>NW_026843710.1:9725357-10032321 GCF_030254825.1 Meriones unguiculatus
AAGGAGTACAACAAGGTGACTGCTTGCTGCCTTGACTTATTAAATAGTCTCTGTGAAAATATAAGCAAGGTCCCAATTAAATGCTTTATGTTCAAAGAGTTGCCATGGTTAGGAGCATTTTCACAGTAAGGAATTCACTGACTGAGGACATATCTGTGCATTTAACAAATAATAATGGACTCTGAGATAATGTGAAACTCACATGGCAAGGACAAGTAACTTTATTAATGACCACTTGAAATAAATATGTGACACTTTTCCGGAACTAAAGTCTTGTATACAGGATCTTTGATGCCTCGGTTGTGCTTTCAGCTGCCCAGATAGCAGCTTGTAGGACTGGTCAGTCTTTCTCTCAAGCACAATGTCCATTTGGCCATATTAAGAAATGACTCCTGAAACTCTAACTGGCTTTCACCTGTCTCTTTGTATTATTCTTCCTCTTAGCTAATCAGCACCTGAGAGAATGTTGATGTTTCCATGGACATGAGTATACAAACTTTCCTAACTGACACTGCACACATGTGACCTTTTCTTGTGAAACCAAACAAGCCTTTATCACATCCCTATATCCAGATCCCACACCTTTACTACTGTTTACCTCTGTGACAATGTCAGGTAGGAAATGAAACATTAATGTTCATTTAATTAGACAGCTTCCTTTGTAGGGAAGATTTAAAGTGATGTGGGATTAAAAGGAATGTACCCAAAGACAAGGTATTTTCCTACTGTGGTCATAGATGAAATTTCCTAGGTTGTGACTTTGACCTGAGCAGTTACTGGTATACTGACTAATTGTAACTTTACATTCTTACTGATATAATAGGCTGGTAGCATCTAGGGTGCCCTGTTGTACTGAGTTTTTAAGAACTGGAAAAAAGAAGCACACTAGAAAGTTTCTGAGACTTGTTAGCTAAAACAGAGTAAGATTGGTGTATAGAAAAGGAGAACTACAAAATGACTGCCTACAGATTGGGAAAGAATCTTCACCAACCCTTTATCTGATAAAGGACTGATATCCAGTATATATAAAGAAATAAAGGAGCTGAAAAGCAGCAAACCAAGTAATCCAGTTAAAAAATGGGGAACAGAGCTAAACAGAGAATTCTCTGTCGAGGAATATCAAACGGCAGAGAAACACTTGAAATGCTCACTGTCATTAGCCATTAGAGAAATGCAAAACAAAACAACCCTGAGATTTCACCTGGCGAAGATGAAAAACTCAACTGATAACACATGCTGGAGAGGTTGTGGAGAGAGGAGAATCCTCCTCCACTGTAGTGGGAATGTAAACTTGTACAACCAGTCTGGAAAGCAATCTGGTGCTTTCTCAGACAACTAGGAATAGTGATTCCTCCAGACCCAGCCACACCACTCCTAGGCATATTTCCAACAGAGGCTCAAGTACACAATAAGGACATCTGCTCAATCATGTTTGTAGCAGCTTTATTTGTAATAGCCAGAAGCTGGAAACAGCCCAGATGCCCCTCAAATGAATAATGGATGCAGAAATTGTGGTACATCTACACAATGGAGAATTATTCAGCAATGAAAAATAAGGAAATCATGAAATTTGTAGGTAAATGATGGGACCTAGAAAGGATCATCCTGAGTGAGCTGTCCCAGAAGCAGAAAGACACATAGGGTATATACTCACTTAGATAGACATAACATAGTATACACCTACTAAAAACTGTACATCTAAAGAAACTAAGCAAAGAGGGAGGACCCTGACTAAAATGCTTAATCTCCATCCTGAAAGGCAAAGAGGCTGGACATCAGAAGATGAAGAAAAAAGGAAACAACCTAGGAACCTCTGAAAGGGGCCTCTGAAAGCCTCTGCCCTGCAGACAATCAAAGCAGATGACTTATGGCCAACTGTTGGGCAGAGTGCATGGAATCTTATGTAAGAAGTGGGAAATAGTAAGAGCTGGATAGGACAGAAACCACACAAGGAGAGCAACAGAACCAGAAAACTTGAACACAGGGAACTTCCCAGAGACACATATTCCAACCAAGGACTATTCATGGAGATAACCTAGAACCCCTGCGCAGATGTAGCCCATGGCAGTTCTGTGTCCAAGTGGGTTCCATAGTAATGAGAAGAGGGACTGCCTCTGACATGAACTGATTGGCCTGCTCTTTGATCACCTCTCCCTGAGGGGGGAGCAGCCTTACAAGGCCACAGAAGATGACAATGCAGCCACTTCTGAGGTGATCTGATAGACTAAGATCAGAAGGAAGGAGAAGAGGACCTCCCCTATCAGTGGACTTGGGGAGGGGCATGCATGAGGAAGGGGGAGGGAGGGTGGGATCAGGAGGGAAGGAGGGGGGGCTTATGGGGGAATACAAAATAAATAAAGTGTAATTAATAGTAAAAAAAAAAAAGAAAGAAAAGGAGAACTAAGAGGTAATAAACTGTTTGACAGCTGGTGATGTTCCACCATATTTTTGCCAGCCCTCTATGTGCACAGTTGCCTTGGCTGACCTGGCTGGATGTCAGCTCTGTCCTAGTCAGTAGTCAGTGAGCAATCCTCTTGATGCAGGGATTTAAAGTTAAATCTGGGCCTACAGGACAGAGAAATGGGTCCATTTTATATGGCAAGAACACAAAAGCAGCTGGATTTTCTGCTGTGGTCCTCCAGACAAACCATCTAAAGGTAGTGTTAGAACCAGGACTGCTTGATCCAATGTGCCACCTGAGCTCACGAGGTTTGAGGTAGCTGGGTAACCACCAGTTTATGGCTAGGATTCTCTGCTACATATTGAGTTCCTTACAAAGTCAATCTCTGCACTCTTCAGGAGTAATCTTTTCTCTATGTTAAATATCATTATAAAAGTTGTTAACCTACTATTTTTATTGATTATATGGAAAATTCATATAATATACTACTTTTCTATTGTTCCCAGACTCAAATTCTTTCCCATGTATCAGTCAACATTTTTTTATTCTTTTAAGTACATCAATTAAAGTATGTGTTTTTCATCTACTCAATGAAAAATGATCAGATTCTCAGTTCAAAGTCCCTAAAGAAAACTGAGTTCATCCTTGCCACATCCTGGGACCCCCTCAAAGAAGAAGACATTATTCCTGAAGTGCTCTATACTTTATCATATTGATCACAGTTTTTCTTCTGTATTTATTACAATTTGGTCAATTTTTCCCCTTCTGCTGCCCCCTCCCTCTTCTAATTCCAGTCCCACCTACCCTTCTTCTTCTACCCCTAGCACCTTTCTCTAGTTTCTTGATAGATGTGGTCCTCCTCCCACTTCTATCAACATTAGCTTCTAAAGTCTCATCAAGTCTGGCTGCATCTTCTTCTGTAGTCTGATTCTCATCGAATTTTTCTCCTTCTGTTCTCATTTGCCTCTACTTATGACACTCTTCTTACATATGTCATATAGACTTCCCAGAGCTCTGAGGGGAAGAAGAATTTCATAGGGTAATCCCATTCAGTGCTAGGTGTTTCATGGTCTCTCTCTGCATAATATCAGTCTGTAGTCTCTGAATGCAATCCCATTTCATGCAGAAGGAAATATCTCTATGGATGCAAGAACATTGCACTGATCTATCAGCTGAGAGCAGAGAGCAACATATTTTAGTAACAACAGCCTGGATTGCTTGAAAATTTCCATAGGATGCCCTGACACAACAACTCAATTAACTGCCACCCAATTCCCCTAGGGAAAGTCTTGTTTTGTCACAAGAGATGCCTATTGGAATTTTATCCTCTACTATTAGGAGACATCCTAATAAGTAAATACACACTATTATTTATGTTTCTACATTTATTTACTTCACCAAGGATGTTTTTTGCTGGTTCCATCCATTTGCCTGAAAATATCATGATGTCATTTTCTTAGCTGAATAATATTCTATTTATGGAAAGATTCCAAATTTTCCCAAAAGGATATTGTCAGTTCTGTTCTTTTGTCCTTGGAAGTTGCTGGGACTTTACTCATTATATTGAATGAGAAACTTTTAGGATAACTATGTTCCCTTAGCCTAGAAGTCCCTCCATCTTCTTCCACTTCTTGGTGATTTGAATTGCAATATCCCCTTAAGCTTGTCAATGTACATGTTGAGTACCCAGTGAGGAAATGTCTCTGAAGGGTTAGGAGGTATGACTTTGTTAAATAATATAATTCCTATTAGACTTATAATAAAGGAGGGTGTGCTGTGAAGTTGATATGCCAATGAAAGTGACTACACAGAATGAAGTCTCACTCAGTCTCTGTCAATTTGTATCTTTGTTTCTGTTGGTCTTGATCTCTCTACTTCTGAAACTGGCTCTCTAGTTCTTTCTCTCTCTGTCTCCCTCATGAAAAACTATCAGTTCTGCTGAAGGAATGCAACAAGATCATTGCTTGCTGAAGTGACATCTTGGATCCTCTCTGCAAAAATATAAGCTAGTTTTCAATTCAACATTTTTCGTTCACATAATTGACTTGTTCAGGGATCATTTTCAGAGTAAGCAATTCACTGACTGAGGACATATTATCAAATATTAATGGAACCTGTGATGAAGTGAAACTCACAGGTCAAAGACACGTGATTTTTAATGATCACTTAAAAGAAATTGTGATATTTTTCCTGAAGGAAGAGTGTTGGACACAGGGTCTTTCATCTCTGGGTTTTGTGATTTCAGCTGCCCAGATAGCAGCATGTAGGGCTACTCACACTTTGTCTCAAGCAGGCTGTCCACTTGGCCCTTTTAATAACTGGCTCCTGAAACTCTCACTGGCTTTAGCTTGCTGCAGGACATCATTCTCCCTCTCAGCCAATCAGTACCTGAGAGAATCTTGAGGTTTCCAGGGAGATGAGTAAACAAACTTTCCTCAGTGTCCATTATCTCTGATCCTTGTCCAATGATTTTTTTCTCGTGAAACCCAACTAGCCTTTATCTCATCCCTTTATCCACATCCCACACCTTTACTCCTATTTACCTCTGTGACAATATCAGGTAGGAAATGAATCTTTCATGTTTATTTAATTGGACATTTTCTAAGTAGGGAAGCTTCAAAGTAATGTGGGATTAAAGGGAATGTACAGAATGAAAAGGTGGTCTCCTACTGTGCTCTTCAAACTGAAATTCCTAGGTTTTAAATTTGAATTGAGCAGTCACTCATGTACTCACATTTTAAATGTATCTCCAAATTCTTATTCATATGATAGGCTAGCAGGGCCTAGGTTTCCCTGGGGTACTGAGTCTCTAAGAGCAGGGCAAAGAGAAGGAAATCAGATAATTCCTGGGACTGCTTTGGCTGAAACAGAGAAAGTTCAGTGTATGTAAAAGGAAAAGTGAGGGGCAGTAAACTCTTTCACAGCTGGTGCTGTTTCACACTTTCATTGCCAACCTGATATGAGCAGGTTTGCAGGTTTGCCTTCACTGATTGGCAGCTGTGTCCCTTTCAGTGGTCTGTGTGGAACCCTCCTCATCCTAGTGATTGCAGTTAAAACTGGGCCTTTAGGACAGGGAAAGGTCTGTGTTATATGCCTAAAACAGAAAAGGAGCTGTGTTTCCTGCTGTGGTCCTGCAGAAAAATCCTCTAAACATAGTGTTGTTCCAGGACTGCTTGTTCAGAGGTGCTACATGAGCTCATGTGGTCTGAGGTAGTTGTGTAACCACTAATTCTTGGTTAGGATTCTCTGTTACACAATGAGTTCCTGGAAAGCATGCCTTACAAAGTCAAACTCTGCCCTACTTTAGCAGAATCTTTTCTCCTCCATGTTAAAGGTCAGTATAAAAGTTGTCAATATATATATATATATATATATATATATATATATATATTATTACTTATGTGTTAATGTGATATACATTACACTCTTTCATTTTCCCAGCTTCAAATTCCTACCATGTGTCCCACTAATATTTTTCTTTGAATTTCATCAATTTTAAGATGTGTTGTATATATGCTCATTAGAACATAATTAAGTCTCAGTGCAAAGTCCCTTAAAGAAAATTGAGTTCATCCATGCTGCACACTGACATCACCCAAAGAAGCCATCATTCCTGAAAAGCCCTATACTTCATCACCTTGATCAGAGTTTTTCTTATGTATTTATTTATTATGATTTATTCACTTTGTTTTCCCCTTGATGCTCCCTCTTTTTTTCCTCACCATCTCGCCTACAGTCCTTCTCCTACCCTTAGGCCCTTTCTAAAATTCTGTGATAAGTGAGGTCCTCGTCCCCCTTCTAATTGACTCTAGCTAATCAGGTCTCATCATCACTGGCTAGTCTTCCTCTGTGGTCTGATTCTCAGGGTTTTATTCTTGTGTCCTCACTTCCCTCTAATTATGACACTTTTCTTCCTACTGTGCTGTAGGCTTCCTAGAGCTCTGAGGGGAGAAATAATTTAATAATGTAATCTCATTTAGAGCTGGATGTTTTAAATTCTCTCTCTGCATAATATCCAACTGTGGTTCTCAGTATGCAATCCAATTTGATGCAGAAGTAACATAGCACTGATCTATCTTTTGAGGGAGAGAGCAACATATTTTAATAACAACAGCCTGGGTTTCTTGAAAATTTCCAAAGGATGTCCTGGACCCATAACTCAATTAACTGACACCCAATCTCCCTCAAGGCACACTGGTTTGGTCACAATAGATGGCCTATAGGAACTTTATCCCTCACTATTAGTAGATCTCCTAATAAGTGAATACATTATATATCTGTCTTTTTGCATTTTAGTTACTTCACCCGGGATGATTTTTCCTGGTTTCATCCTTTAGCCAGAAAATATGATAACATATTCTTAGCTGAAGAATCCTCCATTATAGAAATATTCCAAATTTTCCCCAAGGAGTTTGTCTATTATTTTCTTTAGTCCTTGAAGGGTGTTGGGACTTTATTCATTGTATTGAATGACAAACTTTCAGGATAACTATATTTTTTTAGCCTAGAAGTTCCTCCATTTTCTTCTGGTGATTTGAATTCCACTGTCCTCTTGAAGCTCATCTATTTACATGTGGGTTCCCATTAAGAAAATGTCTGGGAAGGAATAGGAGGCATGCCCCTGTTAAATAATTTAATTCCTATTGGAGTTATATTATAGTAGGGTGTGCTGTGAGGTTGTTTTGCCAAAGAAAGTGACCAGAGGAAATGGAGTCTCTGTCTCCCAGTGTCTGTCATGTTATATCTTTGTTTCTGTTGGTCTAGATCTCTCTATTTAGTAATCTGTCTCTCTAGCACTTTCTCCCCAGTGAGTAAATATCTGGGGATGTGGGATTAAGGGGAATGTGTTGAATAACAAGGTGGTCTCCTACTGTGGTCTTGGATCTAAATTTTCTTAGATTGTGACTTTGAACTGAGCAGTTGCTAGCATACTGACTAAATGTACCTTCACATTCTTATTGATATAATAGAATGGCAGAGTCTAGGGGTTGGGGTAATGAGTCTTTAAGAGCAGGGAAAGGAGAAGATAATCTAACAGTCCTGCAGGCTACTCTAACAGGGTCCACTTGAAAGAGGGACTGTAAATGGGGGAACAGAGATGAGAATAATGAAGACAAGACAGATTGCTGATCAAGTCTCAGTTTACTGAACATGAACAATGCTTAAAGAACAAAGGATACAAGGAAATTTTTTTTCACAAAGCAACACATTTGTGCCACCTGGCAAGACATCCAGGAATTCACTCAGGGTTGTTCTCTGTTTCCCAAGGTTGTAGGAAGCTTGCTATCTACTTCTCAGGCTCACAACACCTCACTTGCAGAGACCACAAAGGACGGTCTCTGAGGCATGGAACTTACTTAAGACCCTCATCTGCCATGGCCAGGAGGCAGAATTCCAATTACCAGACACCTTTAGTTCTCCCTTCTTTGTTTTATGGAGAGCCTTTTTTAGATTGGCAAAATGTGCATTTTTCCTTACTCATCATCAAGGTCTAGAATGTGATTTTTATGAGTGTCTGTCCTAGGTTGGAAAAACCCCTATTTTACTCTTACATGTCATTGACTTACCTCCATATTAAATGAAGTTGTTAGAGATCTTTATTTTAAATTCATGCAACTGCACTTGTATACATTGAAGTTGTTGTAAAAGTAACAAAAACACACAAGGAAGGTAGGCACAGTCCAACAAACCCATAACCCCAGGTATCAGTCCTCACAAAGCACAGAGTCAAAAGATGGAAAGTACATCCTGAGGCTACTAAATATATCCCAGGCTGTATTGGTCAATTCTAACCTAGGTTTCTTGGAAAATTGTACGTTATGGATCTTATATCTCATCTTTAACACATCCAATGAGAAGTTTTTGCTAGACCAAATAGCAGCAAGGTAATTCTGAATCTGAGTCCAATTAAATTATGTTTCATCCTACCAAGAATAAGAATTCTTAACAGGAATCATAACAAAAGGAGGTTGCTTAACAACTAATACTTAGAGTATTATTATTAGCACTACCACAATTATTAAGATCGAAATACATACATTCATTTGAATAGGTATCATTGTTCTTAAAATGTCTTACTGCAATTTTTCCAATAATCAGTAAATAAGGAGGATTATCACATGCCAAAACAGAAGTAAACTTGAATAACTTAGCAAAGCTATTTGTATTCCCAGAAAGAATACCTATATATCCCAATGCAGCCCCCAATTTCCATACATAGGTTTGCCAATTTGAATTTGAATTTCTTCAAAGTCCAGCACCAAAGCATTTTTCTGAAACAAAGAAATTTTCACTGCCTTTACCAGAAGCCAAATTCTTAATATCCTTAAGGATATACCAGTCCAGTCCATGGCTGTAAATGCAGGGTCAGAGTCCAAGGAGTAGATGGAGGGCATTTATCCAATGCATCTTGTCCAAGGAACCATCAGTGGAGGACAAGTATGTTGATCCCTTTTCTCTCAGGGTGTGTAACTCATTGAAATTGTAAGACTGTCCTCCAATATTCCCCTTTGCCTGGTTGCAAAGATAGTCTTCAGCTACCATCCCAACATTAGAGTTGTAGGCATTCAGACCTATGACCTATACATGGGACACTGGTAAGCTGTCCTGATGAATACTTTGTTAAAACAAAAGGATGATCTCTCCCTATTCCTGAAAAGTTATGAGTCTGTTTTACTTGTTTTCCTTCAAAAGCAGGAAAACCTAAACCCAAGTGTTGTTGACATAAACAAGGACTTCTGGATCATCCTAGGAAACTGGATGTAGTACAGATGATTTAGCAAAGTAAGCCCAATCAACAGTCATCAAGACTTGGAGGGGTCTTCATTGAAATCATTATCATTAACAGGAGAAAACTCCTCATCCACTTGTCATGCCAGATTTTCCAGTAGCCATTAAGATGCATAATTTTCCTGCAGAAAAAGACAAACAGATCCTCATCCCCATGTGAGTACAGGGTTGGGTCCATGCCATTGTTGTTTTTTTTTTTTTTAAAGAATCCTTCCATTTTATTTTAGCAAAAGTTTTCTTGGTTTCTCTAAGCCAACAACTATCTGCTGCAGATTTACCATGCTTATCCAAATTTTAAAAATTCAGAATGAAAACAACATGGTTAAGATGATTCTTAGGTGTCCAGGGAAGTAGCTCACCCTTCTTTGTTTTTTTTTCTAAATAAATCTTAATTGTATAGTGGGCATGCTCTACCATGCCTTGTCCTTGAGTATTGTAAGTTATTTTAGTTATATGAAAAACTTGAAATTCTTGAAAAAAATCTTTTAAATGACTTGCTAGTATATCCTGTACAATTGTCCATTTTAAATTGCTTAGAAACTTCTAGAACATTAAAAGCCCATAGACAAGGAGAAATAACATTCTTTGCAGCTTTTCCTGGTTGAGTCATGGCAAAAATAAATGCAGAATAGGTATCTAGGCAAACCTGTATATATTTTAAATGTTTAAATTCAGGCATATGAGTAATATCCATTTGCCAAATCTGATTTGGAAACCATCCTTTAGGATTGACTCCCAAATGAGAGACAGGGTGAAATTGAGGACAAGTACTTCATGCCTTGACTAAACTATGGGCCTCTTCCTTAGTCAATGCATACTTAAGTCTCAAGGTTTGATTATTAAGATGATGCATATTATGGGCATCTTAGGCTCTTTTTAACTGTGAACAATATACTTAGGTGGTTTTATATGACAATGGATTTCCTTTAGACATGGGTCCTGGCAACTTAGAATGGGCACTCAAATGTCCTATAAAAAAAGAAAGTTTTTTTTTTATCAATTTCTAAATTTGTAAAAATAAAATTCCAGCAGGAGAGGATGTCTGAATTTGACCTGCACTGTCTAACCAAGGCAAAAACTGAGCTACATATGCACTATCTGGAAAAATGTTCAAAGACTGCTTTTTAAAACTTTGAAACACAGCCAATACTGCAGATAACTCTGCTATTTGCTCAGATGTGTTAGACACTTGAAAAGATATTGATTTTCTTTTATAAGCATAGGCAGCAATATTAGATAATGAACCATCAGCAAACACAGTTAAAGTATCAACAATTGTGCTAACTTTTTTTTAAATAGAATAACTATAGGTTGTACCTATAAAATTGAATTTTTTTTTTGTGCCTCAACATGTTGGACTCTGTCATAATGAGCTTACGTATGTTAAAATGCCATATTTATTAGATCACTGACAAGTCTGAGGGCCAGCATATTTGAGTTACTCCTGACTACCTTTATCATCTCCTCTAAACTTCATACTATAAAACAGAATGTTATAATCTCAATTTTGGCACATTTTTAAATGTGTGTTTTAGAACCAAATTTTAGGTAGATTTATATAGGCAAACTTTATGGTACCAATTTTACTTTTAATCTTTAAAAAAATCTAAACAAGACTGGGTAAAACTCAATCTTGTACTCAACTATAATCTTTAGCATAACTTTATATCTGCTCTTTTTAAACTAAAATCCAAGCAAAACTTTTAATTAAACATAATTTATAAAGGGGCTAGCAAATCTTATTAATTCTATCATATTGTACTAAAACTTAACAGCAAAAAATTAAAGGAGAAAAGTTTTATTTAACAATGATCTGAATATAACCCTAAATAACCCTCAGCTAACATGGAACTGTGGTACTTTTTTCCTGTAAAAGTGCATAAGCAAACATTTTGTATTAAAGAATCTCCATTTTTTTTTAAATGAAGAACAATATATTTTATAGGTTATTATTAACACAAATATATTTTAATTACTCCATTTTTTTAATTGGGTGGCTTGGAACAGCATGGCTTGGGTTTTACCTTGTAAATTTAATAAAATAAATACCAAGGTTTTCTATTTCCCACAAAGGGTTGATCAACTGTTTTAAGTTTTTTGTTAGACTGCCCAAGGGTTACTATATGAAAATATCTGATAAATTTTAAAATGTTTTATAAAATTTAACTCAGATGATCAAGGATCAAACTCAGAGGTATTGATTCTAATTGTCTCATGTTTAAAAATATCCAAGTCTACAGATAAACATACACACAGAGAGAGTTACATAAGTAACATAGAAATTCAACATTGTCATCTTGGAGCAACTAGAATACCAAATACCAGGACTTGACCAGCCCCTACCAAGCACAAGTCCCACAGATTCCAGAAAGAGTGGAGACCCTCATGTGTCCTCTCCACAAATGTAGATTCCAGAAGAAATAGAGGCCCCACAGCCCTTTCCACAGCTTCCAGATGGAGAGCAGGCAACATCAACCCTCTTATCACACAGAAGATGATACCAATGACTCTCTCTCCTTGTCCCAAAAAGAGGAGAACTTTCATGGGCCCCTTTTCCAGGAATTGGACAGTCCACCAGATTCCCTCCACCATATTGGAAACTCTCCAAGTTTCCCAGACTTTGTGAGCAAACCAATACAGAAGCCGGCAGACAAAAACATAACGAAACAAACAAACAAACAAAAAAAAAGAGAGAGACAAAGATAAAAACAACCATGGTACCTGCTTTTTAAACATTTAAATATTTTTTTCAAACCTGTTTTTGTAATAGTAAAACAAAGAATCCTCTTTATGAGTGAAACCAAAGCACATCTATCATTTTAAAAGTGAAAACCAGACTTTAAAATTTACCAATGCAAACAATCGAGGGAACATGTTAGGAGCTGCCATAAAGGGCCTCTGAAAGTTTCTGCTCTGCAGTCTATCAAAACAGATGCTGAGAATTACGGCCAACTGTTGGGCAGAGTGCATACAAACTAATGAAAGGAGGGGGAAACAGTGAGACCTAGAGAGGACAGGAACTCCACAAGTAGAGAAACAGAACCAAAAATTCTGAGCACAGGGGTCTTTTCTGAGACTCATACCCAACCAAGTTCCATGCATGGAGATAACCTAGAATCTATGCACAGATGTAGCTCATGGCAGTTTAGTGCCCAAGTGGGTTCCATAGTAATGGGAGCTGGGACCACCTCTGACATGAACTATTTGGCCTGCTGTTTTGATCACTTCACCCTGATGGGGGAGCAGCCTTTCCAGGCTACAAAGAAAAAAAATGCAGCCACTCCTGATGAGATCTGATAGACTAGGATCATAAGGAAGGAGAGAAAGACCACCCCATCAGTGGACTTGGGGAGGGGCAAGTGTGGAGTGGGGTAAGGAAGGTAGGATGGGGGGGCAAGGGAGTTAAGGAGGTATAGAAAGTGAATAAAGTGTAACTAATAAAAATTAAAATAAAAAAATATTAAATATATATCTGGGGACAAAGGTCTTTTCTGAGACTGACACTCCACCAAGGACCATGTATAGATATAACCTAGAACCTTTGCTTGGATGAAGCCCTTGATAGCTCAGTTAACAATTGGTTTCCCATAGTAAGGGAAACAGGGACTATTTCTGACAAGAACTCAATGGCAGGCTCTTTGACCCACCCAAGGGAGGAACAGTCCTGCTAGGCCACAGAGGAGGACTCTGGAGATACCTGATAAAACAGGGTCAGATCAAAGGCCCTCCCCAATCAGTGGACTTGGAAAGGGACAGGAAGGAGATGAGGGAGGGAGGGTAGGATTGGGAGGGATTAAGGGAGCGGGATAAAGAGTTAATAAAATGTAACTAATAATAAACAAATAAAATTTAATTAAAAAAATTAACTAAAAAATATATAATTCTTTTTGGATTTATATTATAGGAGGGTTGCTGTTAAGTTGATATGCCAATGAAAGTGACTAGAGAGAATGGAGTCTCTGTTTCTAGGTCTCTGTCACTTTGTCTTTTTTATATCAGAAATTTATTTCAGCATGAGGAAATATCTTGGTCATATCCATTTGATACTTCCTTGGTTCTTAATATGTTCCTGGTTTACTGGATATACTTTTTTTTACATTTTTTTTATTAATTACACTTTATTCTCTTTGTATACCCCCTGTGGTTCCCTTCCTCCTCCTGTCTGAATACCTCCCTTCCTCCACCCTCTGCATGCATGCCCCTCTCCAAGTCCACTGTTTGGGGAAGTCTTTTCCTTCCTGCTGAACCTAGTCAATTAGGTCTCATCAGGAGTGACTGCATTCTCTTCTTCTGTGGCATGGTAATGCTGCTTTCCCCTCAGGGGGTAGTAATTAAAGAGCAGGCCAATCAGTTCATGTCAGAGACAGGCCCTGTTCCTATTACAATGGAACCCACTTGGATATTGAACTGCCATGGGCTACATCTGTGCAGGGGTATTTCCATGCATAGACCTTGGTTGGAGTTTCAGTCTCAGGAGAGACCCCTTTGCTCAGATTTTTTTGTTCTGTTGCTCTCCTGGTAGAATTCCTGTCCTCCAGATCAGACTGTTTCCCACTTCTTTCCTAAGATTCCCTGCATGCTACCCAAAGGTTGTCCATAAGTCTCAGCATATGCATTGATAGTCTGCAGGGCAGAGCTTTTCAAAGGTCCTCTGTGCCAGGCTTCTGGCTTGTTCCCTCTTTTCTCCTTCTTATGATGTCCAGCCTCTTGCCTTTCTGGATAGGAATTGAGCATTTTAGCAAGACTCGTCTCTCTTCATTAGTTTCTTTAGGTGTACTGATTTTAGTAGGTTTATCCTATATTATATGTGTACATGAGTGAGTATATACTGCTTGCATCTTTCTGTTTCTGGGATAGCTCACTCAGAATGATCTTTTCCAGATCCCACCATTTCCCTGCAAATTTCATGATTTCCTTCTATTTTATTGCTGAGTAATATTCCATTGTGTAGATATACCACAATTTGTGTATCCATTCCTCCACTGAGGGCATCTGTTCTGTTTCAGGCTTCTGGCTCTTACAAATAAGGCTGCTATAAACACGGTTGAGCAAATGTCCTTATTGTGTATGTGAGAATCTTTTGGATATATGCCTAGGAATAATATAGCTGGATCTTGAGGAAACACTATTACAAGTTGTCTGAGAAAGCGCCAGATTGATTTCCAGAGTGGTTGTACAACTCTACATTTCCACCAGCAATGGATGAGGGTTCCCCTTTCTCCACAACCTCTCCAGCATGTGTTGTCTCTTGAGGTTTTGATCTTAGCCATTCTAATGGGTGTAAGGTGAAATCTTAGGGTCGTTTGAATTGCATTTCCCTGATGGCTAATGAGGTTGAGCATTTCTTTGTGTGTTTTTCTGCCACTTGATATTCCTCTGCAGGGAATTCTTTGTTTAGCTCTGTATCACAGTTTTTAATTGGATTACTTGATTTTTTGCTGTTTAACTTCTGTAGTTCTTTATATATATTGGATATTAGCCCTCTGTCAGATATAGGGTTGGTGAAGATCACTTCCCAATCAGTATCATGTTGTTTTGTTCTGAGAAGAGTGTCCTTTGATTTACAAAAGTTTTTCAGTTTAGTGAGGTCCCATTTATTGATTGTTGCTCTTAGAGCCCGTGCTGTTGATGTTCTGTTCAGGAAGATGTCTCCAGTGCCAATGATTTCAAGGGTATTCCCCCCTTTTTCTTCTAAGTGGTTTAGTGTGTCTAGTTTTATGTTGAGGTCTTTGATCCAGTTAGACTTTAGTTTTGTGCAGGGTGATAAGTATGGATCTATTTATATTTTTCTACAGGTAGACATCCTGTTAGACCAGCATCATTTGTAAAGATGCTGTCTTTTTTCCATTGAATGGATTTGACCATTTTGTCAAAAAAGGTGTCCATAAGTGTGTCTATTTATGTCAGGGTCTTCTAATTGATTCCATTGTTACACTAGTCTGTTCCTATCCCCGTACCATGCAGTTTTTAGTACTGTTGCTCTATAGTACAGCTTGAGATCTGGCATGGAGATAACTCCTGAAGATCTTTTACTGTAAAGAATTGTTTTAGCAATTCTGGGTTTCTTGTTTTTCCATATGAAGGTGACAATTTTTCTTTCAAGATCTGTAAAGGATTGTGTTGGTAATTTGATAGGAATTGCATTGAATCTGTAGATTGCTTTTGGTAAGATGGCCACATTTATTATATTAATCCTACCAAGCCATGAGAATGGGAGATCTTTCCAACTTACAATAACTTCTTCTAATTCTTTCTACAGAGATTTTAAAATGTTTTCATACAAGTCTTTGACTTGCTTGGTTAGGTTCACACCAAGGTATTTTATATCCTTTGTGACTATTGTGAATGGTGTTGTTTCCCTAATATATTTCTCATTCCTTATTTCTTTGGTATATAGGAAGGCTACTAATTTTTTTGAGTTAATTTTGTATACAGCCACTTTGCTGAAGGTGTTAATCAGCTGTAGTAGTTCCCTGACACAATTTGGGCGTCACTAAGGTATATTATCATATCATCTGCATACAGTGATACTTTGACTTCTTCCTTTCCAATTTATATGCCATTGATCTCCTTCAATTGTGTTATTGCTCTAGCTAGTACTTCAAAAACAAAGTTAAAGAGATATGGAGAGAGAAGACAGCCGTGCCTTGTCCCTGATTTCAGTGGGAATGATTTAAGTTTCTCTCCCTTGAGTTTGATGTTGGCTATAGGCTTGCTGTATATCACCTTTATTATGTTCAGGTGTGTGCCTTGTATCCTGATCTCTCCAATACTTTAAACATGAATGGATGTTGAATTTTGTCAAATGCCTTTTGAGCATCTAAGGAGATGATCATATGTTTGTTTGTTTGTTTTTTTCCTTCAGTTTGTTTATATGGTGGATCACATTGATGGATTTCTGTAAATTGAACTACCCTTGCATGCCTGGGATGAAACCTACTTGGTCATAGTGGATGATATCTTCGATGTGTTCTTATTTTCAGTTTGCAAGTATTTTGTTTGCATCAATGTTCATGAGAGAAATTGGCCTGAAATTCTCTTTCTTTGTTGGGTCTTCGTGAGGTTTAGGTAACAATGTGACTGTGGCTTTATAGAATGAGTTTGGTCGTGTTTCTTCTGTTTCTATTTTGTGGAATAGTATGAAGTGTATTGGTGTTAGCTCTTCTTTGATGGTTTGGTAGAATTCAGCACTGAAACCATCTGGCCCTGGGCTTTTTCTGCATGGTAGAATTTTGATGTCAGCTTCTATTTCCTTAGGGGATATAAGATTATTTAATTGTTTTACCTGGTCTTGATTCACCTTTGGCATGTAGAATCAGTCAAGAAATTGTCCGTTTCATTTAGATTTTCAAATTTTGTGGCATATAGTCTTTGGAAGTAAGACCTCATTATTGTTTGGATTTCTTCAGTGTCTGTGGTTATGTCCCCCTTTTCATTTCTGATTTTGTTGATTTGGGTAGTTTTTCTCTGCCTTTTACTTAATTTGGCTAAGGGTTTGACTATCTTGTTTATTTTCTCAAAGAACCAGCTCTTGGTTTCATTTATTTTTTGAACAGTTTTATTAGTTTTTAATTTATTGATTTCAACCCTGAGTTTAATTATTTCCAGCCATCTACTCTTCTTTGGTGTGTCCGATTTTTTCCCCCCTAGGGCTTTTAAGTGAGTCATTAAGTTGCTTGCATGAGATGATTTGAATTTCTTTTTGAAGGCACTTAGTGCTATGAACTTTCTTCTTAGCAATGCTTTCATTGTGTCCCATAAGTTAGGGCATGTTGTGCCTTCATTTTCATTGAATTCTAGGAAATCTTTAATTTCTTTCTTTATTTCTTCTCTGACCCAACTGTCATTTAGTAGCAAGTTGTTCAGTTTTCATGTGTGTGTAGGCCTTTTACTATTTTTTTTCATTGAGGTCCAGTTTCAGTCCAGATCAGATAGGATACAAGGGATTATCCTAACCTTCTTGTATCTATTAAGGCTTGTTTTGTGACTAATTATATGGTCTATTTTGAAGAAGGTTTCATGAGGTGCTGAGAAGAAAGTAAATTCTTTTGAGTTTGGGTGAAAGGTTCTGTAGATGTCTGTGAGGTCCATTTGATTCATGATCTCTGTCAGAGTTATTGTTTCTTCATTAATTTCTGTTTTGTTGACCTGTCCTTCCCTTTGTTGAGAGTGGGCTGTTGAAGTCTCCCAGTATTAATGTGTTTGGTTCTATGTGTGGTTTAAGTTTTATTAAAATTTATTTTACAAATGTGGATGCCCTTGCATTTGGGGCATATATATTCAGGATTATGATATCTTCCTGTTGGATTTTTCTCTTGATGAGTACGAAGTTTCCTTCTCTATGTCTTTTCATTAATTTTGGTTGAAAATCTACTTTATTGGATATTAGAAACTCTACTGGTGCTTGTTTCTTGGGTCCATTTGCTTGGAAAACCGTCTTCTAGCCCTTTACCCTCAGGTAATGTCTATCTTTGTGATTTAGCTGTGTTTCTTGTATGCAACACATTGTTGGGTCTTATTTACGCATGCATTTTCGTAGTCTGTGTCTTTTTACTGGAGAATGATTTCATTGATTTTGACGGGGATTGATTAATGACCAGTGGCTCTTAGATTCTTTCATATTGATGTTGGCCATGTTAGTGTGTTTGTGTGTTTGTGTACTTTTTGTTTTGCTGTAGTGAGGTTATTTACTTTCTGTGATTTTTTTTTGAAAGTAGTTAGTTTTCTTGGGTTGTATTTTTCCTTCTAGTATCTTCTATAGCACTGGATTTGAGTGTAGGTATTGTTTTTGTCATTGAATATCTTCTTTTATCTGTTTATGAGGACTTAGAGTTTTGTTGGGTACAGTAGCCTAGGCTGACATCTGTGTTCTCTTAGGGTCTTCATGATATCTGTCCAGGCTCTTCTGGCTTTCATAGTTTCTGTTGAGAAGTCAAGTGTGATTCTGATCGGTTTGCCTTTATATGTTACTTGGGTTTTTCCTTTGCAACTTTTAGCATTTTTTTCTTTTCTCTGTATACTTAATGTTTTGATTATTATGTGGTGGGAGGATTTTCTTTTCTGATCTAATTTCTTAGGTGCTCTGTAGGCCTCTTGTATTCTTATAGCCCTCCCCTTGAAGTTTGGGAATTTTTTTTCAATGATTTTGTTAAAAATATTTTCTGGGACTGTGAGGAGGGAATCTTCTTTTTCCTCTATTCCTATTGTTCTTAGGTTTTGTCTTTTTCTGTTGTCTTGGATTTCTTGGATGGTTTGTGTCAGGAATTTTTTTTTTAGATTTATTATTTTCTTTGCTGGATACATCGATTTCTTCCATAGTATCTTCCACACCTGAGATTTTTTTCTTTCATCTCTTGTAGTCTGTTGGTTATGCTTACCTCTGTAGTTCCTGTTTTCTTTCCTAGGTTCTCCCTCTCCATGATTTCCTTCATTTGTGTTTTCTTTAATTCTTCCAAATCTATCTTTAGATCTTGAAACCTTTTGTTGATTTCCTTTACCTGTCTGTCTGTATTTCCCTGCAATTTCTTCAGCTGTTTGAACATTCCTCTGTTTCTTTTATTTCATTCAGTGATTTAACTGTTTCCTCTCTGAATGCCACAAATTGGTTGGTTGCATCTTCCTGTATTTTTTTATGATGCCCATATTTTTTTATTACATCCTACCCTAATTCTTTGTTTTATTTACTTTCTCCATTAACTTCTTTATAAGCATAGATGTAAGAACATCTTCTTGAATTTCACTTATGTTAAGGTGTCCAAGGCTACCTGCTCCTGGATAACTGGTTTCTGAGAATGCCATATTGCTTTGCCTTCTCTTGGTTGTGCTTTTTCACTGGCCTCTACCCATCTCTCTTTTTCAGATGTTGTCTGATAATTTTTTATGTCTGTTGGGCCCTGGGGCAGGGAGAATCCACTTGGTGGGGTTCTGAAGTTCTCTGCTTATTGGGTATGGTCAACTGAATAGTGGTTCTTCTTAGGAATTGTCACAGTTTCCTTCAGGTTATGGACCTGTATGGTAACTCTCCTTTCATCAGGAGAATCCTGGTTTTGGCTACCCTGCTGCTGGGGTTCTTGCTCTGAATTTATGGAGCAGTAGCTGTTGCTATTAAGGTGTAATTGTTGGGTGCAGCCCTCTTGAAGAACCAGGGATTCCCACAGTCTTGTCAGTTTAACTAGGGATAACTGATTGATCTTTGGCACAGTATCTGAGGACTGCTGTAATGCTCTCTTGTTTTTGTACGTCTGAGGATGCAGCTGTGTGCCCCTGTTCCCTAGTGGTACTCCACAAAGGCAGGTGAGCATGCTGTTCACTCATGCAGTACAAGGCTAGAGCCTAGAGTCTGCTTGAATCCAAAAAGTCTTTTGGTGCTGGGTGTCCTGAGCATTGGACCTGATGATACCCCCGCTGTGGGGTTTCCTCCTGACAGGACACCCAGTCTTTGCTTTGAGGACAGCCTTTCTGTCTGTGATGGCAAGTAGAACCTGCAGGCACAGACTTATGTGGCTCTGCCTTTCTACCTTTTTGGCGATTGGGTGCCTAGGCGTCTGCCAAAACTGGGTAACTATTCCCGAGAACTTTTTGGGGTGGTGGTATCAGCTGTGTGCTCTGAGATCAGACCAGCCATTCCCCTCCCTGTGGGTTTACAACCAACAGAGAAACTTGATCTCTGGTGCCATGGGGCCCACAGTTCTACCTGGGACAGCAAATCAGGTGTGCAGGCAGGACTCTGTGCTGGACTCTGGGTCCCCGTTCTGGCTCTGGGCTGGCTTCTGGGTGCCTACAGAACCTGAGTCTTTTCCATGGGAAGACTAGGTGACCTAAGGTTGGTCCCAATCTTTTCCTGCACTGTGGGGTTATCTCTTGACTGGAAATTCCAGTCTCTGATGTTGTGGTACCCACAGTTCAGTCTGGGACAGTGATCAGAACTCACTGACATGTGGCTCTGGGCTGGTGACCAAGCACCTTGTGGAACCAGGATCTCTACCTCAGTTTAGGTGGGTGAGTTAAAGCTGATTGAATCCCCCATCATGGGATATCCTCTCACCTGGGAAACATAATCACTTGTGTTTTAAGGCCTCGAGTTCTGACTGCTGGTCACTGTACCAATCCTGCTGTTTTGCTGGTCGGAATGAGAGTCGTCCCAGCACCTACATCTCACCCCTACACTTTGTCTTTGTTTCTGTTGCTCTCTGTCTATTTCTGAATGTTTCTTTCTTGCTCTTTCTCTCTCTGTCTCTTTCAGTCTACCTCTCTCTTCTTGCCATCTGTGGTTCAGTATGAAAAGCTCTCAGTTTTGGTGAAGGACTGCAACAAGATGAGTACTTGCTGACATGACATCTTGGATTTTCTTAGTTAAAATATAAGCCATGTCCCAACTAAATGCTTTTTTTTCAAAGATTTTCCTTGGTCAGTGAGCATTTTCACAGAAAATATTTAAGTGAGTGAGGACATATCCATGCATTTAACAAACAGTAATGGAATCTGTGAAAATGTGCAACTCACAAGTCAAGGACATGTAACTTTATTAATGTTTACTTTTAGAAATGTGTGGTGTTCACTTCAGCAGCATGCATACTTAAAGAGAAACAATACAGAGAATATTAGCACGATCCCTATGCAAGCGTGACAAACAAATTTATGTAGCATTCAATATTATTTTTTTTGGAGAAATTAAGGAAAACACAAATAGAGGAAATTGTGGAAGGAAAGAATTTGGGAAAGAAAATAGGAACTACAGATATAAGCATAAACAATAGACTATAAGAGATGGAAGAAGGAATCTCACCTGTGGAAGACAAAATGGAAGAAATCATGTATCTATCAAAGAAAATGTTAAATCTAAAAAATTCCTGACAGTCCATTGAAGTAATTCAAGACAACATGAAAAGACAAATCCTACAAATAATAGGAATTGAGGAAAAAGATGATTCCCTCCTCCAAGGCCCAGAAAATATTTTCAACAAAATCATTGAAAAAAATTTTCCCAACATAAAGGGGAGGACTATAAGAATAAAAGAGGTCTACAGAACACCCAATAAATTAGTCCAGAAAAGAAAATTTTCCCATCACATAATAATCAAAACAGTATGTATATAGAACAAAGAAAAAATACTAAAAGTTGCAAGGAAAAATGCCAAGTAACATCTAATGGCAAACACATGAGAATCACACATGATGTCTCAACAGAGACTATGAAAGTCAGAAAGACCTGGTTGGATGTGGATATCATGCATCCCTAAGAGAACACAGATGTCATCCTAGGGTACTGTACCCAGCAAAACTCTCAATCCTCATAGTCAGAGAAAACAAGATATTCAATGACAAAAACAAATTTCAATAATACCCACACACAAATCCAGTGTTACAGAAGACACTAGAAGGAAAAATACAACCCAAGAAAACAAGCTACTTTCAAGAAAACACAGGAAATAACTTCATTGCAGAAAAAAAAAAAAAGCAACCAAGCACACAAACTTAATACCACAGCCAACATAAAATTCAAAGGTTCAAAAAGCTACTGGTCATTAGTTTCTCTCAACAGGAAATGACTCAATTCTCCAATAAAAAGACACAGACTTACCCAATGGATGTATAAACTTGACCCAGCAATCTGTTGTGATAATTTTTTTTTCAATGCAGTTTATTCAGGAACCTTGAACAATCCTCGGACCCTGGGGAAAGCCAGCCCACAGCTTAAAGAGCCTCTGGGTAGCCAACCCAGGCGTGCCACGTGGGCAATGCAGATAGGTCCACATACATGGAAGCAAGCCAGATCCTCAGCCTTAGCCAAATGTGGAATTGTTCGTGACAGAGAGCACTCACCATCGGGAAGGTGGAAGGCAGAAACCAGCTCCATCTTTAATGCATAGCATTCCACAGCTCTCTACAGTTCCCCCTTTTTGTTTTAGACGCATCAGGCAAGAGTAGAGGTCTGATCTCTGATACTAGAAATAAATTGGGACTTTGTACAGATGTTCATTTAGGTGTCATCCACCCAAAGAGCATCAGACCCGTCTGATACCTTTTTCTCAGAGGCGGGACCTGGGGCATCAACCCGCATGCAATCAGACATGTCTTCTCTGGGTCGAAAGCGGCTGACCCTGAGTGCAGTGCTTAGCCTCGCATCCTGAGCGTATCATTTTAGCTTTTTATGGTATCCAACCATGCTTGGGGAGAATGTCCTGCTTCAATGGCTGTAAAGGCCTGAATGATCATGGCTGCATCACACTGTTGTGAGACTCTAATCTTGCATATATACCACAGGCAAACCAAGGAGACCAACACTCTCCCATGCCCGCCCATTCCTTCAGATGATTCATGGCTGCAGCAATCCATGTTGATAATCCTGTGGCTAGTCCTGTGTCCACTCTGCTAGAATTTACTGTGACAATGACCACTCTCAGCTGCTCCATCATAGTATCGAATTCTCCAGTCCAATTACCTAAAATATAGCTCGACAATTGTTTAGACAGATTTGCAGCACAGGGAAAATTCTCATGGTGTATGCTTTATTTGTAATAGCCAGAAGCTGGAAACAACCCAGATGCCCTTCAACTGAAGAATGGATGTAGAAATTGTGGTACAAATACACAATGGAATATTACTCAGCAATGAAAAATAAGGAAATCATGAAATTTGCAGGTAAATGGTGGGATCTGG
Organism: Meriones unguiculatus; assembly: GCF_030254825.1. Lineage (NCBI taxonomy): Eukaryota > Metazoa > Chordata > Mammalia > Rodentia > Muridae > Meriones > Meriones unguiculatus. The sequence goes on from NW_026843710.1 coordinate 9,748,207, forward strand.
AAAGGATCATCCTGAGTGAGTTGTCCCAGAAGCAAAAAGACACACATGGTATATACTCACTCATATAGACATACAACATAGGACAAACCCTCTAAAACCTGTGCATCTAAAGAAACTAAGCAAGAGAGAGGACCCTAACTAAAATGTCCAATCCCCATCCGGAAAGGCAAAGAGGATGGACATCAGAAGAAGAAGAAAACAGGAAACAACCTAGGAACCTACCACAGAGGGCCTCTGAAAGCCTCTGCCCTTCAGACTATCAAAGCAGATGCTGAGCCGGATGGGCAACTGTTGGGCAGGTGAACGGAATCTTAGGTAAGAACTGGGAAATAGTAAGAGCTGGAGAGGACAGGGTCTCCACAAGGAGAGCAACAGAACAAGAAAATTTGAACACAGGGAACTTCCCAGAGAGTCATACTCCAACCAAGGACTATTCATGGAGATAACCCAGAACTCCTGCACAGATGTAGCCCAGGGCAGTTCAGAGTCCAATTGGGTTACATAGTAATGTGAAGAGGGACTGCCTCTGACATAATCTGATTGGCCTGCTCTTTGATCACCTCCCTCTGGGGGGGAGCAGCCTTACCAGGCCATAGTAGAGGACAATACAGCCACTTTTGATGTGAACTGACAGACTAAGTTCAGAAAGGAGAGGAGAACCTCCCCTATTAGTGGACTTGGGGAGTGGCATGCAAGCAGAGGGAGGAGGGAGGGTAGGATTGGGAGGGGAGGAGGGAGGGGCTTATGGGGGGATGCAGAATGAATAAAGTGTAATTGATGAAAAATTTAAAAAAAAGGAAAAAATAATTTAAGAACCTTAAATGACTTTCAAACTTGGAGGAAAACATGGAGTTAGTCAATTGGCATAGAGCACGTCTCGCCCCTGGGGGCAATGGTCTCCTAACCTACTCAGACCTCAGACACCACCACTGCTATTTCTAGAACTGACACAGGATGTTCCAACGAGGGGTTAAGGATTCTCATAATATTTCCTATAAGCCCACACCTGTTTGTCTATATCCCCCATTTTTACTCATTATTAGCCAGATAGAGCCAAGTAATTGTGGTAATGTTACTTGCTTTTTTGCCCAATGCTGGAATGCTAGTAAATTTAGGTATGCCCTGGTTACTCACATTCCTCACTGGGTGCCTGTGCCCATTGATGCCCCTCATGCTATGACTCTCTTCAGACAGAAAAGGGATCTTGAAACTACATCCAGCATTGTTACTACCATCTTATTGGCGGCTGTTGGAGCTACCACCAGGGCATTAGCCATGAGTCATACTAGGCAGACTGCTCAGACCCTGAATAATCATTTAGCCAATGTAGCTCATGCCTTAGTTGTACATAAAGGAATTAATGCTCAACTAAAAGGAAGCTTGATGGTGTTCAATCAGAGGATTGACCTCTTGCAGGAGCAAATTGATACCCTATGGCAAATCGCTCAACCTGGCTGTCAATGAAAGTATGCTGGACTTTGTGTCACTAGCATACAACATGAGAATTTTTCCTGTTGTGATAAAATTAAAGCACAAATAGATCCCCACACATTAATAGTGGGAGACTTCAACACCCTACTCTCAACAAAGGACAGGTCAACAAAATAGAAATTAAACAATGAAACAATGTCTCTAGCAGAGGTCATGAATCAAATGGGATTAACAGATATTTACAGAACTTTACACCCAAACACACACACACACAAATTACTTTCTTCTCAGCATCTCATGGAACCTTCTCCAAAATAGACAATAGGGTTGGTAACATGGGAAGCCACAACAGATACAAGAAGATTGGAATACTCACTGTATTTTATCTGACAACCATGGAATAAAGCTGGAAATTAACAACAACAGAAACAGCAAAAAGCCTACACACACATAGAAACTGAACAACTTGCTACTAAATGACAGCTGGGTCAGGAAGGAAATAAAGAAATTAAAGTCTTCCTAGAATTCAATGAAAATGAATGTACAACATACCCAAACTTATGGGACATAATGAAAGCAATGCTAAGAATAAAATTCAAAGCACTAAGTGCCTTCAAGAAGAAATTTGAGACATCCCATGTAAGCAACTTAATGGCTCACCTTAAAATCCCTAGAAGAAAAGAAGCAGACACACCAAAGAAAAGGAGATGGCTGGTAATAATTAAAACTGGGGATGAAATTAATCAATTCGAAACAAATAAAACAATTCAAAGAATCAATGAAATCAAGAGCTGGTTCTTTGAGAAAATCAACAAGATAGACAAACTCTTAGCCAAACCAACTAAAAGGCAGAGAGAAACTATCCAAATCAACAAAATCAGAAATGAAAAGGGGGACATAACCACAGACACTGGGGAAATCCAAACAATCATTAGGACTTACTTCAAAAGTCTATATGCCACAAAACTTGGAAATTTAAAAGAAATGCAAAATTTTCTTGATCAATTCCAATTACCAAAGATAAATCAAAACCAGTTAAATTATTTAAATAGTTCTATATTCCCTAAGGAAATAGAAGCAGTCATCAAAAGTCTTCCATCCAAAAAAAAGCACTGGGCCAGATGTATGCAGCACAGAATTCGACCAGAACTTCAAAGAAGAGCTAACTCCAATTCTCTTCAAAACGATTCCACAAAATAGAAACAGCAGGACCACTACCAAACTCATTCTAAGGAGCCACAGTCACCTTGTTTCCTAAACCTCACAAACACCGAACAAGAGAAGAGTATTTCAGGCCAATTGCCCTTATGAACATTGATGCAAAAATACTCAATAAAATACTTGCAAAGTGGATACAAGAATACAAGAACAAATCAAAGATATCCTCCTCTATGACCAAGTAGGCTTCATCCCAGTTATGCAAGTTGGTTCAATATATTGAAATCCATCAATGTGATCCACCATATTAACAAACTGAAAGGAAAAAAAAAAAACACATGATAATCTCATTAGATACTGAAAAAGAATGGATATTGAATTCTGTCAAATGCTTTTTCTTCTATGCAGTTCCATTGATCCTCCTTTCTGTTTCTATGCCAATACCATGCAGTTTTTTATTACTGTTACCATGTAGTACAGCTTGAGATCAGGGATGGAGATACCTCCAGATGATTTGTTGTTGTACAGGATAGTTTTGGAGATTCTGTTTTTTTTTTGTTTGTTTGTTTTGTTTGTTTCTCCATAATAAGCTGAGAATCTTTTTTTTCAAGGTCTGTAAAGAATTGAGTTGGTATTTTGATGGGAATTGCATTGAATCTGTAGATTGCTTTTGGCAGGGTGGCCATTTTCACAATGTTAATCCTACCAATCCATGAGCAAGGGAGATCTTTCCATCTTCTGATATCTTCTTCAATTTCTTTCCTCAGAGACTTGAAGTTTTTCTCAAACAGCTCTTTCATTTGCTTGGTTAGTGTCACCCCAAGGTAGTTTATGTTATTAGTGGCTATTGTGAAGTGTGGTGTTTCCCTAATTTCTTTCTAGACCCTTTTGTTCTTTGGTATACATGAGGGCTTCTGACTTTTTTGAGTTGATTTTGTATCCTGCCACTTTGCTGAAGGTGTTCATCAGCTGAAAGAGTTCTCTGGTTGAAATTTTTGGGTTGCTCATGTACACTATCATATCATCTTCAAATAGTGACACTTTGACCTCTTCCTTTCTGATTTGTATCGCCTTGATCTCCTTTAGTTGTTTTACTGCTCTGGCTAGGACTTCAAGTACTATGTTGAAGAAGTATGGAGAGAGTGGGCAGCCTTGTTTTGTCTCTGATTTCAGTGGGATTGATTTAAGTTTCTCTCCATTGAGTTTGATCATCTAGGCTATAGGCTTACTGTATATTGTTTTTATTATGTTTAAGTATGTACCTTGTATCCCTGATCTTTCCAATACTTCAAACAAGAATGGGTGTTAGACTTTGTCAAATGCTTTTTCAGCCTCTAAGGAGATTATCATGTCATTTTTCTCTTTCAGTTTGTTTATGTGGTGGATTACATAGATGGATTTCTGTATGTTGAACCACCCTTGCATGCCTGGAATGAAACCTACATGGTCATGATGGATAATATCTTTGATGTGTTCTTGGATTCGGTTTGTAAGTGTTTTATTGAGTATTTTTGCATCAATGTTCATAAGAGAGATAGGTCTGAAGTTCTTTTTGTTTGTTGGGTCTTTGTGTGGTTTAAGTATCAAGGTGACTGTTCCTTCATAGAATGAGTTAGGTTATGTTCTCTGTGTTTTTATTTTGTGGAATAGTTTGAGGAGAATTGGTGTTAGCACTTCTTTGAAGGTCTGGTAGAATTCTCTGCTGAAACCATCTCACCCAGGTCTTTTTTTAGAGAGGAGACTGTGAATGTCTGCTTCAATTTCCTTGGGGGATAAAGGACTATTCAATATTTCTACCTGATCTTGACTTAATGTTGGAAGATGGAAACTATCAAGAAAATTGTCCATTTCATTTAGGTTTTCAAATTTTGTGGCATAAAGCCTTTTGTAGTATGACTTAATGATTGATTGGATTTCCTCATTTTCTGTAGTTATGTCACCCTATTCATTTCCAATTTTGCTCATTGGGATAGATTCTCTCTTCTTTTTAGTTAGTTTGGCTAAGGGTTTTTCTATCTTGTTGATTTTCTCAAAGAACCAGCTTTTTGTTTCATTGATTCCTTGAATAATTTTATTGGTTTCTAATTGATTGATTTCAGCCCTGAGTTTGATTATTTCCAGCCTTTTGCTCTTAGTGGGTGTATCTGCTTCTCTTTTTTCTAGGGTTTTCAGTTGGGCCACTAAGTTGCTTGTATGTGATGTTACAAATTTCTTCTTGAAGGCACTTAGTGCTATAAATTTTCCTCTGAGCACTGCTTTCAATGTGTCCTGTAAATTTTTATATGTTGTGCCTTCATTTTCATTGAATTCTTGGAAGTCTTTAATGTCTTTCTTTATTTCTTCATTAACCTAGCTGTCATTGAGTAGCAAGTTGTTCAGGTTCCATGTGCATTTCGGCTTTTGTTATTTCCAATTTTTTGTTGGAGTCCAGCTTCAGGCCATGGTTGTCAGATAGAATACAGGGGATTATTTCAATCTTTTCGTATCATTTGAGGCTTGCTCGGTGAGCAACTATATTGTTTATTTTGGAGATGGTTCCATGCAGTGATGAAAAGAAGGTATACTCTTTTGATTTTCAGTGAAATGAACTGCAGATGTCTATTAGGTCCATTTGATTTAGGGACTCTTTGCTTTTATTTCTTTATTTGTTTTCTGTGTAGTTGATCTGTCACTTGATGAGAGTGGGGTGTTGAAGTCTCCCACTATGAAGGTATTAGGATCAATGTGTGATTTAAGCTTTAATATTGTTTCATTTATGAATGTAGGTGCTCTTGTATATTGGGCAGAGATATTAAAAATTGTGATGTCCTCTTGGTGGATTTTTCCTTTGATGAGAACATAGTGTCCATCCGTGTCTTTTTTTGTTTGTTTGTTTATAACTTTGGTTGAAAGTCTTTTTTGTTAGATATTAGAATGGCTATTCCAGCTTGTTTTCTGGATCCACTTGCTTGAGAAACATTTTTTCCAGCCCTTTACTCTGAGGTAGTGTTTATCTTTGTTACATAGGTGTGTTTCTTGGATGCAACAGAATGTTGGATCAGCAACCTTTCTGTTAGTCTGTATCTTTGTATGGGGGAGTTGAGTCCGTTGGTGTTAATAGATACTGTTGACCAACAAGTGTTAATTTATATTGATGTGAGGTTGGTGGTGTTGCTGAGTTTCATTGCTTGTATTCTTTTTGTTCCTATGGTTGTTGTTGTGTAGTTATCTGTTTCCTTAGATGGAGTTGTTTTCTTTGGGTTGGAGTTTCCCTTTTAGTAACTTCTGTAGAACTGGGTTACTATGTAGATATTGTTAAATTTTAGGTTTGTCATGGAATATTTTGAATTCTCCATCTATGTTGATTGAAAGTTTTGCTGAGTATTGTAGTCTGGGTTGGCATCTGTGCTCCTTTTAGGACTGCATGATTTCTGTCCAGGCCCTTCTGGCTTTTATAGTTTCTGTTGAGTAATCTGGTGTGATTCTGATAGGTCTACCTTCTTATGTTACTTGGCCTTTTTCCCTTGCTTCTTTTAATTTATTTATTTTTTTTCTTTTTATTTCAGGTTCAGTGTTTTGACTATGATGTGACATGAAGAATTTCTTTTCTGGTCTAGTCTACTTGGTGTTCTGTAGGCCTCTTGTATGTTTATGGACATCTGTTTCTTTAACTTGGGAAAATTTTCTTCTATAATTTTCTTGAAAATATTTTCCGGACCTTTGAGCCTGATGCCTTCTTTTTCTTCTACTCCTATTATTCTTAGATTTTGTCTTTTCATGGTGTCTTTGATTTCTTGGATGTTTTGTGTTTGGAAATTTTCTGATTTTATTTTTTCTTTGAGAGACATGTCAATTTCTGCAAATATATCTTTGGCTCCTGAGATTCTCTCTTTCATCTCTTGTATTCTGTTGGTGATGCTTACCTTTGTAGTTCCTGATCTTTTCTCTATGTTCTCCAGCTCCAGGTTTTTTTTTTTTTTCCATTTGTGTTTTCTTTATTGATTCTAATTCTGTTTCCATGTCTTGCACCATTTACTTCATTTGTTTGAATGTGGAGTCCTGCTTTTCAATGACGGCTTTTTTTTTTTTTTTTGTCCATTTCCTCTCTATATCTCAGTAATTGTGCCTCTACTTCTTTAGTTCCAATTGCCTGTATTTCTATGAGAGCTTTGTTTATTTCTTCTTTATTTGCCTTCAATTGTGTGGCCATTTTTTTGAGAGCTTTGTTCAGTTCCTCTTTGTTTGCCTCTCTTTTCTTGGTCATTCCTCTGAGAGCTTTATTTCTTCTTTGTTCGTCTCGATTTCTTTGGATATTTCTCTGAGGCCTTTGTTCATTTCATCTTTATGGGTATCTAATAACTGGAAAAACGTACTTTTGTAGTCATTTTCTTGTGTATCTATTGAGTTGAAGTGTCCATTGTATTGTGGGGTTGCTGATGAGGTCATTATATCCTAATTTTTGTTGGGTGTGTTCTTATGGCCTCTAGCCATATGGTTATTTATATCCCTCACTCTTTGCTCTTTTTTTGTAGTTCAGGCTCTTCTTTTGTAGTTCAGGCTAAGATTGTCTCTTCCTGTTTTCTGGACTGTTTTTGTTGTTGTTGTTTTTGTTTTTTCAGAAAGATTAGAGAAGTTCACTGATTTGGGAGTGTGTGTTGTGGTTTCAGTTTTGCCTAAGTAAGGAATGTGATGCTGGCACTATTCAAATGTGTTTTTAGCAGGCACAGTGTGCATGTGCAAATTCTCAGATTATTGCAGTGGCCTACAGCCCAAACTAGTATGCAGCTCTGTCTGGGATCCAGGGATTGTTTGCCTGGATTACACTGGTGGACCCACAAGTCAGAGGCTTCAGTGTTGGGGTTGCTATCCCAAGAATCCCTATGATGCCCACACTAGGAGTATGGGTGGCTGGGATCTTGTCTGGTTGCTTGTGTAGAGAAGCCCTGGGTCTGGGGCAAACTCTCCCTAGAAGGCTCACTCACTCCTTTGCAGGACATTTTGGAATGCACAGGGGTTTCTCTTGCTCTCTACTCTCAAATTTGATCCTGCTGGGGCAAATGTGCAGGTAGGCTAACAGTCAGCTCTCTGGCACTATAGCAGCAGGACTCGGTGTCCATCTGCCCTCTGTCGGGCCTCTTTGTCCTTCCCCTGCCAGGGAAGTGTTATGTTGGCTGGTCCCAGGGCAGTGGGGGAAAGAGTTGGGTTAAGTGTCCTCAATCCCAGATCCCCGACCCAGACCTCTCTGCCAGAAGGCTCCTGGTGCTAGAAACTATGTTTGCCAGTTCCAGGAGAGTACCAGGTAGGGTGAGTGTACTCAGATGCAGAACTCAGATTTCTCTGCCAGGTGCTGGTAGGTGAGATGGAGAGGGGGTGCTGTGGGCTGTGTCAGGCCACCTCTTTGTCCTTCCCCTCTGACCTTCCCTCTGCTAAGGCAAGCTTATGAAGGCGCTCTCAGGGGAGTGCCAGGAGGGGTTGGGACATCTCAATTCCTGATCCTGGGGTTTCTCTGCCAGGGGCCGGAGGCCACAGGTGCTAGGCCTTAGTGTTAGACATATTGCACTGGACCAGGGAGAGTCTCAGGATGTGTTGAATGACCACAGTCCCAGATCCCGAGCTGAAGTTTGTTTTCTAGGAAAAGCCAGCAGCACTGGGGTCTGGGCACTGTGAAGCTGCTGTGCACCTCTCTATCCTCCTGCTCCACTGGGGCAGGGTTATGGTGGCATTCATGTTCTCAGGAGAGTGCCTGAAAGGATTGGGTTTTCTCAGCCCAAAATCTTTTTCCGTGTGTGGAAGCTGCAGCACCTGCTGGGGCTGGGAGTGTGGTCTGGTCTGAGGCAGATTCTGCTGGACACATCCTGCCTCCTCCAAAGAGGGAATAGGATGTTGGTTATGGGGAAGTGCCTGGTGAACACCTCCCATTGTGTCTCCTCCCAGAGGAGTCTGCTGTGACCTGATTCTATATGGACTCAGTTCACGGTTAGTCTCTTTCTTTTTGGAAATCTAAATATGTCTGTCCTGGGTTGATCAACCCTTCACTCACCAATTTCTACATTGCAGGTCCTTTGCCCTTCAGCTAAGCTGCACACAAGCCACCACCATCTTCTGATCCCTGCCTTCACATTCTTATTGATATAATAGGCTGACAGGATCTAGGGTTCTCTGGTGTATTGACTCTTTAAAATCAAGGAAAAAGAAGGGAACTAGACAACTCCTAGGACTTGTTTGGCAGAAACAGGGAAAGATTGGTTTAAGTAAAGGGAGAACTGAGAGACAATAAACTATTTGACAGCTGATGCTGTTCCACACCAGTGTTGCCAACCCTATATGAGCATGGTTGCCTTGGCTGACCTGGCTGACTTGGCAGGTGTGTCCTATTCAGTGGTGAGTCAGGAACTCTCCTGGTCCTGGGGTTTACATTTAAAGCTGAGCCTGAAGGACAGAGAAATGGGTCCATGTTTTATGCCTAGGATACAAGAGCAGCTGGGTTTTATGCTGTGGTCCTCAAGACAAACCCTCTAAATGTAGTGTTAGTGCCAAGACTGCTTGTACAGAGGTGTCACCTGAGCTCATTGAATCTCACATAGCTGGGTAAACACTAGTTGATGGCTAGGATTCTCTGCTACATAATGAGTTCCTGGAAAGCATCCCTTACAAAGATATACCCTGCTCTCCTTTAGTGAAATCTGTTCTCCAGATTACTGTAAAAGTTCACTGTAAAAGTTGTCTACATGTCATTTTTATTGCTTATGTGGAAATTTCATATAATATACATAATACTACTTTTCTATTGCTCCATGTGTCACACATTTTTTTTCTTTAAAATACATCAATTGAAGTATTTGTAGTTCATATACTCATTAAAACATGATTAAAGTCTCGGTGCCAAGTTACTTAAAGAAAACTGAGTTCATCCTTGCCACACCCTGGCACCACCCACAAGATGACCATCAGTTTTGAAGAGCTCTATACTTGATTACCTTGATCACACTATTTCTTACATATTTATTTATTAAGATTTGTTCACATTGTATTTCCTCTGCTGCCCCCTCCTCCTCCTTCTCCTGTACACCCAGCCTCATTCTTTTACCCCTAGGCCTTTCTAAAACTGTGTTCTTTTAGCCTAGAAGTCCCTCCATCTTCTTCTTTCTGGTGATTTGATTTACAATATCCCTTGAAGCTCATCTATTTACATGTTGAGTCTCAGGAAAAAACAGTATGGGAAATATTCGGAGGTATGGCTTTATTAGATAAAATTATTCCTTTTGGAGTTATATTATGGGAGGGTGTGCGTTGACATTGATATGCCACTCTGTCACTTTATAACTTTGTTTCTGTAGGTCTCAGTCTCTATTTCTGAACCTGTATCTCTAGCTCTTGCTCTATGTGTCTTTCTCTGGCATACCTTCTCTGCCATCTACTTGTGGTTCAGTATGAAATGCTCTCATTTCTGCTGAAGGACTATAACAAGATGACTGCTTGCTAATGTGACATCATGGATTCTCTCTGTAAAAATATAAGCAAGATCCCAATTAATTGCTCTTTGTTCAAAGATTTCCCTTTGTCAGGGAGCATATTCACAGAAATTAATTCACTGAATGAGGACATATCTTTACATTTAAAAAATAATAATGGAATCTGTAATAATGTGAAACTCACATGTCAAGGACATGTGACATTGTTAATGATAATTTGAAAGAAATATGTGACACTTTTACTAAACTAAGAACTTTGGACACAGGAACTGACATATCTGGGTTACATGCTTTCAGCTGCATAGATTGAGGTATATAGGGCTGCTCATCCTGTCTCTCAAGCAGGCTGTCCACATGGCCCTTTTTATGTCTTGCTTTTGAAACTCTTAATAGCTTCCACCTGTTGCATGACATCATTATTCATATCAGCCAATCAGGACCTCAGAGGATCTTGAGGATTCCATGGAGATGAGTAAACAAACTTTCCTCAGTGTCCAGTATCTCTGATTATGTGCAGAGGTGACTTTTTCTTATGAAACCCAACAAGCCTTTACTGCATCCTGATCCACAACTTTATTCCTGTTTTCCTCTGTGACAATGTCAGATAGGAAATGAAACATCAATGTTTATTTAATCAGACAGCTTCTGAAGTTGGGAAGCTTTAAAAAGGTGTGGGATTAAGGGTAATGTACCAAATAAAAAGTAGTCTCCTACTGGGGTCTTGGATCTGAAATTTCCTAAATTGTGACTTTGAACTTAGTAGTGATTATGTGCTCACTAAATGTACGTTCACATTTTTATTGATATACTAGGCTGTCAGGGCCTAGGGTTACTAGTATTGAGTCTTTAAGAGCAGGGAAAAGAAAAGGAATCCATACAATTCCTGGGACTGGTTTGGCTGAAATAGAGAAACATCTGTGAGTGTAAAAAGAGAACTAAGGCAAAAAAAAAAAAAAAAACTATTTGAAAACTGGTGCTGTTCCACTAGGTTTCCCAACCCTCTATGAGCACAGTTGTCTTAGCTGACATGGCTGGATGGGCAGCTGCATCCTATTCATTGGTCCCTGAGGAACCCTCATGGTCCTGGGGTTAACAGTTAAAACTGAGCCTTTAAGACAGTGAAATGTGTCTGTTTTATCTGATTAGGACACAATAGCAGCTTTGTTTCCTGCTGTGGTCCTCCAGAAAAACCTTTTAACCTTAAGAGCAAGGTTAAAATTTAACTTTAAACCTTTTAACTTTAAGAGGAAGGACTGCTTGTTCATAGGTGTCACTTGAGCTCATGGGGTCTGAAGTAGCTGGGTAACCACTAGTTCATGGCTAGGATTCTCTGCTACATAATGAGTTCCTGGAAAACATGCCTTACAAATCAAAATTCTGCCGTCCTTTAGCAGAATCTTTTTTTCCTTTTTAAAAGTCATTGTAAAAGTTATCAATAAAAGATTCTTTGGGGAGCTGGCAAGAGGTTGGTGCCAAGACTACTCTTATTTTGACGAGCAGCACAATAGGATCAGCACAATGACCAGCAGTCAGAACTCTGGGCTGGGAACACAAGCAATTGTGTTTCCCAGGTGAGAAGATACCACACAGTGAGGGATTCAGTCAGCCTCAACTCACCCAGCTAAAGCATGAAAGAGATCCCAGTTCCACCAGGTGCTTGGTTGCCAAAGCCCAGTGCCACAAGCCAGCCTGCTCTGATCACTGTGTCAGACTGAACTTTGGGACCCATAACATCAAAGACTGGGAGTTTTAGTAGAGAGATAACTCCATGGCACAGGAAATGATTGGAAATGACCTTAGTTCACCCATACAATCCTTGGAAAAGACCTGGGGTTCCACAGATGCCCAACAGCAAGACCAGAGGCAAGCTAGGGAACACAGGTGCCAGCACAGAGTCCTGCCTGTGTACCTGACTCACTGCCCAAGATAGAACTGTGGGTCCAGGGCACCAGAGACTGAGTTTCTCTGTAGGATGCAAACCCACAGGGAGGGGGAGCAGCAGTTCTGATCTAAGAGCACTCCGCAGATACCACTACCCCAAAAAGGTCTCGGGGAAAAATTACCCAGTTTCAGCAGAAGCCAAGGCACCCAATTGCCAGAAAGGTGGAGCTAAACTCACCTGTGTTCTGTTCCTGCATGTTCTACTCAACATCCCAGACAGAATGGCAGTGCCCAAAGCATAGTCTTGGTGTCCCTGTCAGGAGGAAAGGCCACAGCGGGGTGGGGGGACCATCATGTCCAATGCTCAGGAAACCCAGATCCAGAAGTCATTGTGGATTCACGCTAGGCTCTATCTTTCTACTGCATGTGTGAGCACCATGTTCACCTGCCATTGCGGAGTACCACTAGGCCATTGGGACACACAACTGCATCCTCAGACCTACAAAAGCCAGAGGACCATTACAACAGCCCTCAGATACTGCTCTAAGGTTCAACCAGTTACCCCTACCTAAACTGACAAAACTATTGGAATTTCTGGTTCTTCAAAAGGGCTTCACCCAATAATTACACCTTAAGAGCAACAGCTGCTGCTCACTAAATTCAGAGCAAGAACCCCAGGAGCAGGGCAGCCATCACCAGGACCTCTCCTAATAAGAAGAAAGCCTTCCTGAACATGAAAATTACCATGCAGGTCCATACAGCTGAAGTGAACTGTGACAATTCCTGAAAGCACCACTATTCAGTTGACCATATGAAAAAAGCTGAGAAGAAATGCTTCAGAACTCCGCCAAGTGGATTCTCCCCAACCCAGGACCCAGCAGTCACCAGAAATTAACATACAACACCCGAGACAGAGAGAAGTGTAGAGGCCAGTGTAAAAGCAAAACCAACATAAGAAAAAGCAATATTGTTTCCCCAGAACCCAGTTATCTAGGGGCAAGTAGTCCTAAACACACTAACATAAGTGAAATTGAAGAAGATGACCTTACATCTTTGTTTATGAAGAGGTTAATAGAGGAAGCAAATAAAATGTGTAAAGATTTAGGGGAAGATATAATAAAACTGGTTATGGCCATTCATAAAAAAATACAGGATTATGCAGCCAAACAATTTGTTGCTTTCAGAGAGGAAATGATTAAATCACTGAAACAAATAAAAGAAATAGAGGAATGTTCAAAGAAACAGGTTAAGGAATTGAAGGAAAAGCAGGAAAATACAGTCAGACAGGTGAAGGAAATCCACAAAAGAGTTCAAGATCTGAAGATAGAATTGGAAAAATAAAATAAAAAAACAACAAAAAACACACAAATGTAGGAAATCATGGAGAGGGAGAGCCTAGGAAAGAAAACAGAAACTACAGAGGTAAACATAAGCAACAGACTACAAGATATGGAAAGAAAGAATCTCAGATGAGGAAGATACAATGGAAGAAATAAATGTATTTGTCAAAGAAAATGTTAAATCTAAAAAAATTTCTGACACAAACCATCCAAGAAACCCAAAACAACATAAAAAGACAAAATCTAAGAATAATAGGAATAGAGGAAAGAGACGATTCCCTCCTCCAAAGCCCAGAAAATATTTTCAACAAAATCATTGAAGAAAATTTCCCCAGCTAAAATGAGAGGCCAATAAGAATACAAAATGCATACAGAACACCTAATAAATTAGACCAGAAAGAAAATCCTCTTGCCACATAATAATCAAAACAGTAATTATACAGAACAAAAAAAAAAAATATTAAAAGCTGCAAGGGAAAAAGGCCAAGTAACATAAAATGGTAAACACATCAGAATCATACCTGACTTCTCAACAGAGAATATGAAAACCAGAAGCTCCTGGATGAATATAATGCACCCGTAAGAGAATACAGATGTCATCCTAGGATACTGTACCCAGAAAAATTCTCAGTCCTCATAGATGGAGAAAACAAGATATTCAATGACAAAAACAAATTTCATCAATACCTACACACATATTCTGTGTTACAAAAGATACTAGAAGGAAAATACAACCCAAGAAAACTACTTGAAAAAAAAAAAAACAGGAAATATAAAAATAACCCCACCACAGCAAAACAAAAAGTAGCTGCACACAGAATCACACTACCACAGCCAATATCAACATCAAAGCATCTAAGAGCCACTGATCATTAATCTCTCTCAACATCAATGGACTCAATTCTCCAATAAAAAGACACAGATTAACAGAATGGATGTATAAACAAAACCCAACAATCTCTTACATTCAAGAAATATATCAAAGTTATAAAGATAGACATTACCTGAGAATAAAGGGCTGAAAGATGGTTTTCTAAGCAAAAGCACACAAGAAGCAAGTATGAGTAGCCATTTTAATGTCTAATAAAATAGACTTTCAACCAAAATTAATCAAAAGAGATAGAGAAGGAAACTTCATATTCATCAAGGGAAAAATCCACCAGGAAGATATTACAATCCTGAGCATATATGCCCCAAATGCAAGGGCAAACACAATAGTAAAGGAAAATTTAATAAAACTTAAACCACACATAGACCCCACACATTAATACTGGGAGACTTCAAGACCCCACTCTCAACAAAGGGAAGGACAGGTCAACATAACAGAAATTAAACAAAGAAACAATAACTCTGACAGAGGTCATGACTCAAATGGACCTCATAAACATCTAAAGAACCTTTCACACAAACTCAAAAGAATTTACCTTCTTCTCATCACCTCATGGAACCTTCTCCAAAATAGAGCATATAGTTGGTCACAAAGCAAGCCTAAACAGATACAAGAAGATTGAAATAATCCCTTGAATTTTATCTGATCACCATGGAGTGGAGTTGGACCTCATGACAAAAATAGTAAAAGTCCTACACACACATGGAAAATGAACAACTTGCTACTTAATGAAAGCTGAGACAGAGAAGAAATGAAGAAAGAAATTAAAGACTTCCTAGAATTCAATGAAAATGAAGGCACAACATGCCCTCACTTATGGGACACAATGAAAGCATTGCTAAGAGGAAACTTCATAGCACAAAGTGCCTTCAAGAAGAAATTTGAGACATCTCATGCAAGCAACTTAATGGCTTACCTAAATGCCCTAGAAAAAAGAAGCAAACACACCAAAGAAGAGTAGATGGCTGGAAATAATCAAACTCAGGGTTGAAATCAATAAATTAGAAACAAATAAAACAATTCAAAGAATAAATGAAACCAAGAGCTGGTTTTTTTGAGAAAATCAACAAGATAGACAAACCCTTAGCTAAACTAAGTAAAAGGCAGAGAAAAACTACCCATATCAACAAAATCAGAAAAGAAAAGGGGGACATAATCACAGACACTGAAAAAATCCAAACAATAATGAGGTCTAACTTCCAAACTCTATATGCCACAAAATTTAAAAATCTAAATGAAATGGACAATTTTCTTGACAAATTCTACATGCCAAAGGTGAATCAAGACCAGGTAAACCAATTAAATAGTCCTATATTTGCTAAGGAAATAGAAGCTGTCATCAAAAGTCTCCCATGCAAAATGGTCCCATGCAGGACCAGATGGTTTTAGTGCTTAATTCTACCAAAATGTCAAAGAAGAACTAACACCAATACTCTTCAAAGTCTTCCACAAGATAGAAAAAGAAGGAACACTACACAACTCATTCTGTAAAGCCACAGTCACCTTGGTACCTAAACTTCACAAAGACCCAACAAAGAAAGAGAATTTCAGGTGAACCTCCCCTATGAACTTTGATGCAAGAACACTCATCAAAATATTTGCAAACTTAATACAAGAAAACATCAAAGATATTATCAACTACGACCAAGTAGGCTTCATCCCAGGTATGCAGGTTTGAGTCAATATACAGAAATCAATCAATGTGATCCTCCACACAAAGAAATTAAAGGAGAAAAACCACATGATTATCTCCTTAGGTCCTGAAAAGGCATTTGACAAAATACAACATCAACTCATGTTTAAAGACTTGGAGAGATGACCGATACAAGTCATATACCTGGTCATATTAAAGGCAATATACAAAAAACCTATAGCCAACATCAAACTAAATGGAGAGGAAATTAAATCATTCCCACTGAAATCAGAGACAAGACCAGGCTGCCCACTCTCTCCATATCTCTTCAACATTGTTCTTGAAGTCCTTGCTAGAGCAACAAGACAATTAAAGGAAATGAAGGGGATACAAAATGGAAAGGAAGAATTCAAAGTATCATTATTTGCAGATGATATGAGTGTATACATGAGTGACACCAAAAATTCTACTAGAAAATTCAAACAAAAGAATAACACCTTCAGCAAAGTGACTGAATACAAAATTAACTAAATAATAATAATAATAATAATAATAATAATAATAATAATTACCTCTCCTGTATACAAAAGATAAAAGGGTTGAGAAAGAAATTAGGGAAACAACACCCTTCACAATAGCCACAGAATACATAAAGTATCTTGGTGTGAAGCTAACCAAGCAAGTCAAAGACATATGAAAAAAAATTCCAGTCTCTGAAGAAAAAATTAGAAGAAGATATCAGAATATGGAAAGATCTCCCATGCACATGGCTTGTAAGAATTAATATAGTAAAAAATGGCCATGTTACCAAAAGCAATCCATAGATTCAAAGCAATTCCTAACAAATTTCCAAAACAATTCTTTACAGACTTTCACAAAAAAATTCTGACCTTCATAAGGAACAACAAGAAACCCAGAATTGCTAAATGCTCAAGAATAAAAGCTCTTTCTAAGGCATCTCCTTCCCTGATCTCAAGCTGTACTACAGAGCAACAACATTACATACTTCATGGTGCTTGCATAGAAACAGAATGTTGGATCAATGGAATCGAATAGAAGACCCTGATAAATCCCCACACTTATTGACACCTGATTTTTACAAAGGTGACAAAACCATACAATTGGAAAAAAAGAGATAGAATCTTCAAAAATGGTGCTGGTCTAACTGGATGTCTACAAGTAGAAAAATGCAAATAGATCCATACTTATCACCCTACAGAAACCTAAAATACAAGTGGATCAAAGACCTAAACATAAAACCAGACACACTAAATTGGTTAGAAGAAAAAGTGGGGAATATCCTTGAAATCATTGGCTCAGGAGACAACTTCCTGAACAGAACACCGAACAGCACAGTCTCTAAGAGCAACAATCAATAAATCAGACCTCATGAAACTGAAAAGCTTCTGTAAAGCAAAGGACAGGGTCATCAGAACAAAGCGACTGCCTACAGATGGGAAAGTATCTTCCAAGCCTCTATGTGAAAGAGTCCTAATATCCAGTATATATAATGAACTCAAGAAGTTAAACAGCAAAAAATCAAGTAATCTAATTAAAAAATGTGGTACAGAGCTAAACAGAGATTTCTTTTTTTTTTTTTTTTCAATGCAGTTTATTCAGGAACATTGAACAATCCTTGGACCCCGGGGAAAGCCAGCCCACAGCTTAAATAGCCTCTGGGTAGCCAACCCAGGCGTGCCACGTGGGCAATGCAGATAGGTCCACATACATGGAAGCAAGCCAGATCCTCAGCCTTAGCCAAATGTGGAGTTGTTCGTGACAGAGAACACTCACCATCGGGAAGGTGGAAGGCAGAAACCAGCTCCATCTTTAAGGCATAGCATTCCACAGCTCTCTACAGTTCCCCCTTTTTGTTTTAGACGCATCAGGCAAGAGTAGAGGTCTGATCTCTGATATTAGAAATAAATTGGGACTTTGTACAGATGTTCATTTAGGTGTCATCCACCCAAAGAGCATCAGACCCATCTGATATCTTTTTCTCAGAGGCGGGACCTGGGGCATCAACCCGCATGCAATCAGACATGCTCTTCTCTGGGTCCAAAGCGGCTGACCCTGAGTGCAGTGCTTAGCCTCGCATCCTGAGCGTATCATTTTAGCTTTTTATGGTATCCAACCATGCTTGGGGAGAATGTCCTGCTTCAATGGCTGTAAAGGCCTGAATGATCATGGCTGCATTATGCTGTTGTGAGACTCTAATCTTGCATATATACCACAGGCAAACCAAGGAGACCAACACCAGAAGGCCTGCTAACACTCCCATGCCCACCCATTCCTTCAGATGATTCATGGCTGCAGCAATCCATATTGATAATCCTGTGGCTAGTCCTGCGTCCACTCTGGTAGAATTTACTGTGACAATGGCCACTCTCAGCTGCTCCATCGTAGTATCGAATTCTCCAGTCCAATTACCTAAAATATAGCTCGACAATTGTTTAGACAGATTTGCAGCACAGGAAAAATTCTCATGGTGTATGCTAGTGACACAAAGTCCAGCATACTTTCATTGACAGCCAGGTTGAGCGATTTGCCATAGGGTATCATTTTGCTCCTGCAAGAGGTCAATCCTCTGATTGAACACCATCAAGCTTCCTTTTAGTTGAGCATTAATTCCTTTAAAAAATATGGAACGCTTCATGAATTTGCGTGTCATCCTTGCGCAGGGGCCATGCTAATCTTCTCTGTACCGTTCCAATTTTAGTATATGTGCTGCCGACGCGAGCACTAAACAGAGATTTCTTAATAGAGGATTTCTTAATACCATATGGCAGAGAAACACTGAAAGAAATGTTCAACATCCTTAGTCTTCAGAGAAGTGGAAATCAAAATAACCCTAAGATTTCACCTTATATCCATCAGAAAGGCCAAGATAAAAAACTCAAGTGACAACACATGTTGGAGAGGTTGTGGTGAAAGGGGAACCATCCTGCACTGCTGGTGGGAATGGAAACTTTTACAACCACTTTTAAAATCAATCTGGTGCTTCCTCAGACAAGTAAAAATAGAACTTCCTCATGATCCAGCTATACCACTCCTAGGCATATATCCAAAAGAGGCTCAAGTACACAATGAGGACATTTTTTTCTTTGACCATTAACATTTTATTTTATTTTATTTTATTTTTTTATTTTTTTCAATGCAGTTTATTCAGGAACCTTGAACAATCCTCGGACCCTGGGGAAAGCCAGCCCACAGCTTTAAGAGCCTCTGGGTAGCCAACCCAGGCATGCCACATGGGCAATGCAGATAGGTCCACATACATGGAAGCAAGCCAGATCCTCGGCCTTAGCCAAATGTGGAGTTGTTCGTGACAGAGAGCACTCACCATCGGGAAGGTGGAAGGCGGAAACCAGCTCCATCTTTAAGGCATAGCATTCCACAGCTCTCTACAGTTCCCCCTTTTTGTTTTAGACGCATCAGGCAAGAGTAGAGGTCTGATCTCTGATACTAGAAATAAATTGGGACTTTGTACCGATGTTCATTTAGGTGTCATCCACCCAAAGAGCATCAGACCCGTCTGATACCTTTTTCTCAGAGGCGGGACCTGGCGCATCAACCCGCATGCAATCAGACATGCTCTGCACCTTTATTTGTAATAGCAGACATAGAAACAACTCAGATTTATCACAACAGAAGAAAGGGTACCTCCCATATGAGTGGACTTGTGGAGGGTCATGCATGCAGAGAGGGGAGGAAAGGAGGTATTGGGAAGGGAGGAGGGAGGGAACCACATGGGGTTACAAAGTGAATAAACTGTAATTAATAATGAATTAACAAAAAATGGCGAATCACTGCCTTGCAAGACCTGAAGGAGGAATTCACCTTTCTTTCCCATGGACTCATCTTTCTCAGCATAGACCTAATTGCCTGGGGTCTGCAGCTGCTGAGACAGAGCTCCAAGCCCTTTAGCAGCAAATGCCAGCAGTACCAATCTCTGAGTCCCAGATTCACGCTGTGTCTGTACCATCCTCCCAGGGCCCAAGTCTGCTACACACCCTACTGGCTCCTCAGGATCGCGATCTCTGATGGTACATCCTGCCCAATCCCACAGTGACAGAGAATATGCTATTTACTCACCAAAACCAGGCAGAAATGCTATACATGCTAGGCACACTAGGCGCTGGGCCTTCCAAGCTTGGAGAGCACAGTGAAAAGACCCCAGGACTTTCCAGAATACATCTGGACCAGGCTTCAGTTACAGCAGAACTTCCTAACCTGGCGGCAGAGCAGCACTGAGCTGGCTGGGTACATCAGCCCTCCAGTTTAAGACTAACCAGAGCCAAACCAGAGAACAGAGAGCCTGGTTACCCTGTTCCCTACTGACTTGACCACCTTGAAAACTCCAGCTGCAGCAAGACCTCATAACCTGGCAGTGACAGCAGCAAGGAGCTGGCAGAGCACATCAAAGAAGCAGGGCCAAACCATAGAACAGAGAGTCTGGATACCCAGATCTCTGCCAAGTGACCTGCCTGTACAGCTAGTCCTCAGCACACGCTGAGGACACGGACCTCTCTCAGCTTTGCTTCCTGAAGAACTCTCCAGACACCAGAGAGAGACAGTACCAGTCTGATCTACAGAATCCAAAAACAAGGAGGGAAGGTTTCAGATAAGCCAGTGGCCAGGGGTAGGCAAAAGAACACTACCAACATAAATCAGGACATCATGACTTTACCAGCAAACCCAAGATTGATGGATACTCCAATTCATCAGAAGCACAGGAAAATGACTGTAAAGCCATGATTACCCAATTATTTGACACTCATAAGCAGGAAGTGAACAAATCTTTCAAAGAGTTGGCCAGTAAATTCGAGGTAAAGAGAGAAGAAATAGACAAAATCCTTAAAGAAACACAAGCAAACATAGCCAAACAAACAGAGGTACAAGTAGAGATAAAATTAGTGGCATATACAAAGGAAATGAAAAAAGAAATAGAGACCATCCAAATTCAAACAGATGAAAGAAATGGTGCAAGGCATGAAAACAGAATTAGAATCAATAAAGAAAACACAAAATCAAAAAACCCTTGAGCTGGAGAACTTGGAGAAAAGATCAGGAACCACAAAAGTAAGCATCACCAACAGAATACAAGAGATGGAAGAGAGAATCTCTGGAGCTGAAGACACACTTGCAGAAATTGATACTTCTCTCAAAGAAAAAGTAACATCAGAAAAGTTCCAATCACAAAATATCCAAGAAATCAAGGAAGCTATGAAAAGACAAAATCTAAGAATAATAGGAATTGATGAAAAAGAAAACTCCGGGCTCCAAGTTCTAGAAAATATTTTCAAGAAAATCATAGAAGAAAATTTTTCCAACTTAAAGAAAGAGATATCCATAAATATACAAAAGGTCTACAGAACACCAAATAGACTGGACTAGAAAAGAAACACATCACATAACATCATAGTCAAAAGACTGAATCTACAGAACAAAGAAAAGATATTAAAAGCAGCAAAGGAAAAAAGCCAAGACCTATCAGAATCACATGGGACTTCTCATCAGAAAATATAAAAGCCAGAAGGGCCTGGGCAAGTATCATGGAGACTCTCAGAGATCACAAATGGAAACCCAGGCTACTATACCCTGCAAAGCTTTCAATCAACATAGATGGGGAAAACAAAATATTCCATGACAAAACTGAATTTGTGGAATATCTACACAGCAAACAAACTCTACAGAAGAAACTAGAGGGAAAACTCCAATCCAATGAAAACAACTTCACCCAAGAAAACAGGGCATACAGATAATATCCCAACAAAAATGAAAAGAAAACAAGCAATGAAACAGGGTAAGATCACTGACTCCATTACAAAAGGAACTAACATCCATTGGAAAGTATTATCTATCAATATCAATGGACTCAAATTGCCAATAAAAAAGCACAGGTTAACAGAATGGTTGCAGAAACAGTATCCAACATTCTTTTGCATCCAAGAAACACACTTCTGCAACAAAGATAAACACTACCTCAGAGTAAAGGGCTGGAAAAAGGTTTTTCAAGCAAATGGTTCCAGAAAACTAGCTGGAGTAGCCATCCTAATATCTAATAAAATACACTCATCCAAAGTTAATAAAAAATGATATGGAGGGCTACTATATTCTCATCAAAGGAAAAATGCATGAAGAGGACATCACAATCTTGAATATCTATGCCCCAAATACAAAAGCACCTACTTTCATAAATGAAATATTATTAAAGCTTAAATCATACATTGATCCTAATATTTCAATAGTAGGAGACTTCAACACCCACTCTCATCAAGGGACAGATCAACTAGACAGACACCCAATAGGGAAATAAAAGCACTCACAGAATTCCTAAATCAAATGGACCTAATAGATGCCTACAGATCTTTTCACCCAAACTCAAAAGAATACACCTTCTTTTTAGCACTGCATGGAATCTTCTCTAAAATAGACCTACAGTGGGTAACAAAGCAAGCCTCAACAGATAAAAAAGGATTGAAATAATCGCTTGTATACTATGACCATGGACTAAAGCTGGACATCAACAACAAAAGAAAGAACAAAAAGGCAACACACATGGAAACTGAACAAATTATTACTCAATGACAGCTGGGTTAAGGAAGAAATAAAGAAAGAAATTAAAGACTTCCTAGAATTCAATGAAAATGAAGGCAAAACATACCCAAATTAATGGGACACATTGAAAGCAGTGCTCAGAGCAAAATTTATAGCACTAAGTGCCTGCAAGAAGAAATTCGTAACATCGCATACAAACAACTTAATGGCCCAACTGAAAACCCTAGGAAAAAAAAAAAAAAGAAGAAGAAGAAGCAGATATACACAAAAGAAGCAGTTGGCTGGAAATAATCAAACTCAGGGCTGAAATCAATAAATTAGAAACCAATAAAACTATTGAAAGAATCAATGAAACAAAAAGCTGGTTCTTTGAGAAAATTAACAAGATAGACAAACAGCCAAACTAACTAAAAAGCAGAGAGAAACTATCCAAATCAGCAAAAACAGAAATGAAAATGGGGATATAATTACAGACACTGAGGAAATCGAAACAATTATTAGGTCATACTACAAAAGGCTATATGCCACAAAATTTGAAAATCTAAATGAAATGGATAATTTTCTTGACAGATTCCATCTACCAAAATTAAGTCAAGATCAGGTAGAAAGACTATTATCCCTATATCTCCCAAAGAAATTGAAGCAGTCATTAATAGTCTCCTCTCCAAAAAAAGCCCTGAGCCAGATGGCTTCAGCGCAGAATTATAGAAGACCTTCAAAGAAGTGCTAAAACCAATTCTCCTCAAACTATTCCAAAAATAGAAACAGAAGGAACACTACCAAATTCATTCTATGAATCCATAGTCACCTTTATACTTAAACCACACAAACATCCAACAAACAAAAAGAAATTCAGACCTATCTCTCTTATGAACATTGATGCAAAAAATACTCAATAAAATACTTGCAAACCGAATCCAAGAACACATCAAAGATATCCACCATGATCAAGTAGGCTTCATCCCAGGCATGCAAGGGTGGTTCAACATATGGAAATCCATCTCTATAATCCACTACATAAACAAACTGAAGGAGAAAAACCACATGATCATCTCCATAGATGCTGAAAAAGTATTTGACAAAGTCCAACACCCATTCATGTTTAAAGTCTTGGAGAGATCAGGGATACAAGGCACATACCTAAACATAGAAAAAGCAAGCCTATAGCCAACATCAAACTCAATGGAGAGAAACTTAAATCAATCCCACTGAAATCAGAGACAAGCCAAGGCTGCCCACTCTCGCCAAATCTCTTCAACATAGTACTTGAAGTCCTAGCCAGACCAATAAGACAACTAAAGGAGATCAAGGGGATACAAATCAGAAAGAAAGAGGTCAAAGTGTCACTATTTGCAGATGATATGATAGTATACTTGAGCGACCCCAAAAATACAACCAGAGAACTCTTTAAGCTGATAAACACCTTCAGCAAAGTGGCAGGATACAAAATCAACTCAAAAAAAAAAAAAGAGAGAGAGAGAGAAGCCCTCCTGTATACCAAAGACAAAAAGGCTGAGAAAGAAATTAGGGAAACAACACCCTTCATAATAGACACTAATAACATAAAGTACCTTGATGTGACTCTAACCAAGCAAGTGAAAGACCTGTTTGAGAAAAACTTCAAGTCTCTGAAGAAAGAAATCTAAGAAGATATCAGAAGATGGAAAGATCTCCTGTGCTCATGGATTGGTAGGATTAACATTGTGAAAATGGCCATCCTGCCAAAAGCAATCTACAGATTCAATGCAATTCCCATCAAAATACCAACTCAATTCTTTACAGACCTTGAAATAAAAAGATTCTCAGCTTCATATGGAGAAACAAAAAACCCAGAATCTCCAAAACAACGCTGTACAACAACAGATCATCTGGAGGTATCTCCATCCCCGATCTCAAGCTGTATTACAGAGCAATAGTAATAAAAACTGCATGGTATTGACATAGAAATAGAAAGGAGAATCAATGGAACCAAATAGAAGACCCAGAAATAAACCCATGTACCCATGAATATTTGATTTTTGATAAAGCAGCCAAAACCACTCAAAGGAAAAAAAGATAGCATCTTCAATAGATGGTGCTGGTCTAATTGGATGTCTAATGCATAAAAATGAAAATAGAGCCATATTTATCACCCTGCACAAAACAAAAGTCAAAGTGGATCAAGGACCTCAACATAAAACCAGACACTCTAAATTAATTGGAAAAAAATAGTGGGAAACAGCCCAGAACTCATTGGCACAGGAGACAACTTCCTGAATAGAACACCAACAGAACAGGCTTTAAGAGCAACAATCAATAAATGGGACCTCATGAAACTGAAAAGCTTCTGTAAAGCAAAGGACACCGTCATCAAAACAAAATGACTGCCTACATATTGGGAAAGAATCTTCACCAACCCTTTATTTGACAGAGGGCTAATATCCAGTATATATAAAAAACTAAAGAAGCTGAAAAGCAACAAACCAAGTAATCCAATTAAAAAAAATGAGGAACAGAGCTAAACAGAGAATTCTCTGTAGAGGAATATAGAATGGCAGAGAAACACTTAAAGAAATACTCAACCTCATTAGCCATTAGGGAAATGCAAATCAAAACGACCCTGAGATTTCACCTTACACCCATCAGAATGGCCAAGATGAAAAACTCAAGCGACAACACATGCTGGAGAGGTTGTGGAGAAAGGGGAACCCTCCTCCATTGCTGGTGGGAATGTAAACTGGTTCAACCACTTTGGAAGTCAATCTGGCGCTTTCTCAGACAATTTGGAATACTGCTTCCTCAAGAACCAGCTATACCACTGCTAGGCATATACCCAAAATTTGCTCAAGTACACAATAAGGACATTTGCTCAACCATGTCTGTACCAGCTTTATTTGTAATAGCCAGAACCTGGAAACAACCCAGATGTCCATCAAGGAAGGGATGGGTACAGAAATTGTGGGTTTTTTTTTTACAATGGAATACTACTCAGCAATCAAAAAAGAGGAAATCATGAAATTTGCAGGCAAATGGTGGGATCTAGAAAAGATCATTCTGAGCGAAGTATCCCAGAAGGAGAAAGACAAACATGGAATATGCTCGCTTATATAGACCTAAAAGATATGATAAACATAATGAAATCTATACACCTAAAGAAGATAATCAAGAAAGCAGACATGGGGTGTGATGATCAATCCTCATTTAGAAAGACAAATGGGATATGCATTGAACATATGACAGGAGTCTACCGCAGAAAGCATCGGAAAGACTCTACCTAGCAGTGTTCCAAAGTAGATACTAAGACTCATAACCAAACCCTCGGCAGAGTGCAGGGAATCATAAGAAAGAAGGGGAGTTTGATGTGGAAAGGATAGGAGCTCCACAAGGAGCAACCATATCTGGGCACACGGTCTTTTCTGAGATGGACACTCAACCAAAGACCATGAGAGGATAAAACCTAGAACCTCTGCTGGGATGTGACCCATGATAGCTCAGTAATCAATTGGTTTCCCATAGTAAGAGGAACAAGGACTATTGCTAACAGGAACTCAATGACTTGCTCTTTGACCTCCCCACCTCCCAAGGGAGGAGCAGTATTTTTAGGCCACAGAGGAGGACTTTGCAGCCAGTCCTGAAAATACCTGACAAAACAGAGTCATATGAAAGGGGAGGAGGTCCTCCCCTATCAGTGGTCTTGGAAAGGGGCAGGGAGGAGATGAGGGAGGGAGGGTAGGATTGGGGAGGGAATGAGGGATACAGCTGGGATACAGAATTAACAAAATGTAACTAATGAGAAAAATAAAAAAAGAAAAATAATAATATCTTGTACCTCAGATCTTCTTTTACACTCACCGATCTTTCTCCCTTTCAGCCAAACCATTTCCAGGAATTGTCTGGTTTCCTTTACTTTCACTTGCTCTTAAATTCTCAATACCCCAGGGAACCTAGACCCTGCCAGCCTACTATATCAATAAGAATAATAAGGTACATTTAGTGAGTATGCAAGTAATTGTTCAGTTCAAAGTCACAACCTAAGATATTTCAGATATAAGACCACATTATGAAACCTACTTCTCATTCTGTGCATTCCCCTTAATAACTCATCACTTTGAAGCTTCCCTAATTAAGACACTTAAATAAACATTAAAGTTTCATTTCCTACCTGACATTGTCACAGAGATAAACAGGAGTAAAGGTGCGGGTTCTGGATAAAGGGATGAGATGAAGGCTTGTTGGTTTCATTAGAAAAAGTCAAGTGTGCACAGGATCAGACATAGTGGATATTGAGGAAAGTTTGCTTACTCATCTCCATAGTTTCTCTCAGGTGCTGATTGGCTAAGAGGGAGAATTATGTCATTGAAAAGGTGAAAGTCTGTAAGAGATTCAGGAGCCAGTTATTAAAAGGGCCTAGTAGACAGCCTTTTTCATAGAAAAGCTTACTAGAACTACATTACTCAATCTGGGCCACTGAAAGAACACAACCCAGAGATGTCAGTTCCTGTATCCAAGACTCTTAGTTCAGCAAAAGTATCACATATTTCTTTCAAGTGGTCATAAATAAATTATGTGTCATTGACATGTGAGTTTACGTTATCATGAATTCCATTATTACTTGTTAAATGCACAGGTATGTCCTCAGCCAGTGAATTATCATAAAATGCTCCTTGAGCAAAACAATTCTGTGAGAAAAAAAGCTTTCAATTGGGACCTTGCTTATATTTTTACAGAGACTCTAATGATGTCATATCAACAGGCAGTCATCTTGATGTATACCGTCAGCAGAACTGAGTGCTTTTCATACTGAAACACAATTGTGAGTCAGACTGACAGTGATAGAAAGAGAAACAGCTAGATAGACTGATTAAGAAATAGAGACCGAGACTGAAACCAACAAAGATATAAAGTGACAGAGATAGAGAAACAGAGCCTCCATTCTGCTGGTCAATTTTATTAGCATATCAACCTCAAAGCAGACCCTCCTATATTAAAACTCCAATAGGAATTATATTATTCAACAAGGCCATTACTCTGAACACTTGCCAGACCTTTCCTCACTGGGGACTAAAATTGAAAATAGAGGAGCTTCAAAGGGACATTGCATTTCAAATCACCAGGAAGTAAAAGAAGATGGAGAGGCTTCTAGGTTTAAAAGAACACAGGTATCCTCATAATCTGTCATTCAATAAAATTACTAAAGTCCCAGCAACTTCCAAAGACAAAAGAACAAGACTGACAATCTCATTTTCAGAAATGTTGGAATATTTCCATAAAGGAGTATTATTCAGCTAAGAAAATGACATCGTGATATTTTCAGGCAAATGGATGGAACGAGGAAAAATCATCCTGGGTGAAGTAACTAAAATGCAGAAAGACAAATATGGTATATATTCACTTATTAGGAGTTCTCCTAATAATATTAGGTGATAAAGTTTCAAAAGGCAATCTATTGTGTTCAAACCACTCTTTCACTAGTGGAATTAGACAGTAGTGAATTGAGTTGTTGGGCCAGGGCATCCTATGGAAATTTTCAAGCAACTAGGGCTGTTGTTTTTAAAATATGTTGCTTCCTGCACTCAAATGATAGATGAGTACCATGTTCTTAAATCCACAGAGATGCTTCCTTCAGCATCAAATGGGATTGCATACAGAGACCTATAGTCTGATATTATGCAGAGAGAGACCCTAAAATATCCAGCACAGAATCAGATTTGCCTATGTAATCTCCCTCCCCTCAGAGCTCTTGGCAGGCTGCAGGGGAGGAGGCACAAGAGTGTCACAAGTAGTGGGAATTGAAGACACATGGAGAAAAATGCAGTGAGAATCAGGCCCAGAGGAAGGTGTTACAGCCAACCTCAATGAGACCTAATAATCTAGCATCAGATATAAGGGGAAAGAGGACCTCCCCTAGCAGGGAAGTAGAGAAAACACATAAGGGTAGAAGAAGGTGAGTGGGTGGGACTGGAAGGAGAAGTGGAGGCAGCAGCAGAGGGGATAAAAAGTGAAGAGATCATAAAAATAAATGCATAAGAAAAAATGTGATCAAAGTGATGGTATATAGAGCTCTTCAGGACTGATGGCTTCTTCTTGATTGTGGTGCCAGGGTGTGGCAAGAATGAACTAAGTGTCCTTTAAGTGAATTAGTACTGAGACTCTGATCATGTTACAATGAGTAGATGAAGAGCACATACATCAACTGATTTGCATTTTAAGGAGATATATTTAATTTGACACATCGGTAGTTATTTGAACCTGGAAGCAATGGGAAAGTAGTGTATATTATATGTATATTATATGAAATTCCCACACAATCAATCAAAATAATATGTTGACTACATTTACAATGACTTTTAACATGGATAAAATATTCTGGTAAAGGAGAGCAGAATTTGACTCTGTAAGGCATGCATTCCAGGAGCTCATTATGTAGCCGAGAATCCTAGCCATGAATTAGTGGTTAGGCAGCTATGTCAGACCCCATGAGCTCTGGTGGCAACTCTTAAGAAGCAGTCCTGGCAATAACACTACTTTTAGAGGGTTTGTCTGGAGGGCCTAAGTATGAAACACAGCTACTGTTGTGTCCTAGGCTTATAACAGGGACCCTTTTCTCTGTTGCAGGGGACCAGTTTAACTGTAAATCCCAGGACTAGGAGGGTTCCTCACTGACCAATGTGTATGTCACAGCTCCCTATCCAGGATGGTCAGCCAAGGCAACCCTGCTTATTGAGGGTTGTCAAATCTAGTGTGGAAGAGCACCAGCTGTGAAATAGTTGATTTACACTCAGATCTCCATTTACACTCATCAATTTTCTCTGTTTCAGGCAAACCAGTGCCAGCAAATGTCTGGTTCCTTTGCATTTTCCTGCTCTTAAAGTCTCAATGCCTCAAGGAACCCTACACCATGCCAGCCTAATATATCAATAACAATGTGAAGGTCTATTTAGTGAGTACACAAGTAACTGCTCAGTTCAAAGTCACTACCTAGGAATTTTCAGATCCAAGACAACAGTAGGAGAATACCTAGTCATTTGGTACATTCCCTTTAATCCCACATCACTTGAAAGCTTAAATTCTTAGGAAGCTGTCCAATTCAATAAACATTAAAGTTTCATTTCCTACCTGACAATGTCACAGAGGTAACAGGAGTAAGGAGTGTGATGTGGATAAAGGGATGAGATAAATGCTTTTTGGGTTTCAAAAGAAAAAGTCACAAGTGCACAGGAACAGAGATGATACTTGACATTGAGAAAACTGTGTTTACTCATCTCCATGGAAACCTCAGGAATCTATCAGGTGCTGATTTACTGAGAGGGAGAATGATGTCATGAATCAGGTGAAAGCTAGTAAGCATTTCAGGAGCCAGTTATTAAAAGGGCCAAGTGGACAGCTTGCTCATGAGAAAGGTTTAGCATTCCTACATGCCCCAATCTGGGCAACTGAAAGCCCACAACACAGTGATGACAGTTCCTGTGTCCAAAATTCTTAGTCCAGGAAAAGTGTCACATATTTCTTTCAAGTGGTCATTAATGAATGTCATGTGTCTTGACACGTGACTTTAACATAATCACAGATTCCATTATACTTTGGTAAATGAACAGACATGTCCTATATCATGGAAATATATCATGGAAAAAAGCTCCAGACCAAGGCAAGTCTTTGAAAATAAGGCATTAAATTGGGACATTACATTTTTACAGAGACAGTCCAGGATGTCATGCTAGTAAGCAGTCAGTCATTGTTTGAAGTCCTTCACCAAAACCAAAAGCTTTTCATACTGAACCACAATTGGAAGTCAGAGAAAGGGAGACTGAAAGAGAAAGAGAGAGAAAGCTAGAGAGACAGATTCAGAAATAGAGAGACTGAGACTGAGAGAAACAAAGATACAAACTGACAGAGACTGAGAGATAGAAACTCCATCAGTTTAGTCACTATCATTGGCATATCAACCTCAAAGTATGCTGTCCAATAATATAACTCCAAAGGGAATTATTTTTTTAATATTTTTATTCAGTTTTTATCAATTATATTTTATTCACTTTTTATACCTTCATAACCTTACCTCTCTGCTGTAAATCCCACCTTCCCTCTGACTTTCACACACATGCCCCTCCCCAAGCCCACTGATAGGGGAGGACCTCTTCACCTTCCTACCATCCTAGTTTATCAGATCTCATCAGAAGTGGCTGCATTGTCTTCCCCTGTTGCCTGCTAAGGCTGCTCCCCCATCAGGTTGAGGTTTCAACGAATAGGCCAATCAGTTCATGTCACGAGGCAGTCCCTGTTCCAATTACTATGGAATCTATTTGGTCACTGAATTGCCATGGGCTATGTCTGCACAGGGGTTCTAGGTTATTTCCATGCCTGGTACTTGGTTAGAGTATGAGTCTCAGGAAAGATCCCTGTGCTGAGATTTTGGTACTATTGCTATTCTTGTGGAGTTCCTGTCCTTTGTGTCAGGCACTTAACTTGTTCCCTGTTTTCTCCTTCTTCTGATCTCCATCTTCTTTTTCTTTTGGGATGGGGATCGAACATTTTAGACAGAGTCCTCCCTCTTGATTAGTTTCTATAAGGTGTGCAGGTATTAGTAGGTTTATCCTATATTATATGTCTATATGAGTGAATATAAACTGTGTGTTTCTTTCTCCTTTTAGGATAGCTCACTCAGGATGACTCTTTCCAGATCCCACCATATACCTACACATTTCATGACTTCCTTGTTTGTTTGTTTTTATTGCTGAGTAATACTCCATTGTGTAGATGTACCACAATTTCTGTATCCAAATAAAGCTGCTACAAACATTGTTGAGCAACTATCTTTATTCTGTACTTGAACCTCCTTTGAATATATGCCTAGGAGTGGTATAGCTGGATCTTGAGGAAGTGCTATTCCTAGTTATCTGAGAAAGCACTACATTGATTTCCAGAGTAGTTGTACAAGTTTACATTCCCACCTGCATTGGAGGAGTGTTCCCCTGCTCCACAACCTCTCCAGCACATGTTGTCACATGAGTTTTTTTGTTTGTTTGTTTGTTTTGTTTTGTTTTGTTTTTTATCTTGGTCATTCTGATGGGTGTAAGAAGAAATCTCAGGATCCTTTTGATTTGCATTTCCCTGATGGCTAATGACGTTGAGCATTTCTTTCAGTGTTTCTCTGCCATTCAATATTGTTCTATCAAGAATTCTGTCTAGCTCTGTTCCACATTTTTTTTAACTTGATTAGTTGATTTGTTGCTTTCCAACTTCTTTAGTTATATATATATATATATATATATATATATATATATATATATATATATATATATGTTGGATATTATCCCTATGTCACATAGAGACTTGGTGAAGATTCTTTTCTGATCTGTAGTCATTCATTTTGTTTTGATGACTGTGTACTTTGCTTTAGAGAAGCTTTTCAGTTTCATGAGGTCCCATTTACTGATTGTTGCTCTTAGAGCCTGTGCTGTTGTTGTTCGTTCAGGAAGTTGTCTCCTGTGCCAATGAGTTCAAGGCTCTTCCCCACTTTTTCTTCCAACCAACTTCATATGTCTGTTTTTATGTTGAGTTCTTTGATCCACTTGGACTTTAGGTTTGTGAAGGGTGATAAGTATAGATCTATTTGAATTTTCTACCTGTATATATCCAGTTAGATCAGCAAAATTTGTTGAAGATGCTATCTTAAGTTTCCATTGTAAAATTTTGGAATCTTTGTCAAAACTCAGGTGTCCATAGTGTGTTGGTTTATTTCTGGGTCTTCTATTTGGTTCCATTGATCCACCATCTGCTCCTATGAAAGTACCATGCAGTTTTTATTACTGTTGCTTTTTAGTAGAGCTTGAGATCTGGAATGGAAATACCTCCAGAAGCTCTTCTATTGTAGAAGGTTGTTTTAACAATTCTGGGTTTCGTGTTTTACATATGAAGGTGAGAATTTTTCTTTCAATTTTTATGTATAGAATTGTGTTGGTAATTTGATGGGAAATGCATTGAATCTGTAGATTGCTTTTGGTAAAATGGCCATTTTTACTATGTTAATCCTACCAAGCCATGATCATGGGAGATATTTCCATTTTATGTTATCTTTTCTAATTCTTTCTTTAGGATCCTGCATTTTTTTACATACAAGTTTTGACTTGCTTGGTTAGGGTGAGACAATGGTATTTTATGTCTTTTGTGGCTTTTTTCAAGGGTGTTGATTCCCTAATTTCTTTCTCAGCCCTTTTGTCATAGGTATACAGCATGGCTACTGATTTTTTGAGTTACTTTTGTATCCTGCAACTTTGCTGAAGGTTTTTATCAGCTATAGGAGTGCCTTGATAGAATTTTGGGGGTCACTCAGATATACTATTATATCATCTGCAAATAGTGATACTTTGACTTCTTCCTGTCCTACTTTTATCCCCTCGATCTCTTTCAATTGTCTTATTGCTCTAGCAAGGACTTCCAGAACTATGGTGAAAGAGATATGGAAAAAGTGTGCAGCCTGGCCTTGTCCCTGACATCAGTGGGATTGTTTTATGTTTCTTTCCATTTAATTTGATTTTGGCTATATACATGCTATGTATTGCCTTTACTATGTTTCGATATGTGTCATATATCCTGATATCTCCAATGCTTTAATCATGAATGGATGTTGTTTTTTGTCTAATTCTTTTTCATCAATGAAGGAGATTATCATGAGTTTTTTTTTTTCAGTTTGTTAATATGGATTTCTGTATATTGAACCACCCCTGCATCCCTGTGATGAAACCTACTTGGTCATAGTAGATGATAACTTTGATGTGTTTTATACTCAGTTTGCAAGTATTTTCTTGAGTATTTTTGCATCAATGTTCATAAGGGTGATTGGCCTGAAATTCTCTTGTCCTTTTTGTGTACTTGAGCCTCTTTTGGATATATGCCCAGGAGTGGTATGGCTGGATCTTGGGGAAGCACTATTCCTAGTTGTCTGAGAAAGCGCCAGATTGATTTCCAGAGTGGTTGTACAAGTTTACATTTCCACCAGCAGTGGAGGAGGGTTCCCCTTTCACCACAACCTCTCCAGCATGTGTTGTCACTTGAGTTTTTGATCTTGGCCATTCTCATGGGTGTAAGGTGAAATCTCAGGGTTGTTTTGATTTGCATTTCCCTAATGGCTAGTGAGGTTGAGCATTTCTTTAAGTGCTTCTCTGCCATTTGGTATTCCTCTACAGAGAATTCTCTGTTTAGCTTTGTTCCCCATTTTTTAAGTGGATTACTTGGTTTGCTGCTTTTCAGCTTCTTTAGTTCTTTATATATACTGGATATGAGTCCTCTGTCAGATAAAGGTCTGGTGAAGATTCTTTCCCAATCTGTAGGTGGTCACTTTGTTTTGATGACGGTGTCCTTTGCTTTGCAGAAGCTCTTCAGTTTCATGAGGTCCCATTTATTGATTGTTGCTCTTAGAGCCTGTGCTATTGGTATTCTGTTTAGGAAGTTGTCTCCTGTGCCAATGTGTTCTAGGGTATTCCCCACTTTTTTTTCTAGCCAATTTAATATCTCTGGTTTTATGTTGAGGTCTTTGATCCACTTGGACTTCAGTTTTGTGCAGGGTGATAAGTATGGATCTATTTTCATTTTTCTACATGTAGACATCCAGCTGGACCAGCACCATTTGTTGAAGATGCTATCTTTTTTCCATTGTATGGTTTTGGCATCTTTGTCAAAGATCAGGTGTCCATAAGTGTGTGGGTTTATTTCTGGGTCCTCTGTTCGGTTCCATTGATCCACCATTCTGTTTCTATGCCAGTACCATGCAGTTTTTAAAACTGTTGCTCTATAGTACAGCTTAAGATCAGGGATGGAGATACCTCCAGAAGATCTTTTATTGTAGAGGATTGTTTTAGCAATTCTGGGTTTCTTGTTATTCCATATGAAGTTGAGATTTTTCTTTCCAGGTCTGCAAAGAATTGTGTTGGTAATTTGATGGGCATTGCATTGAATCTGTAAATTGCTTTGGGTAAGATGGCCATTTTTATGTGCATAAAGTTTTATCAATGTTTCTTTTACAAATGTGAGTGCATTTGGGGCACAGATGTTCAGGATTTTGAAGTCTCTTGGTAGAATTTTCGCTTGATGAGTATGAAGTGTCCTTCCCCATCTCTTTTTATTAATTTTGGTTAAAAGTCTATTTTATCAGTCATTAGAATGGCTACTCCTTCTTACTTCTTGGGTCCATTTGCTTGGAAAGCCATCCTCCAGCTCTTTACACGCAGGTAATATTTATCTTTGTGACTTAGTTGTGTTTCTCTATGTAACAGATTGCTAGGTTTTGTTTATGCATCCATTCTGTCAGTCTGTGTCTTTTTATTAGAATATTGAGTCCATTGATTTTGAGAGAGATTAATGACCAGTGGCTCTTTGATCCTTTGAGTTTTATGTTGGCTGTAGTAGCAAGTTTGTGTGCTTGGTTGCTTTTCATTTTACTGTAGTGAGGTTAATTATGTTTTGTGTTTTTTTGAAAGTTTCTAGTTTTCATGGGTTGTATTTTTCCTTCTAGTGTCTTCTATAACGCTGGATTTGTGTGTAGGTATTGTTGAAATTTGTTTTTGTCATTGAATATCTTGTTTTCTCTGTCTATGAGGACTGAGAATTTTGCTGGTTATAATAGCCTGGGCTGACATCTGTGTTCTCTTAGGGCCTGCATGATGTTTGTCCAGGTCCTTCTGGTTTTCATAGATGCTGTTGAGAAGTCAAAAATGCCATGGATTCTGATGAGTTTGCCATTATATGTTACTTGGGCTTTCTCCCTTGCAACTTTTAGTATTTTTTCTTTGTTCTGTATATTTACTGTTTTGATTATTATGTTACAGAAAGTTTTTTGTTTACTGAACTAATTTATTGGTTGTTCTGTAGACCTCTTGTATTCTTATTTGCCTCTCCTTTAAGTTGGGGAAATTTTGTTGAAAAAATTTTCTGGCCCTTGGAGGAGGTTAAATTCTTTTTCCGCTATTCCTATTATTTTTAGGTTTTGTCTTCTTATGTTGTTTTGCATTTGTTGAATGGTCTGTGTCAGGAATTTTTTTAGATTTAACATTTTATTTGACATATACAATGATTTCTTTCATTGTATCATCGACACGTGAGGTTCTTTCTTCCATCTCTTGTAGTATATTAGTTATGCTTAGCTCTGTAGTTCCTATTTTCTTTCCTAAGTTCTTTCACTTCACAATTTCCTCTGTGTTTTTTTTTTAATTTCTCCAAAAAAATATGGGATGCTTCACGAATATGCATATCATACTTACACAGGGGCCATGAGCTTCTCAGTACAGTTCGAATTTTAGTATATGGGATGTTGAAGAGAGCACAATATACTTATTTCAAGTGGTCATTAATTAAGTCACAGGTCCTTGACTTGAGTTTCACATTTTCACAGATTCCATTATTATTTTTTAAATGCACAGATAGGATATGTCCCTACTTCAGTTAAGTATTTTCTGAGAAAATGCTTCCTAGGGCAAATCATTGAAAAAAAAAGCATTTAATTTGGACATTACTTATATTTGTAAAGAGATCATCCATGATGTCTCATTAGCAAGCACTCATCTTGCTATAGTCCTTTAAGAAAACTGAGAGATGTTCATGAAGAACCACAGAAGCAAGAAGAGCTAGGGAGACTGATATAGACACAGAGAGCTAAAGAGACAGAGACCAACAGAAACAAAGACAGAAAGTGACAGATACCTAGTAACAGAGATGCCATGCTCTCTGGTAACTTTCTTTGGCATATCAACCTCAAAGCACACCCTGTTCTCATGACTATGGAAACCCCTAGAACACAAAAATGCCATGGGCTACATCTGTGCAGAGGTTCTGTGTTATTTCCATGCATGGTACTTAGTTGGAGCATGGGCCTCAGGAGTGAACCCTAAGCTCAGAATTTTTTTTTTTTTTTGGTTCTGTTGCTTTTCTTGTGGAGTTCCTGTGCTCTCCAGATCTTACTATTTCCTCCTTCTTTCATTAGATTCCATGCACTCTTCCCAAGAGTTGGCCATGATTCTTGGCATCTGCTTTGATAGGCTTTAGGGCAGAGCTTTTCAGAGGCCCACTGTTACAGGTTCCTACCTTGTTCCCTGCTTTCTCCAGCAAATTCCATATTCTAAAGCACAGGACTGATACTCTCCTATGGGGAAAATGTGGAATTTTTCTGTTAGAGTATTATTCAGCTATTTTTGGAACCAGAAATAATCATTTGGGGTGAAGTAACTAAAATGCATACAGAGACTTACAGTCCAATATTATGGAGACAGGTAGACTTTAAACACTCAGGTCTAAATGGCATTTCCCTATAAAATTCTTCCTCACCTCAGAACTCTGGGAAACCTGCAGGAGAGGAGGCAGGAATAGTGTAATAATTAGAGGGAATTGAGGACAGGAGATCAATGCACTGAGAATCAACCCACAGAGGAAGATATGCAGCCAGCCTTGATGAGACATGATAAGCTAAGTTCAGTTAAAAGGGTGAGGAGGACCTCACCTATCAGGGAAGTAGAGAAAGGGTCTAGAGGTAGAAGAGGGAGGGTAGGTGGTACAGGAAGGAGAAGACGGAGAGGGTAGCGGAGGGGATACAATGTGAACAAATCATACTGAATAAATACATAACAGAAACTGTGATTAAGGTGATGTAGTATAGAGATCTTCAGGACTGAGGGCTTTTTCTTCAGAGAGTTATCAGGGTGCAGCAAGGATGAATTAGTATATAAACAACACACACTTGAATTTGTGTATTTTAAAAAATAATTAGTGTGACACATGGTAGGAATTTAAACCTGGGAGCAATGGAAAACGAGTATAAGACATGTTATATGAAATTCCCACATAATCACTAAAAATCATATGTTGACAACTTTTACAATGATCTTTAACATGGAGAAAAGATTTTGCTAATGAAGGGTAAAGTTTGACTTTGTAAGATATACTTTTGAAAGCTCATTATGTAAGAGAGAATAT
Source organism: Meriones unguiculatus (assembly GCF_030254825.1). NCBI lineage: Eukaryota > Metazoa > Chordata > Mammalia > Rodentia > Muridae > Meriones > Meriones unguiculatus. The sequence goes on from NW_026843710.1 coordinate 9,785,488, forward strand.
TAGCCACGAACTAGTGATTACCCAGCTACTACAGACCCTATGACTCAGGTGGGACCTCTGAATTAGCAGTCCAGGAATTAACACTACATTTTTAGATTTTTGTCTGGAAGAAAAGGGCAGGAAACAGCTGTTCTTGTATCCTAGGTATATGACATGGACATATTTCTCTATCCTGAATGCCCAGTTTTGATTGTAAACCCCAGAAACAAGAGGGTTTCTCCCTGACCACTGAGTAGGACACAGCTGCTGATCCAGCTAGGAGAGCAAAAGGCAACCCAGTTCATAGACGGTGGCAACACTAGTGTGGAACAGCACCAGCCATCAAATGGTTTATTGCTCCAGAGTTCTCCTTTTACATACCCTGATCATTCTCTGTTACTGCCAAAACAGTCCCAGGAATTGTCTGTTTTCCTTCTCTTTTCCCTGCTCTTAAAGCCTCAATATCCCAGGGAACCCTAGACCCTGACAGCCTCTATATCAATAAAAATGTGAAGGTACATTTAGTAATTATACAAGTAATTCATCAATTCAAAGTCACTACCTAGGAAATTTCAGATCCAGGCCACAGTAGAAAACCACCTTGTCTTTCATTACATTCCCCTTAATCACACATCACTTTGAAGCTTGTATACTAAGGAAGCTGTTTAAATAAATAAACATTAAAGTTTCATTTCCTACCTGACATTGACACAGAGGTAAACAGGAGTAAAGGTGTGGGTCTGGATAAATGGATGAGATAAAGGCTTGTTAGGTTTCAAAAGAAGATAAACATGTGCCAAGGATCTGAGATACTGGACACTGAGGAAAGTTTGCTTACTCATCTCCATGGAAACCTCAATATTCTCTTAGGTTCTGATTGGCAGAGAGGGAGAATGATGTCATGCAAGAGGTGAAAGCCAGTAGGAGTTTCAGGAGCCATTTATTAAAAAGACTAAATAGACAGTGTGCTTCAGAGAAAGGCTGAGCAGTCCTACATGCTTCAATCTGGGAAGCTGAAAGCACACAACACAGACATGTCAGTTCCTGTGTCCAAGACTGTTTGTTCAGCAAAAGGGTCACATATTTCAAGTGGTCATTAATAAAGTCACATGACTTTCCCATTATCACAGGTTTCAATATTATTTGTTAAATGCAAAAGTGTGTCCTCAGTCAGTGAACTTCTTACTGTGAAAATGGTCCCTGACCAAGGCATGTCTTTGAAAAAAAAAAAGCTGAATGTTATTCTATTTTGTAGATGGATTACAATTTCTGTGTCATTTTTTAATTGGGCAGGGATCATCTGGGTGATTTTCAGTTTCTGGATTTTACAAATAAAGCTGCTACAAACATTTGCATGGTTGTGCAAATGTTCTTATTGTGTACTTAAGCCTCTTTTGGATATATGCCTAGGGGTCTGAAGGAATCACTGTTCCTAGTTGTCTGAGAAATGACTAGATTGCATTTTTGTACATGTAGGCATCCAGTTAGACGAGCACCATTTGTTGAAGATGCTATCTTTTTTCCATTGTATGGTTTTGGAATCTTTGTCAAAACTCTATTGTCCATAAGTGTGTGATTTTATTTCTGGGTTTTCTATTTGTTTCCATTGATCCAACATTCTGTTTTCATTCTGTACCATGCAATTTTTATGACTGTTTTTCATAATACAGCATAAGATCAGGAATGGCGATATGTCCAGAACATCTTTTCTTGTAAAGGATTGTTTTAGCAATTCTGGGTTTCTTATTTTTCCATATGAAGTTGAGAATTTTTCCTGCAAAATCTGTAAATATTTGTGTTGGTATTTTAATGGGACCTCTATTGAATCTGTAGTTTCCTTTAGTTAGAATGGCCATTTTTACAAGTCATTTTTACAACCCTGCCAAGTCATGAGCATGGAAGATCTTTCCAATTTCTGATATCTTCTTCTTATTCTTTCTTCAGAGACTTAGTTTTTTTTTTTCATAATATTTTTGACATGCTTTGTTATGGTCCTACCAAGGTACTTTATGTTTTTGACAATGTACAAGTACACATCAAAAATATCTTCCACTATGACCAAGTGGGCTTCCTCCCAGGTATGCAGGGATGCTTCAATACATGGAAATCCATCAGTGTGACCCACCATATTTAAAAAAAATGAAAGAAAAAAAAACATGATAATCTCCTTATATGCTGAAAAACCATTTGACAAAATACAACATCCATTCATGCTTAAAGTATTGTAGAGATTGAGAGACCAAAAGATTAAAAATAAGCAGTTATTATTAAAGTTTAAGGCCTGAACTTAAGGCTAGCTGGGTGGAGAAGTCCAGTAATTCCATGAAGGAAAGAACTACCTTAATGCATTCTTTCCCCACTCACTAGAGATACAATTGTAAGGAAGCTGTCCCATCCCCCTAGGGAGGAACACCAGATCATTAATGGTCTGGGGACCTTCCTATAGCCAGACAATTTAAAATGTACAATTTTGACCAATAGATGTTTGCCAAGCAGAAATTGCCCCTGCCTTGGGCGTGCTGGGAGGGACCAGAATCTACCAAGTAACCGGAGCACGAGCACGGGGCACTCAGCTCTCACCATTTTGGTGGTGGAGGGAGGGTGTGGGCCCAAGCTGTAGCTTGTAATTTACAATAAAAAAAATCCTCATGTATTTACAGCAGAGTCTCTTTATTCCTGGTCTTGGGGGTTCCTGAGCTGGTCAGAACAAGATCAGAGATACAAGGCACATATCTAAACATAGTAAAGGCAATATACAGCATGCCTATAGCCAATATCAAACTAAACAGAGAGAAACTTAAAGCAATCCCTCTGAAATCAAAGACAAGGCAAGGCTGCCAACTCTCTCCATATCTCTTCAACATAGTTTCTGGAAGTCATTGCTAGAGCAATAAGACAATTGATGGAGATCAAGACGATACATATCAGACAGGAAGAATTCAAACTATCACTATTTACAGATGATAGGATAATATACATGAATAACCCAAAAATTCTACTAGGGAACTCCAACAGCTGATAAGTACCTTCAGCAAAGTGGCTGATACAAAATTAACTCAAAAAAAATCAGAAGTGCTCTTGTATATAAAAGATAAAAGGGCTGAAAAAAACTTAAGTAAACAAAAGGAATTATTTTTTCTAACAAGTCCATATCTCCTAACACTAACCAGATGTTTCCTCACTGTAAACTTTATATTAAATTGATTGTCCAGGAAACACTGCAATTCAAACCACAGGAGTTAGAAGAAGATGGAGATATTTCTAGGCTGAAAGAACATTGTTATCCTGAAAGTTTGTCATTCAATACAATGATTAAAGTCCCAGCAACTTCCAAAGACTAAAGTGCAGGACTGACAATCTCCTTCAAGGAAAACATGGAATACATCCATAATAGAGTATTTTTCAGCTAAGAAAATGATAAGATATTTTCAGGTAAATGGATGGAACTAGGCACAATCATCCTGGGTGAAGTAACTAAAAGGCAGAAAGACAAATTGGTATGTATTCAATTATTAGGAGGTCTCCTAAAGTCGGGAGATTAAGTTCCAGTAGGCCATCTATTGTGACCAAACCACTCTTCCGCTAGGGGGATTGGATGGCAGTTAATTGAGTTGTTGGTCCATGGCATCCTATGGCAATTGTCAAGCAACCCAGGCATTTGTTGTTAAAATATGTTGCTCTCTGTCCTCAACCAATAGATCAGTGCCAGGTTCTTGGATACAAACTTATGCTTCCTTCTGCATCAACGGGGATTCCATACAGAGACCCACAGTCTGATATTATGCAGAGAGAGACCTTAAAACACCTTGCTCTAAAAGGGATTTCCCTATTATATTCTACCTTCCCTCAGTTCTCTTTTAAGCCTGCAATAGAGGAGGCAGGAAGAGTGTCATAAGTAGAGGAAATTGAGGACTCAAGAACAATGTCATGAGAATCATTAGCAGAAGAAGATGATGAGCCAGCCTTGATGAGACCTGATAAGCTATGGTCAGATAGAAAGGTGTGGGGGACATCACCTATCAGAAACTAGAAAAACTGCGTAGGAATAGAGGAAGGAGGGTGGGTGGGTCTTGAAGGAGAAGATGGAGGGGGCAGGAGTGGGGAAATAAAGTGACCAAATCACAATAAATAAATACATAAGAAAATCTGTGAACAAGTTGATGAATTATTGAGCTCTTCAGGACTGATGTCTTTTTTTTTTTTTTTTTTTTTTTTTTTTTTTTTTTTGTGGGTGGTGCCAGAATGCAGCAATGATAAATTCAGAAATTCAGTTTTCTTTTAGGGACTTGGCCCAAAGACTCTGATCAAGTTCCAATGAGTATATGAACAACACTTCAACTGAAGTATTTTAAAGAGAAAAAATTTAGTGTGACACATAGGTAGGAATTTGTACCTGGGAGCAATAAAAAAGGAGTGTAATATATGCAATATTAAATTCCCAAATAATCAACAAATATAATATGTTGCCAATTTTAAAATGACTTTTAACATAGAGAAAAGATTCTGCTAAAGAAGAGCAGAGTTTGACTTTGTAAGGCATGTTTTCCAGTAACTCATTATGTATCACAGAATCCTTGCCATGAAGTAGTGGTTACACAGCTATGTCAGACCCCTTGATCTCAGGTGGCACCTCTGAACAAGCAGTCCTGGCCCTAAAACTACCTTCAGAAGGTTTGTCTTGAGAACCACAGAAGGTAACACAGGTGCTCTTGTATCCTAAGCATATAACACTGACCCATTTCACTGTTCTGATGGCCCGGGTTTAACTGTAATCCCCTGAACCAGGAAACTTGCTCTCTGATCAATGAGTAATATACATCTGCCCATCCATCCATGTCAGCCAAGACAACCCAGCTGATAGAGGGTAGCCAACACTAGTGTGGAATAGCACTAGCTGTCATATAATATCTTGTCCTTCGGTTCTCCTTTTACAGACACTTATCTTTGTCTATTTCAGCCAAACCAGTCTCAAGCATTGTATGGCTTCCTTCTATTTTCCCTACTCTCAAAGAATCAGTACCCCAGGGAACACTAGAAACTCCTAGCCTATTATATCAATAAGAATGGGAAGGTATATTTAGTGAGTATGCAAGTAACTGCTCAATTTAAAGTCACTACCTAGGAAATTTCAGATCCAAAACCACAGTAGGAGATCATTTTGTCATTGGGTACATTACCCTTAATCCCACATCACTTTAAAGCTCCCCTACATAAGAAGCTGTCCAATTAATTAAAGTAAGATAAAAGTTTCATTTCCTACATGAGATTGTCACAGAGGTAAACAGGAGTAAGTGTGTGGGATCTGGATAAAGGGATGAGATAAAGGCTTGTTGAGTTTCTAACAAAAAGTCACCTGTGCACTCAATACTGGACACTGAGGATAGTTTGCTCACTCATCTCGATGGAAACCTTAAGATTCTCTCAGGTGCTGATTGACTGAGAGGGCGAACTATGTCATAAAACAGTTGAAAGCCAGTAAAAGTTTCAAGAGCCAGTTATTAAAAGGGCCAAATGGAGAGCCTGCTTAAAAGTAAGGCTGAGCAGCTGAAAACACACAACCCAGAGATGACAGTTCCTGTGTCCAAAACTCTTAGTTCATTCAAGTGGTCATTAATAAAGTCACATGATTTTCACATTATGACAGATTCAATTATTATTTGTTAAATGTACAGATATGTCCTCAGTCAGTGAATTACTTACTGTGAAAACAGTCCTTGACCAAGGGAAATGTATAAACAAAAAACATTTAATTACTTATATTTTTATAGAGACTATCCAGGATGCTATGTCAACAAGCAGTCATCTTGTTGTAATCCTAGAGCAGAATTGAGAGCTATTCATACTAAATCAAAAGCAGTAGTCAGAGACAGGGAGACAGAGAGAGACAGATCGAGAAAGATCTAGAGAGCCAGATTCACAAATAGAGAGACCAAGATCAACAGAAACAAGTGACAGAGACTGAGAGAGAGAAACCCTCATCTGTCTGGTCACTTTCATTGGCATATTGACCTCAAAGCACACCTCCTATAATATAACTCCAAAGGAATTATATTTCTTAATATTTTTATTATATTTTTTATTAATTACTCTTTATTCACTTTGATTCTCCTCATAAAAGCCCCTTCCTCCCAACCCAATCCCACCTTCACTCTGCAGGGCAGAGCCTTTCATAGGCTCTCTTTTAAAGGCACATAACTTGTTCCCTGCTTTCCCCTTCTTTCCATGTCCATCCCTTTGTCTTTTGGGATGGGGATTGAGCATTTTAGCCAGAGTCCTCACTCTTGATTAGTTTTTTTAGTAGGTTTATGTTATATTATATATTTCTTAGTGAATATATAACAGGTGTGTGTTTCTGCTTCTGCAATAGCTCACTCAGGATAATCTTTTCCATTTTCTATCATTTACCTGGAAATTTCTTGTTTTCCTTGTTTTTTATTGCTGAGTAATATTCCATTTTGTAGATGTACTGTATCCGTTTTTCAGTGTAGGGGGGTCTGGTTTGTTTCCAAGTTCTGGCTATTACAAATAAAGCTGCTACAAACATGATTTGGCAAATGTCCTTAATGTGTACTTGAGCCTCATTTGGATATATGCCAAGAGTTGGAAAGCTGTATCTAAAGGAAGCGCTATTCCTAGTTGTCTGAGTAGTACAGGATTGATTACCAGATTGCTTTTACAAGTTTACATTCCCACCAGTAGTGGAGGTGAGTTCTCCTTTCTCCACAATCTCTACAGTTTTTTTTATTCACCATTCTGATGGTTTAAGGTGAAATCTCACTGTTGTTTTGATTTGCATTTCCCTGATGTCTAATGACATTGAGCATTTCTTTAAGTGTTTCTCTGCCATTCGATAATCTTCTATCAAGAATTCTCTGTTTAGCTCTGCTCCCCATTTTTTAATTAGATTACTTGATTTGTTGCTTTTCAACTTCTTAATTCTCTATATACACAGATATTAGCCCTCTGTCACAAAGAGGTTTGGTAAAGATTCTTTCCCAGTCAGTAGGCTTTCATTATTATTTTTTTTATGACTGTGTCCTTTGCTTTACAGAAGCTTTTTAATTTCATGAGGTCCCATTCACGAATTTTTGCTCTTAGAGCTTGTGCTGTTGGTGTTCTGTTCAGGAATTTGAGATGTCTCCTGTGCCAATGAGTTTAAGGCTCTATCATACATTTTCTTCTAACTGACTTAATGTGTCTGGATTTATGATGAGGTTTTGGCATCTTTGTCAGAACTCAGTTGTCCATAAGTGTGTGCATTTATTACTGGGTCTTCTATATGGTTCCTTTGATCCACCATTCTGTTTCTATGTCAGTACCATGCAGTTTTTATTACTGTTGCTCTATAGTACAGCTTTAGCTCAGGGATAGAGATCCTCTAGGAGATCATTTATTGTAGAGGATTGTTTTAGCAATTCTGGTTTCTTGTTTTTCCATATGAAGGTGAGAATTTTTCTTTCAAGGTTTGGAAAGAATTGTGTTGCTAATTTGATGGGTATTGCATTGAATCTGTAGATTGCTTTTGGTAAGATGGCCATTTTTACTATGTTAATCCAAGCCATGAGCATTGGAGATCTTTCCATCCTCTGATATCTTCTTCTAGTTCTTTCTTCAGAGACTTGAAATTTTTTTCATACAAATCTTTGACATTCTTGATTAGGATCACATGAAGGTACTTTATGTCTTTCACTGAATACAAGAACACATGAAAGATATCATCCACTATGACCAAGTGGATATTCATCACAGGTATGCAGGGGTGATCCCATATACAAAAATTCATCAATGTGATCCACCATATTAGAAAAAAATGAAAAAGAAAAACACAGGATAATTGCCTTATAGGCAGGAAAAGCATTGGGCAAAATCCAAACTCTATTCATGTTAAAAGTATTGGAGAGATCAGAGATACAAGGCACATATCTAAATATAGTAAAGGCAATATACAGCAAGCCTATAGTCAACATCAAACTAAACAAAGAGAAACTTAAAGCAATCCCACTGAAATCATGGACAAAGCAAGGCTGCCCACAATTGATAAAGATCAATGAGATAGAAATGCAAAATGAAGAAGTCAAAGTAACACTACTTGCAGATAACATGATACTATACCTGAGTGACCTCCAAAATTCTACATGGGAGTTCCTACAGCTGATGAACAGCTTTGGCAAAGTGACTGGATACAACATTAACTCAAAAAAATCCGTAGCCCTCCTGTATACAAAAGAAAAAAAAAGGCTGAAAAAGAAATTAGGAAAACAAATGGAATTACATTATGTAACTAGTCCATATCTCCTAACCCTACTCTGACATTTCCTCACTGGTGACTAAACATGTAAAGAGATGTGCTTCAAGGTGATTTGCAATTCAAATCACCAGGAAGTGTAAGAAGATGGAGGGAATTCTAAGCTAAAAGAACATAGTTTTCCTGATAGTTTGTCATTCAAAACAATGATTAAAGTCCCAATGACTTCCAAGGACTAAAGAACAGGACTGATAATATCCTTTGGGGAAAATGTGGAATATTTTCATAAATGAGTATTATTCAGCAAAGAAAATGACATTGTGATATTTTCAGGCAAATGGTTGGAACTATGAAAATTCATCCTGGGTGAAGTCATTAAAATAGAAAAAGACAAATCTAGTGTATTCACTATTTACTAATAGTGTATTCACTTATTAGGAGGTATCATAACAATATGGATAAAGTTCCAAAAAGCCATCTATTGTGACCAAATCAGTCTTCCCCTAGGGGAATTGGGTGTAAATTTATTGAGTTTTTAGGCCAGGCCATCCTACGGAAATTTTCAAGCAACCAAGGCTATTGTTATTAAAATATGTTGCTCTCTGCCCTCATCTGATAGATCAGTGCCATGTTCCTATATCCACAGAGATACTCCCTTCTGCATCAAATGGGATTTCATTCAGAGACCCACAGTCCTATAATAAGCAGAGAGAGAGAGAGAGAGACAGAGACAGAGACAGAAACCTTACAACACCCAGCTCTAAATGGGAATTTCCTATGGAATTTTCCTTCCCTTCAGAGCTCTTGGAAGCCTGCAGGAGAGGAGGCAGAAAGAGTATTCTAAGTAGAGGGAATTGAGGACAGAAGAACAATGCCATGAGAATCAGGCTGCAGAGGAAGATCATGCAGTCAACCTTGATGAAACCGATAAGCTAGGGTCAGACAGAAGGAAGTAGAAAAAGGGCATGGGGTAGAGGAAGAAGGGTGGGTGGGACTGGAATGAGAAGAGGGAAGGGGCAGCAGAGGAGATACAATGTGAACAAATCATAGTAAATAAACACAGAAGACAAACTGTGATAAGGTTGATGAAGTGTAGAGCTGTTCAGGACTGATAACTCCTTGGTGGTGTTGCCAGGGTGTGGCAAGGATGAACTCTTTTTTTTTTTTTTTTCTTTAAGGGACTTGGCATGGAGAGGAGACTCTGATCATGTGGCAATGATTAGATGAACAACACATACTTCAATTGATGTAATTTAAAGAAAATAATTAGGGTTGCACATGGTATGAATTTGAACCTGGGAGTAATGCCAAAGGAGTATAATGTATATTATAGCAAATTCCCAAAAATCAATAAGAATAATATGTTGACAACTTTTATAATGACTTTTAACATTGAGAAAAGATTCAGCTAAAGGTGGACAGATTTTGACTTTGTAAGGCATTCTTTCCAGGAACTCCTTATGTAGCAGAGAATCCTAGTCATGAACTATTTGTTACTCAGCTACCTCAGACACTATGAGCTCAGGTACCTCTGAGCAAGGAGTCCTGGCACTAATGCTATGTTTAGAGAGTTTGTCTGGAGGACTACAGCAGGAAACACAGCTGTTCTTGTTTCCTAGGTGTATAACACCAACTCATTTCACTGTCCTGAAGGACAAATTTTAAAATAACACTATGACCAGGAGGGTTCCATACTGACCCCTGATTAGGACATATCTGCCTATCCAGCCAGATCAACCAAGGCAACCTTGCTCATAGAGGGTTAGCAATAGTAGTGTGGAACACAACCAGCTGTCAAATAGTTTATTTCCCCTCATTTCTCCTTTACACTCACAGATTTTCTCTTTCTCAGCCAAACCAGTCCCAGGAATTGTCTGGTTTTTGCACAATTTTGGTAATTTGAATTCTGCCTCCTGGATTTAGCAGATGTGGGTCTTATCTAAATTCTATGACTCAGAGTCTTTCCTTGGTGGTCTCTGAAAATGCAGTGTTCTGAGTCTGGGAGTCTGAGCAAGCTCCCTTCAAATCTGGGAACAAGACCACAAACTTTGTGTAAGATTGAGTGATTTCCTGGATGCCTTGCCAGGTGGCACAAATGTGTTGCTAATGTGAAAAAAAAAAAAAAAAAAAAAAAACTTTTGCTGGTACCCTTTGATGTATAAGTGTTGTTTGCTTGTTCAGTAAACTGAGACTTGATCAGGAATCTGTATTGTGTCCATTCTTTATATCTCTGTCCCGCCATTTACACTCCCTCTTTCAGATGGGCCATTTTTTGTTGGTATAATGTTTTTTTGAAATGTATATACCTTACTCTTGTTCATTCGAATCTTGATTTCTCCACACTCCCCAGTCTCTGGTTTCAGTCCAGATAATGCATTGTCATAAACATGCCAAAATAAAACAACTGGCCAAAATGTTGTGCAAAGGGAGGAGCCTGATTACAGGAAAGAGGGGATGGGCCAGAAGGTAGGAAATGAGTGGCAAAAAGGGCAAGGAGAGAGAACTTGGAGAAAGAGCTGGAGGACAAAGCTTGCAATTACATTGAGATGAAATGGACCTAATATTTTACAAAAAAGAAGTATAATGGGTAAAATCTAAATGTTAGGAAGAACTATGAGGGCTTGGAGGTTTAGGAGGAAGTAACTATTGCCCAATATTGTGTTCTAGGTTAACTAAATAAATCCAGTGCCAGTGTTGTGATTTGCTTATACAGCTATTTAGGATTAAAAGCAAGCTGTACTAAAGATACTTATTAGTAAATATTAATCTCACATATAATACTTTTCAGTAAGTCCAAAGGATGTGTCAGTTGGCTCCGGAAAAAGGGACCTTGAAAACAAGGAACAACATGAGAAACACTGTTTTTCGGAGCTCCAAATGCCTAAGAAAAAGTGTGCTTTGTGGTGACAGCCCATTGCAGGGAGGAAGACAAGGTAGTAGGCAGGTAAATCATGGGGCAGAGAAATAGCAGGGAGATGTTAATGAAGTCTTTGAAGTGAATGGTAGTAAAAGCAAAGAATTGGGAGAAATGCCATTATCCCTGTTAGTTTCTAAATGAAGTTTTTCCCTGGTTCCCAGTTGAAGGTACCATTCATGTGGAAACTTGGGAAAAGTAATCTCACAAGCTAAAGACCTATTTGTGGAAATTAGAGCAGCCAAACAGGCAGGAAAAAAAATAACTTCCAAAGTTATTTCAGTGTTCATAAAGGAGCTCAAACAGATTTGTGTAGTTTGAGAGCAGAAAATAATTTAGGAGCTAGATAGTGATGATGAAAAGGAGTCTGAAGAATAAACTTCCAAGTGTTGTTGTGCCCAAATCATGATACCCCAAAAGCCCACCACCAGGAGCTCTGTCTGTTGCAAACCATGTGAGGTTTGTAATTACAAATTACAAACTGCAGCTTGGGCTCATACTCCCACCACCAAATCGGTGAGAGCAGAGATTCCTGTGCTCACATTAGTTGGGTGATTTAAATATTCTGGTTCTGCCCAGCATTCCCAAGGCTGGGGTAATAGCAAATGAATATTTACTAGCATCTATTGGTCAGAATGATGCATTTTTAATCAGTTGGCTATAGGAAGGTCCCCAAACCATTAGTGATCTGGTGTCCCTCCATAGTGGTATGGACCAATTTCCTAGCAACTGTATCTCTAGTGAGTGTGGAAAGAATGTAGTAAGGTGGGTTCTTCCCCTCAGGGCATTACTGTATCTCACCCAGCTAGTTCAGGCCTTAAACATTAATAATAACTGCTGATTTTTAATCTTGGTCTTTCCTTTCTCCCGTTCCCATGATAATTTGAAGACCCAATGTTGAGTTTTCCATATATGTTCCCTTGAATTCAGTAGATTTACCTTTTTTACAATGACATCTGAGTACCATTAGTGTATTGCTCCCAAATATTTTTTCCCCTGAGAGCCATCAAGCAATTTAAAATACAAGACCCAAAGATAAAATTCAAAATGAATAGGGGTTTCTTTAGGATATAGGGGTAGTAAGCCACGGAGAACTATTATCCTTTGTCTGTAGTGTCTCTCTAGTCTTTTAATCCAGTTCTTGCAATACGAGTTCCCAATTCAGCTAAGCAGGGGCCCAAGATAACAGCTAATGTCAAGGAACCCCTTTTGACTTAGCATTTCAGCCTGCAAGGTGTGATTTTGGGCCGAGGTTCTTGTCTTCTGAAACTGCTTCAGCTCAACAATTGGACCGTTGCTATCAGGGGCTAGGAAGGCTGAAATGCCAGTCAAAGGTTGGGCAATGGGGCAATCCTCAGATTGGTTAGTTGATCAACCTGAAGAGGTCAGGAGCAATCACATCAGCACCAGGAAGGCCAGATTTCAGTTTGCAGTCTATAGCCGATCCCAGAATAGAATCAACCAATTGAAAATCTGCTGAGACAAATTTAGACTGGAGACAGAAGTTAAAATTTGTCTATTAAATGGGAAAAGTGAGGAATCCCAAGACCAGTGGAAAACTTATCTGGGATCCTTTTCATTTATGCCAGATTCAGGTCCCATGACTTTGATTTCATGAAACTCATATGAATTTTTAGTTTACAAATGGAAATATATTTTAAAAACTCAGAAAAGTAACATATCAGCAGATTTAATAAAAAACAATCTGAGAATAACAGGTAAAACTACACCTCACTGAATGAGTACCAGTTGGCTGTTTGTTAATGTGTCCATGGTCTGGAACTCTAACACTTCTTCTGTGGGCACAGCCACCAATGGAGCTTGACCATTTTTCATACACTCAGCATCTACTTTTAGCCCCCATCTCCATGTCACACTGGAAAGTTAGGCTGAAATACATTACTGGTTTTATTGTGAAACCCTGGAGGCTTGGACTTTTCTTGACAAAGCAACTAGAAGGAATACATTTAAGATATTCTTAAATCCAGTCTACCTCACAAATGGCAGATATTAAGAATACTGTAATAAAGGCTATGGCTTTGGGTCAGATACACACAGCAAACAGATGTTTTTAGCTTGATGAGAAGCACCTGTAAATCCATTTTTAGAAAACTACCAAAGGAAATTAAAATCTCAAGCTGGTGACTGAATAGTAAGCAGGTGGTGCTCCATCAAATTATCAGAACTCTATTGATCAATGCCAAAACTCTGAACTTCTGAAATCTTATAAGCACAACAGTAGCAAAGAGAAGAAATCTAAAATATCTCCCATTTTTAATATGCCCTAAATTATTTTTATATCATTATAGCATACATTTATATACCTTAAAATACTTAAACTCTCCAATCTTTTTTGCATTTATTAACCCTTAAATATTTTTCCAGACCAAATAACACTCTAGATTTTTTTAACTGTTTACTCCTATATTTTCAGACCCTACATAAACTTCTCATCTTTTTATAAAGCTATATATCTTAAGACACAGGCAACTGACATGAATCCTGTGAGCAAGGCATACCTGTTTTTCTTTCTAAATAAAAGATCTAGTACCTAGTAGTTCTAACTAACTAATGAACTGATCAATGAGCTAACAATGGATCTAATTGTATGCTCTTTAGCTGCAAAGCTATCATTAGCTTAGGATAGCCATCAAGGTGATCAGAGATGGACAAATTACTTATACCAATCTATGTGCCAATCAAAATGACAGAGATGACTAGTTAGTCCATCATCTAGACAGTGTCCCTGGCTCCTGTGGTCTCATGGAATCATAATCGGAGGCGGTCCAGCCATTTGGCACAGAAGATGAAAGACTGCCTCTGTGGAAAGAGGAACATGAGAGATTGACCTCACATTGCTTCTCGAAATGTGAATAGTGACTCCACAGTTTAGGTTGGGCCCTAGCAGTGGGCCAGGTGAGGCAGTATTGTCCAGTGGTTAGCATATCACAATCCAGAGTCACAGTCATCTGTTACTGTGCCCAAATCTTCTTGGGTACCTTGGGGGAGCTACTGCCAGGATTTTGGAACTCTCTGTAACAAAAAGCTTACACATGTTAAAATACCATATTCATCAGATCTATGACAAGCTTGAGGGCCAGCATATCTCAGTTATTCTTTGTCTGTTTTTATCATCTAAACTGTGTCCTATAAATTAGAGAGTGTAGAATGATATAATCTCTAATTCTGGCATATTGATAAAATGTTTTAGAACTAAAATGCATAATTCCTAAAATGCATATTTTAAATAGATCTGCACAGGAAAGCTTTGTTGTTACTCATCCTAGGCTTAACCTAAAAAACAAAACAAAACAAAACAAAACAAAAACAAAAACAAAAAACAAAAAAACTAAACAAAGGCATTAGGTAAAGCTCAGCATCTTAACCAAATGCATTCGTTAGCAGTTAGCATAACTTTAAATCTGCTCTTTCTGAACTAAAATCAAAGCAAACCTTTCAGTCTGATACAGTTCATACAGAGGGTAGCAAATCTTGCTGATCCTACTGCTTGCATTAAAATTGAACAGCAAAAGCTTAAAGCACAAATGTACTTAGCACTAATCAGAGGACTGAACATAACTGAGAGACCTAAACAAAGATGGTTGTAAACTCATGACTGAACCCTCTTTATCTCTGAACCAGCATGGTAGCTGGCCATGTGTAACTGAACTCAGCTGGAAGCCCTAAACATAGATGGCAGCAAAACTAAAGACAGCAGCTCTGTGAGACATTTACAATTTTTCATAACTAAAAGTTCTAACATTGTGAACAAATAAGTTATAGAACCAACTGCATAACAGAACAGTACAGAACAATTTTAAACTGTATGAACTACTCTGACCACACCAAACCTTAATAAAGCATAGGAAAACATTTTGCAATGTAGAATCATCAGCTTTTTAAATGAACTGCAACATATTTTAAAATACAGTTTTTCTCAAATCATATTAACTCTCTGGCTTTTTACACATACAGACACTAACTTTCTGCAACATTCTATATACCTTCTGGTTTCTAGATTCATTCTTCTGGCTTAAAAAGACATTCTTATTTTAGACAAGCTATTCTTTAAATATCTCTTGCTCTCTTTCTTGCTTTTCATAAAACATAAAAACTCTCATCAAAATCCTTTCCATCCTGAAATGATCCTGCTGGAGCCCAGTGTCCATGATTTGCTTTTTATAGGCAAAGCAAAAACAAGTTACTTTAATAAAAAAATAATTTTTGAAACTGCCAAATTCTTTTTCCAAAATTACTTCCTTGTATCAGATATGGTCTAAGGTCACAAAAACAAACTCTAAGGAACTTACAACAAGCTTTAAGGAACTTGATGAAACTTCCTCTTTTCTCTGTCTCAAGGTAAGGATGGGGTGGAAACATTTTATTTTAAATAAACAAAGCAGCTTAGCAAACAAACAGCTCTCCACAAGATACACTGTAAAAAATGCATTTTTTTTTCAATTAGCTGAAACCATATGGCTTGGTTTCATTTAGTAAAATTAATAAAATAAATACCAAAGGTTTTTGTTCTCCCCCAAAAGTATCAAGAGATTGTTTCAAATTTTCTGTTAGACCACCCAAGATCATTGTCTAGAATGCATGATAAACTTTAAACATTTTATAGCTTTAAACATCTAAACATTTTTTAAAACCTCATTTTGCAATATCAAAATAAAGTACCCCTTTTGTAGAAGAGAAGTCACAAAGCAGAACCATAATTTTAAAAGTTAAAACCAGAATTTTAAAACCAGAATTTACCAGTGCAAACAATTGAATTTCTAAAATCAATACCAATTTAAAATAACTTATCCTTTAATCTAGAAGGAAACGAAAAATATTTGACTAAGGTGTTTTGTTTTGTTTTTGTTTTTTTTTTGTTTGTTTGTTTCTTTTTTTTTTTTTTCTATATCATGTGGCTATCAAGATGGCCATCACAGGTCACATTACAATTCAACTGGCAATCTCAAGATGGTAGTGATACCACATGGCAATCTCAAGATAGTGGCAAAGCACATCACATACCATGTGGCAACTTAAATTGTTGCTATGTTAACATATATAGACCTTATAATCACATAGGCACACATATATGTTTAAAAAAAGACTTTGAATTTAACTTTTAACATACCCAATTATTTTTGATTATATTAACCATGACCTATAGAGCATAAGATTAGTCAAAGACAAACATGATGGCCACATATACATTTAAACAGAAAGACAAAACTTTACTTACTTCCTCTAGCAAGTGCTCTTTTTAAGCACTTTTTTATTTTGTTTATCTCTCTATCTCTCTATCTATCTATCTATCTATCTATCTATCTATCTATCTATCTATCTATCTATCTATCTATCTATTTATTTTTACTCAGCAGTGGCTAGACAGCCAGAAACACAAAGACAAAACAACAGATTCTGCCAGTACATCCTGTCTCAGTGGGAGCAACCCATTTTTTAGGCCTATCAAATAGATTTGGGACCCCATGTTCCTCACAGTGATATTGGGGAACACTGCACTACTGGGATCTGGGATGTTTCCCAATATCCCCGTGGCTTCCATCTGCCAGCTTGTCAGCTGGTGTACAATGATACTACCAGTCCCTGGCAACTCACTGTATACTACCTTGAGATCTTAAATATACACAAAATGAGAAAACAGAGATACAGAACTTGGCCAAGAAAAATGCACATACCGGCGGGGGGGGGGGGTCTGATCCTTTGGCTCAGGAGTCTTGCGAGGTCTTGGGGATCCTGGATGAGCCCCCAAATTATGTTGTGCCCAAAATGTGATACCCCCAATGCCCACCACCAGGAGCTGAGTTTGTTGCAAAACACATAAGGATCTTTTTATTACAAATTACAAACTGCAGCTTGGGCTCACACTCCCACCTCCAAATCGGTGAGAGCAGAGAGTCTCTGTGCTCATGTTAGTTGGGTGGTTTAAAGATTCTGGTTCCACCCAGCATACCCAAGGCAGGGGTAATAGCAAATGAATATTTACTAGCATCTATTGGTCAAAATGCTGCATTTTTAACTGATTGGTTAGAGAAAGGTCCCAAAACATTAGTGATCTGGTGTCCCTCCGTAGGGGTATGGACCAGTTTCCTAGCAACTGTATATCTAGTAAGTGGGGAAAGAATGCAGTAAGGCAAATTTTTCCTCTCAGGGCATTACTGGACCTCACCCAGCCAGTTCAGGCCTTAAACTTTAATAATCAATGCTGATTTTTAGTCTTTTGGTCTCTCAGTGTCATAATTCAGTCTGGCTGCCTGAGCCCTCTGCTCCTGTGGATTTTTCTGCCACAGGGAAAGATAAAAGGGCCAAAGTTATCAGGTATATTTAAATAGTAAGCCTTGGGCAGTCTAGCAAAGAACTTAAAACAGTTTCTCAACACTTTGGGAAAAACAAAAACAAAAAAAACAACCTTGGTGTTTATTTTATTAAGTATACAATGTAAAACCAACCGTCATTACATTACATTATTTTATTTTTATTTTATTATTATTTTATTATTTTACTTTTTTTAATTTTTTTAATACAATATTTTTTTAAATTTTTCATCAATTACACTTTATTCATTCTGCATCCCCCCATAAGCTCCTCCCTCCTCCCCTCTCAATCCCACCCTCCCTCCTCCCCTCTCAATCCCACCCTCCCTCCTCACCTCCCAATTCCACCCGCCCTCCTCCCTCTGCGTGCATGCCACTCCCCAAGTCTGCGTGCATGCCACTCCCCAAGTCCACTGATTGGGGAGGTTCTCCTTTCCTTTCTGATCTTAGTCTATCAGTTCACATCAAAAGTGGCTGCATTGTTCTCTACTATGGCCTGGTAAGGTTGCTCCCCCTCAGGGGGAGGTAATCAAAGAGCAGGCCAATCAGATTATTTCAGAGCCAGTCCCTCTTCATATTACTATGTAACCCAATTGGACTCTGAACTGCCTTGGGCTACATCTGTACAGGGGTTCTGGGTTATCTCTATGAATAGTCCTTGGTTGGAATATGAGTCTCTGGGAAGTTCCCTGTGTTCAAATTTTCTGATTCTGTTGCTCTCCTTGTGGAGACCCTGTCCTCTCCAGCTCTTACTATTTTCCAGTTCTTACCTAAAATTCCATTCACTCTGCCCAACAGTTGCCCATCAGGCTCAGCATCTGCTTTGATAGTCTGTAGGGCAGAGGCTTTCAGAGGCCCTCTGTGGTAGGTTCCTAGGTTGTTTCCTGTTTTCTTCTTCTTCTGATGTCCATCCTCTTTGCCTTTCCAGATTGGGATTGGGCAGCTTTGCCTTGTCCCTGATTTTAGTGGTTTTGCTTTAAGTTTCTCTC
Organism: Meriones unguiculatus; assembly: GCF_030254825.1. NCBI lineage: Eukaryota > Metazoa > Chordata > Mammalia > Rodentia > Muridae > Meriones > Meriones unguiculatus. Next base: position 9,803,944 of record NW_026843710.1, read on the forward strand.
CGTTCAGTTTGATGTTGGCTATAGGCTTGCTGTATATCACCTGTACTATGTTTAGGTATGTGCCTTGTATCCTTGATCTCTCCAATACTTTAAACATGAATAGATGTTGGATTTTGTCAAATGCTTTTTCAGCATCTAGGGAGATTATCATGTGGTCTTTTTCTTTCAGTTTGTTAATATAGTGGATCACATTGATGGATTTCTGTATATTGAACAACCCCTGCATACCTGGGAGGAAGCCTACTTGGTCATGGTGGATGATATCTTTGATGTGTTCTTGTATTCTGTTTGCAAATATTTTGTTGAGTATTTTTGCATCAATCTTCATGAGGGAGATTGGCTTGAAATTCTCTTTCTTTGTTGAGTCGTTCTGAGGTTTAGGTACCAAGGTGACTGTGGCTTCACAGAATGAGTTTGGTAATGTTCCTTCTGTTTCTATTTTATGGAATAGTTTGAAGAGAATTGGTGTTAGCTCTTCTTTGAAGGTCTGGTAGAATTCTGCGCTGAAGCCATCTGGTCCTGGGCACTTTTTGTTTGGGAGACTTTTGATGACCACTTGTATTTCTTTGGGGGATATAGGACAATTTAATTGATTTACCTGGTCCTGATTCAGCTTTGGTAAGTCAAATCTATCAAGAAAATTCTCCATTTCTTTTAGACTTTCAAATTTTGTGGCATATAGACTTTTGAAGTAAGTCCTAATGATTGTTTGGATTGCCTCAGTGTCTGTAGTTATGTCCCCATTTTTATTTCTGATTTTTTTTATTTGGGTAGTGTCTCTCTGCCTTTTATTTAGCTTGGCTAAGGGTTTGTCAATCTTGTTGATTTTCTCAAAGAACCAGCTCTTGGTTTCATTGATTCTTTGAATTGTTTTATTTGTTTCCAATTGATTGATTTCAGCCCTGAATTTGATTATTTCCAGCTGTCTACTCCTTTTTGGTGTGTCTGTTTCTTCTTTTCTTAGGGTTTTTAAGTGAGTCATTAATTACTTGGATGAGCTGTCTTGAATTTCTTCTTGAAGGCACTTTCCTCTTAGTACTGCCTTCATTGTGTCCCACAAGTTTGGGTATGTTGTGTCTTCATTTTCATTTAGTTCTAGGAAGATTTTAATTTCTTTCTTTATTTCTTCCCTGACCCAGCTGTCTTTTAGTAGCAAGTTGTTTAGTTTCCATATATGTGTAGGCTTTTTGCTATTTATGTTGTTGTTGAGTTCCAGCTCTATTCCATGGTGATCAGACAAAATACAAGGGATTATTTCAATCTTCTTGTATCTGTTGAGGCTTGCTTTGTGACCCACTATATGGTCTATTTTGGAGAAGGTTCCATGAGGTGCTGAGAAGAAGGTAAATTCTTTTGTGTTTGGATGTAAGGTTCTGTAAATGTCTGTTAGGTCCATTTGATTCATGACCTCTGTTAGAGTTATTGTTTCTTTGTTCAATTTCTGTTTACTTGACCTGTCCTTTGTTGAGAGTGGGGAGAGAGACCTTTGTTGTAGAAGTCTCGCAGTATTAGTGTTATGGAGATCTATGTGTGGTTTAAGTTTTATCAATGTTTCTTTCACAAATGTGGGTGCCTTTGTATTTGGGTCATAGATGTTCAGGATTGTAATGTCTTTTGGTGGAATTTTCCCTTGATGAGTATGAAGTGTCCTTTCCCATCTCTTTTTATTAATTTTGGTTGAAAGTCTATTTTATCAGATATTAGAATGGCTACCCCTGCCTGATTCTTGCATCAATTTGCTTGGAAAGCTGTCTTCCATCCCTTTACCCTCAGGTAATGTCTATCTTTGTGACTTAGGTGTGTTTCTTGTATACAACAAATTGCTGGGTTTTGTTTATGCATCCATTGTGTTAGTCTGTGTCTTTTTATTGGAGAATTAAGTCCATTAATATTGAGAGAGATTAATGACCAGTGGCTGTTAGATCCTTTGAATTTGATGTTGGCTGTGGTCATTTGGTTGTGTGCTTGGTTGCTTTTTGTTTTAATGTAGTGGGTTTATTTAGTTCCTGTGTTTTCTTTTTTTTTTTTTTTTTTCAGTTCATCAACTGTTATATTTATGCAAGAATATCAGAACATGAAAAAGGAAAATTTGTGTTGATTTTTTTTTAAATCAACATATATAAACATATAAATGAGACTGAAATATTTACTGCTTTTATTCTGAAACGTATAACGTACAGGGGCCTTCCATCATATCTACTCTATATTGTGTTCAGATAGTTACATCCTACAAAATTTAGAAAACTGGTTACCTAGTACATGTGTTCACTACGACAGTCAAAATACAAAAACAAAACCAAAACAGAAAGAAAAAGACCTCCCCCCATTTCTGACTGGTTCTCACTGTTACCCTTTTATAACCACATCTGCTGTTCTTCTTAGACTTCACTCAATCCCTGGAACCACTTTTTCTTCATTTCAGATCTTCCAGTATTTCAGAACTATGACATATGAGTGAAGAAAGGATACAGCCCTGTCGCAGTAGTACTGGTGAACTTGGAGGTCAGTTGTTACTGGAGTATTGGTGCAATGAGTCAGATACAGAAATACAACAATGTGTCTAATAGAAGAGAGTGAATAATGGTAATGAAAAGTTGGAGAGGGTAAGCGGAGGGAAGAGAAATTGGAGGTTAACAGGTAGGGGGTGCAGTAACCTAGCTGATGTGAACTCTAATGCAGCTATAACAAGAAGGGCAACAGTGGTTTATAATGACTCGTGATGTACTCCTAAATGAATGGTAGAAAGAATGCTTTTAAGTGATTCCAACTCAAATTAGTTGATGACTGTTCAAAATAATGGATAAACTATTTAACCTAGTCCAAAGATTACACACTGTAAATGTGAATAAAATAATCTCATCGTACAAAGTTGAGTGTCAAATAAAAGCATTTTAAAATTAATTCTTTTATTGCTTTTGAGATTAAATATAGTTGCATCAGTTCCCTGTTCCCTCCTCCTAAATTCTCTAACATTCCCCTCCCGGCTGTCTTTCAAATTCACGGCCTCTTTCTTTTTTAATTGTTGTCATGTACGTGTGTGTGTTCGTGTGTGTGTGTTCGTGTGTGTGTGTGTGTGTGTCTGTGTCTGTGTCTGTGTGGTGTGCCTGTGTGTGTGTGTGTGTGTAACGTGTTCAGCCTGAACAATATTATTTGTATGTATACTTTCAGGGTGATCATTTGTTACTGGATAACAAGTTCCTGTGCTTTTCTTGGGTTGTATTTTCCCTTCTAGTGTATTCTGTAATGCTGGATTTGTTTGTAGGTATTGTTGAAATTTGTTTTTGTCATTGAATATCTTGTTTTCTCCATCTATGAGGACTGAGAGTTTTGCAGGGTATAGTAGCCTGGGCTGACATCTGTGTTCTCTTAGGGTCTGCATAACATCCATCCTGGCCCTTCTTGCTGTCATAGTCTCTGTTGAAAAGTCAGGTGTGATTCTAATGGGTTTGCCAATATATCTTACTTGGCCTTTTTCTCTTGCAGCTTTTAGTATTTTTTCTTTGTTCTGTATACATATGGTTTTGATTATTATGTGGCAGGAGGATTTTCTTTTCTGGTCTAATTTATTGGGTGTTCTATAGGCCTCTTGTATTTATATTGGCCTCTCCTTTAAGTTGGAGAAATTTTCTTCAATGATTTTGTTGAAAATATTTTCTGGGCCTTGGAGAAGGGAGTCTTCTTTTTCCTCTATACCTATTATTCTTAGGATTTATCTTTTCATATTGTCTTGGATTTCTTGGATGATCTGTGTCAGGAATATTTGGATATAACATTTTCTTTGACAAACACATTGATTTCTTCCATTGTATCTTCCACACCTGAGATTCTTTCTTCCATTTCTTGTAGCCTATTGGTTATTGCTAACCTCTGTAGTTCCTGGTTTCTTCCCTTAGTTCTTTCTGTCCACAATTTCTTCCATTTCTGTTTTTTTTTAATTTTTCCAATTCTATCATCATTCTATATTGTTGGTTTCCTTCACCTGTCTGACTGTATTTTCATGTTTTTCCATCAATTTCTTCAGCTGTTTGTTTGAAAAATCCACAGGTTCTTTTATTTCATTCAGTGATTTAAGCATTTCCTCTCTAAAGGCCACAAACTGTTTGGCTTCAGCTTCCACTATTTCTTTTCGTATTTTATTTGTTTCCTCTGTTATCTTCTTCATGAGCACAGATGTTAGGTCATTTCCTTGAATTTCAATTATGCTGGGGTGTCTAGGGCTATTTGCCCCTGGATAACTGGGTTCTGGAAATGCCATATTTCTCTGGCTATTGTTGGTTTAACTTTTATGCTGTCCTCTACCTATTGGGCTACCTTAGTTTTTTGAAGTTAGTTTCTGGTTGTTCCTGGACTCTTGTAGTGGAGAGAATCCCTTTGGCAGGAAGATGATTTTTCCTGAAGGAAGCCTTCTTAGCTTTTTGGGTATAGTCACTGGATGGCCGATGTTTTTCAGGAGTTGCTACAGCTCACCTCAGCCATAGAGACCTGGGTGTTAACTGTGGTCCTCATTAGTCAAGAGGGCTCTCCTCTCACCTAGTGAAGTCCTGGAGACAGCTGGCCTGCTTCTGGGTTTCTTGCTGTAAATTTAGTGATCAGCTGCTGAAACCTGTGTGTTCCATGGTTTGGTCAGTTTTGTTAGGGATAACTGGTTGCCCCTTGGAGCAGAATCTGGGTGTTGATCTCAAGCAGGTCATCTATACTGGTTGTTTTGTTTACTTCCTCCACCTGTCTGATTGTACTTTCCTGTTTTTCTTTTAGTTCCTTCAACTCTGTTTCTTTTATTTCATTCAGTGCTTTAAGCATTTCCTTTCTAAAGGCCATAAACTCTTTGGCTGCAGCTTCCTCTATTTCTTTACGGAAGGCAATATTCTGTATGAGTTTATCTTCCTATATGTCTTTACGTATCTTATTTGTTTCCTCTGCTATCATCTCCATGAGCATAGATGTTAGGTCATCTTCTTGGATTTCAGTTATGCTGGGGTGTGCCGGGCTACTTGCTCCTGGGTAATTGGATTCTGGAGATGCCATATTGCTCTGTCTTTTGTTGCTTGAGCTTTTATGCTGGCCTCTACCCATTGTGCTATCTTAGGTGTTTGGGGTTATTTTTTGGTGGTTCCTGGGGATCCTGTGGTGGAGAGAATCCCCTTGGGAGAAAGCTGGTTTTTCCTGAAGGAAATGTTCTCAGCTTTTTGGGTATAGTCCCTGGATGGCTGGTGTTTTTTCAGGAGTTGCTGCTGCTCACCTCAGGGATATAGACCTGAGTGGTAACTGTGGTCTTTGTTAGTCGAGAGGGTTCTCCTCTCACCCAGGGAAGTCCTGAAGACAGCTGCGCTGTTTCTGGCTTTCTTGTTGTAAATTTAATGATTAGCTGCTGTGACTCACTTGGACATCTGGTGGGCAGCAACTGTTTGTGCCTGTGTCTGGAGCACAGCTGAGTGATGGCGGCTAGGCCCCTTTGGTTTGCAAGACTTTTTCCACGGAAGGATTGGATGATTTAAGTCAGTACAGTTTCCTTCCTTCCTTGTGGATTCTCTGGAGACAGGGACTCCCAGTCTCTTTTTTGCCCTGGGGGGCATCACTCTATCTCCTCCAGCTAGCTGGCATGCAGAAACTGCCTGTGTCTGCATTTCTGGCCTTTGGGATCCTGGGTAATTTTCCTGAGACCTTTTTGGGTTGGGGGTGTTGGCTGAGTGCTCTGAGATAAGAACAGCCATTTCCTTCCCTGCGTGTTTCCACCGGACAGTGAAACTCATCTCATTTGCTGGTGTCCTGGTGCCCACAGTTCTATCTCAGGCAATGAATCAGGTGCCGAGGCAGGGCTCTGTGCAGGAGCCTGGGTCCCCGTCTCTGGCTCAGAATGGCTCCTGGGGTTCCTATGGAACCTGAGGCTATTCCAGGGGATGTCTGGGTTACCTAAGTTTGGTCCCAATTGTTTCCTGCACCATTGGGTTATCTCTCGACTGAAAATTCCAGTCTCTCATAGTGTGGTGTGCACAGTTCAGTCTGGGACCTTGACCAGAGACACTGGCTTGTGGCTATGGTCTGGGACTGGGGCTGGAGGCCAAGTGTCTGGTGGAACCGGGATCTCTTCCACTGTTTAGCAGGGTGAATTAAAAGTTGATTGAATCCCCCACGGTGGGGTAGCCTCTCACCTGGGAAAAAGAATCGCCTGTGTTTTATTGCAGCCCCGAGTTCTGATTGCTTGTCACTGTGCCAATCCTGCTGTGCTGCTGCTCAGAATGAGAGTCCTCCCTGCACCGCCATCTTGCCCTGTTCCTCTGACAAAATATTTCTAAAGTTACCTTGTAAATTCTTTTTTCTTAATAATAGATGTTATGTCGTTAGTGATCTAAAGGTGGGATTCACATCATGTTTAGGTTTATGTAAAGAGAGATAATGTCACACTGCTCTGAAAACTGCCTTATCCTTTTAAATGTGAGAGATTTTCATGGGGGAAAATATTGCTTATGCCCACGTAAAAAAAATTCAAGAGGCTTAAAGATGGCAAAGTACATGCCAACCTAGTTTAGTCTTAAAAACTCAAAAATTATATTCATGTTTAAAAAACAAAACTGTCCATCCCATATCAAAAAGAGGGCAAGCCAAAGAGTATCCAAAACCAATTTAAAAATACAGATTCAAGATGCCTAGGCTATACTTAGTGCTAAGGGTAAGAGAGTGTATATGCTAATGCTAAGAGAGATTATATAAAGTTCAGCTATAAAGGCACAGCTGTCCAGTCTGTATAAAAAAGGGTCAAGCCAAAAAAAAAAAAAAATAGGCAATATTAATTTAAAGGCCAGGTACAAGATGCATAGTGTATGCTTAAATGTAAATGTAAGAGGGAGCTAAAATTAAGTTTGGCTATAAAGGCATAACTACTCATTCTATATAAACAAGGGGAAATGGAAAATAGCTAAACCATATATAAAAAATATAGGAATAAACCTCAAAACAGGCACAAGATACCTACGGTATGCTTTTATTCTAAATTAAGAAAAAAAGAACTTATGTAAAGTTTACTTAAAACGTGTTTTCTATTGTTCAAGGCAACCAGGTTTAGGAGGGAGTAACTATTGTCCAGCATTCTATTCTTGGTTAACCAAAAAAAAAAAAAAAAAAAAAAAAAACAGTCTCTGTGTGGTGATTTGGTTATACAGCTGTTTAGGATTAACAACAAGCCTTACTAAAGATAATGATCAGTAAGTATTATTCTCACATACAACACTTTTTGACAAGCCCGAAGGATGGGTGAGTTGGTGCCCAAAAAAGGGACATTGAAAATGAGGGGCAATATGAGAAAGGCTGGTTTTTGGAGCTCTGGATGCCTAAGAAAAATTGTGCTTCATGATGATCACCCATTAAAGGGAGGAAGACAAGGTAGGCAGCCAGTGAAATCATGGAGCAGAGAAAGAGCAGGGAAAGGCTAATGAGGACTTTGCAGTCAATGCTAATAAAAGCAGAGAATTGGGAGAAATGCCATTTTTCCCTTTTGTTTGTAAATGAAGTTTGTCCCTGGTTCCCAGTTGAAGGTACATTTAATCTGGAAACTTGGGAAAAGGAATCTCACAAGCTAAAGAGTTACTTGGTAAATTAGAACAGACAAACAGGGAGAAAAAAAGCACTTCTCAGGTTATTCCAAATGTTCATAATAGAGCTCAACCAGATTTGTATAATTTGAGAGCAGAAAATAATTTAGGAGTTAGATAAGTGAGGATGAAATGGAGTTAGATGAAGAAATTGCCAAGTTCATTCAGACTGGTTTCCTGTGCTCCCTACCCTCCTGGTTTCCCCTACCACATGTGCAGGAGATATGGGACCACTGCAGGAGGATATTACTGCTCTCCAAATGAAAGTCCAATTAGAAAGGCAATAAGTGTAGGCGACAAGATGGCAGCAACAGGAGGACACTGTTCTGATGACCAAGACAGCAATGTTGGCACAGCGACCAGGAGAATGAACTCAGGGACCTAAAACAACAGTGTCTGTGATTGCCAGGTGATAGGAAAGCCTAAGGTGTGGCAATTAATTGGGACTAACCTCAGGTCACCCAGTCAATAACTGGTAATGTCCTGGGGACCAGCACCCACTGCCCTAGTTTGGCACACACAGCCTTCTGTGGCACCCCTAGCCACCATCCAGGACCGGGACATACAGAGTCTTGCCCAGAGTGAGGAGTTAAGCCTTTGGACCAGAGTGGATACTTCAATTACCAGCTCAGGTGGAGTGCATAGCATCTGGCCCAAAGCTGGGTGCACAGCTGCCAGCCCAGATGGGTGCACACAGCCTCGGGTGCAGATAGGCAACTATAGCCACCATCTCAGAGGAGTGAGGAGGGCACAGCCTCTAGCTCAGAGTAAGGTGCCAAGCCTCTGAACCAGTTGCCAGAGCCCTTAGTTGCCAGCCCAGAGACACATGCACAGCCTCTCCCAGAAGGGGACACACTGCCAGCACTGATAAGAATGTGGAGCATCAGGACCAGAGCAGCACCCACAGCAGCCACCATTCCAGAATAGGGTACACTGCCTCCAGACAACAGTGGAGCCCCCAGCTGTCATCCCAGACAGGAACAAACAGCTTCTGGCCCAGAGTAAGGCACACAGACCGGGGTGCACAGCCTCCATACCAGAGCTTTGCCCCAGCCACCATCTCAAACTTGGGCATACAATCTCCTAAAACAGAGCAGAGCACTCAGCCTCTGGCCCAGAGCCTTGCTGGGCACTCCTCTTACCTTCCCAGAGAGAACTATGTGCCCCAGGGTACCATACTGAGTTTCCCTGTTGGGAGTAAACCTCACAGCTAGCAAATCAGCAGGTACTTCAAGAGGGCTATACCTGGAAAATAGTGTAAAAACAGCAGCAGCTCCAGGAAGCAGTAGAAAATAACAGCCAACACCTAAAACAGCCCAACAAGTAGAGGTCAGCATAAAAGCTCAACCAAAAAGACAGAGCAATATGGCATCTCCAGAACCTAGCCATCTAGGGGAGAGCAGCCTGCATAATTGAAATTCAAGAAGATGACCTTACATCTATGCTTATGAAGAGGATAATAGAGGAAACAATTAAAATGTGTAAATAATTAGAGGAAGATAAAATTAAACAGATCATGGCTATCTATAAATAAATGGAGGAAGTTAAAGACAAGAACATTATGGCCATACATGAAGAAATACGAGAAGATGCAGCCAGTTTGTGGCCTTCAGAAAAGAAATAATTAAATCACAGAGAGAAATAAAAGAAAAAGAGTTAAAAGAACTCAAAGAAAAACAGGAAAATACAATCAGACAGGTGAACAAAATAAACAAAACAACTCAAGATCTGAAGATAAAATTGGAAAAATTAAAGAAAACACAAATGGAGGAATTCAAGGAGAGGAAGAATTTAGGGAAGAAAACAGGAAATACAGAGGTAAGCATAACCAACAGACTACAAGAGATGGAAGAAAGACTCTCAGGTGTAGAAGATACAATGGATGAAATTGATATATCCATCAAAGAAAATTTTAAATCCAAAAAATTCCTGACACAGACCATCCAAGAAATCCAAGACAGTATGAAAAGACAAAACCTAAGAATAATAGGTATAGAGGAACAAAGAAGATTCCCTGCTCCAAGGCCCAGAAAATATCTTCAACAAAATCATAGAAGAAAATTTCCCCAATTTAAAGGAGAGCCCTAAAAGATTACAAGAGGCCTACAGAAAACCTAATAAATTAGATCAGAAAAGAAAATCCTCCTGCCACACAATAATCAAAACAGTAAGTATATAGAACAAAGAAAAAATGCCAAAACCTGCAAGGGAAAATGGCCAAGTAACATATAATGGCAAACCCACCAGAATCAGAACTGACTTCTCAACAGAGTCAATGAAAGCAAGAATGGCCTGGACTAATATAATGCAGATTCTAAGAGAACACAGATGTGAGCGCAGGCTAATATATCCAGGAAAATTCTCAGTCATCATAGATGGAGAAAACAAGATATTCAGTAACAAAAACAAATTCAAACAATACCTACCCAGAAATCCAGCATTACAGAAGATACTAGAACTATAAATAGAACCCAGGAAAACTAACTACATTCAAGAAAATACAGGAAACAAATAACCTCACTACAGCAAGACCAAAAGTAGCCAAGCACACAAACAAACATAGACAACAGCAAAATCAAAGCATCTAATAGCCACTGGTCATTATTCTCCCTTAACAACAATGGACTCTACAATGAAAAGACACACACTAACAGAATGGATGCATAAACAAGAGTCAACAGTCTGTTGCATACAAGAAACACATCTAAGTCAAAAAGATAAACATTACCTGCTAGTAAAGGGCTAGAAGGTGGTTTTCCAAGCAAATGGATCCAAGAAGAAAGCAGGAGTAGCCATTCTAATAGCTAATAAAATAGACTTTCAACCAAAATTGATTAAAAGAGATGGGGAAGGTAATTTCATACTCATCAAAGGAAAACTCCACCAAGAAGACATCACAATTCTGAACATATGTGCCCAAACACAAGAGCACGCACATTTGTAAAAGAAACATTAATAAAACTGAAATCACACAAACATTCACACACATTAATAGTGGGAGACTTCAACACCCCACTATCAACAAAGGACAGGTCAACAAACCAGAAGTTAAACAAAGAAACAATGACTCTAACAGAGGTCATGAATCAAATAAATCTAATCTATGTCTACAGGACCTTTCATCCAAACACGAAATAATGTACCTTCTTCTCATCACCTCATGGAACCTTCTCCAAAATAGAACATATATAGTTGGTCACAAAACAAATCTCAACAGATAAAAAAGATTGAGATAATCCCATGTAGCCTATCTGACCACCATGGCCTAAAACTGGATCTCAACGAGAACAGAAATAACAGAAGGCCTATACACACATGAAAACTAAACACCTTGATACTCAATGACAGTTGGATCAGGAAAGAAATAAATAAAGAAATTAAAGTATTCCTATAATTCAACGAAAAAGAAGGCACAACATACCCAAACTCATGGTACACAATGAAAGCAGTGCTAAGAGGGAAGTTCACAGAACTAAATGCCTACAAAAAAGAATTTGAAACCTCTATGCCAGCAAATTAATGGTTTGTCTAAAAGACCTAAAAAAAAAAAAAAAGAAGCAGATACACCAGAGAGTAGTAGACAGCTGGAAATAATAAAACTCAGGGCTGAAATCAATAAATTAGAAACAAATTAAACAATTAAAAAATCAAAATCAATGAAACTAAGACCTGGTTCTTTGAGAAAATAAAAGGATAGACAAACTGTTAGCCAAGCTAACTAAACGGTAAAGAAACACTATTCAAATGAACAAAATCAGAAATGAAAAAAGGAACAAAACAACAGACATTGAAGAAATCCAAACAATCATTAGGACTTACTTCAAAAGTCTATATGCCACAAAATTTGAAAATCTAAATGAAATGGATAATTTTATTGATCAATTCCAATTACCAAAGCTAAATTAAGAACAGGTAGATCAGTTAAATAATCCTGTATCCCCTAAGGAAATAGAAATGGTCATCAAAAGTCTCCCATCCAAAAAAAGCCCAAATAGTTTCACTGCAGCATTCTACCACACCTTCAAAGAAGAGCTAACTCCAATTCTCTTCAAACTATTCCACAAAATAGAAACAGAAGGAACACTACCAAACTCATTCTAGGAAGCCACAGTCACCTTGGTACCTAAACCACAGAAAGACCCAACAAAGAAAGAGAATTTCAGGCCAATCTCCCTTATGAACATAGACATAAAAATACTCAACAAAATAATTGCAAACCGAATACAAGGTCACATCAAAGATATCATCCACTATGACCAAGTAGGCTTTATTCCACGTATACAGGGGTGGTTCAATATATGGAAATCCATCAGTGTTATCCACCATATTAACAAATTAAAGGAGAAAATACGCACATGATAATCTCCTTAGATGCTGAGAAAACATTTGACACAATCCAATACAACATCCATTCATGTTTAAAGTGTTCGAGAGTTCAGGGATACAAGACACATATATAAACATAGTAAAGGCAATATACAGCAAGCTTAAAGCTAACATCAAACTAAAGAGAGAAACTTAAAGCATGCCCCCTGAAGTCAGAGACAAGGCAAAGCTGCCTAATCTCTCCATATATCTTCAACATAGATCTGGAAGTCCTTACTAGAGCAATAAGACAATTGAAGGAGATCTAAGAGATACAAATCAAAATGGAAGAAGTCAAAGTATCACTATTTTCAGATAGGATAGTATACCTGAGTAACCCAAAAAATTCCACCAAGAAACACCTACATCTGATTAACACCTTAAGCAAAGTGGCAGGATACAAAATTGCCTCAAAAAATCAGTAGTCTCCTGCAAACAAAAGACAAACGGGTTGATAAAAAATTGAGGAAAAAACACCTTTCACAATATGAAAGATCTACCATGCTCATGGCTTGGCAGGATTAACAAAAGTCTATATGCCACAAAATTTGAAAATCCAAATGAAATGGATAATTTTCTTGATCAATTCCAATTACCAAAGCTGAATTAAGAACAGGTAGATCAGTTAATAATCCTGTATCCCCTAAGGAAACAGAAATGGTCATCAAAAGTCTCCCATACAAAAAAAGCTCAAATAGTTTCACTGCAGCATTCTACCACACCTTCAAAGAAGACCTAACTCCAAACTCATGGGACACAATGAAGGCAGTGCTAAGAGGGAAGTTCATAGCACTAAATGCCTACAAAAAAGAATTTGAAACCTCTATGCCAGCAAATTAATGGTTTGTCTAAAAGACCTAAAAAAAAAAAAGAAGCAGATATACCAGAGAGTAGTAAACATACTACTCTCATCATCATAGTAGATGATATCTTTGATGTGATCTTGTATTCGGTTTGCAAGTATTTTGTTGAGTATTTTTATATCAATGTTCATAAGGGAGATTGGCCTGAAATTCTCTTTCTTTGTTGGGTCTTTCTGTGGTTTAGGTACCAAGGATTAACAGTAAAAATAGCCATCTTATCAAAAGCAATCTATAGATTCAATGCAATTCATATCAAATTACCAACACAATTCTTTATAGACCTGAAAAGAAAAATTGTCAACTTCATATGGAATAACGAGAAACCCAGAATTGCTAAAACAATTCTGTACAGTAAAAGTAAAAGAGGTATCTCTATCCCTGATCTCAAGCTGTAGTATAGAGCAACAATACTAAAAACTGCATGGTACTGGCATAGAAAAAGAATGGTGGATCAATGGAATCAAATAGAAGACCCTGACATAAATCCACACACTTATGGACACCTGATTTTGTACAAAGATGCCAAATCCATTCAATGAAAAAGAGACAGCATCTTCAACAAATGGTTCTTGTCTAACTGAAACTCTACATGTAGAAAAATGCAAATAGATCCATACTTATCACCCTACACAAAACTAAAGTCCAAGTGGATCAAACGAGACACATTAAATCAGTTAGAAGAAAAATGGGGAAGACCCTAGAACTCATTGGCAAAAGAAACAACTAACTGAACATAACACCAACAGCACAGACTCTAAGAGCAACAATCAATAAATTGGACCTCATGAAACTGAAAAGTTTCTGTAAGAAAAGGACATTGTGCTCAAAACAAAATGACTGCCTACAGATTGGGAAAGAATCTTCACCAACCCTCTATGTGAGAGAGGGCTAATATCCAGTAAATATAAAGAACTAAAGAAGTTGAATAGCAACAAATCAGGTAATCCAATTAAAAATGGGGAAGAGAACTAAACAGAGAATTATTGAAAGAGGAATATCAAATGGCAGAATAACACTTAAAGAAATGCTCAATCTCATTAGCCATCAGAGAAATGCAAATCAAAACGACCCTGAGTTGTCATTTTACACCCATCAGAATTGCCAAGATCAAAACCTCAAGTGACAACACATACTGGAGAGGCTGTGGAGAGAGGGGAACCCTCCTCAACTGCTGATGGGAATGTAAACTGGTACAAACACTCCTGAAATCAATCTGGTGCTTTCTCAGACAACAAGGGCTTCCTAAAGATCCAGCTATACCACTCCTAGGCATATATCCAAAAGAGACTCAAGTACACAATAAGGACATTTGCTCAACCTTGTTTGTAGAAGCTTTATTTGTAACAGGCAGAAGATACAAACAACCCACATACCCCTCAACTGAAAAATGTATACAGAAATTGTGGTACATTTACACAATCGAATACTACTCAGCAATTAAAAACAAGGAAATCATGAAATTTGCAGGTAAATGTTGGGATCTGGAAAGGATCATCCTGTTTGAACTATCCCAGAAGCAGAAAGACACAGATAATATATACTCACTCATATAGACATATAATATAGGATAAACCTACTAAAATCTGTACACCTAAAGAAACAAATCAAGAGGGAGGACTCTGGCTAAAATGCTCAATCCCCACTCCAAAAGCAAAGGGGATGGACACCAGAAAAAGAAGAAAATAGGAAACATGCTAGGAGCCTCCCACAGAGGGCCTCTGAATGGCTCTGCCCTGCAGATTATCAAAGCAGATGTTGAGATTTATGACCAAACTTTGTGCAGAATGCAGGGAATCTTATGAAAGAAGTGGGAAATAATAGTAAGAGTTGGAGAGGAAAGGTGGTCCACAAGGAGAGCAACAGAACCCAAAATTTGTGCCCAGGGGTCTTTCCTGAAAATCATACTCCCAACCAAGTACCATGCATGGAGATAACCTAGAACCCCTGCACAGATGTAGCTCATGGTAGTTCAGTGTCCAAGTGGGTTCCATAGTAATGGGAACAGGAACTGCTTCTGACATGAAATGATTGGCCTGCTCTTTGATCACATCCCCGTGAGGGGGGAGCAGCCTTACCAGGCCACAGAGGTAGACAACTGATGAGACATAACAGAATAGTATCAGAAGGAAGAAAAAGAAACTCTTGCCTACCACTGGACTTGGGGAGTGGAGTGTGTGGGGAAGGGGGAGGAAGAGCTTGATTGGAAAGCAAGGAGGAAGGGAACTAGAGGGGGGTACAGAGTAAATGATATATAATTAAAAATAAAAAATAAAAGAATTGGAAAGAAAAAAGAAACGGAATACATTCAGTTATGAACTGAATTAGAGAAATTAAAATTACAAAATAATAATAATGAAAGAAATAATAAAATTAAATTATTTGCAGTGTTAAAAATATTAAAGTCTGGTTTTGGCTTTCAAAATTAGGAATGTGATTTATGATTCCATTACTAAAGAAAATGCTTTGCTCCATTATTACAAAAACAGGCTTTAAAAAATATGTAAATGTTTAAAAAGCAGGTATTGCAGTTTTTATTTTGTCTTTGTCTCTATTTTTTTTTTTTTTTTTTTTTGTTTTTGTCTGACAGCTTCAGTTTTGGTTTCTGGTTTTGGTCATCTTAATCATATTCTTTTCATTCTAATTTTTTAAAAAATTAGATGAACATGATAAATCTGCAACAGATAGATTATGGCATATAAAAACTAAGAAAACTTTTGCTAAAGTAAAATGGAGGTATCTTTTAAGAAATCAATGGCATGGAACCAAACCTGTACATATATGAGAACAAGGATCTCTCTGGAAAATGATACAGCTTGATGGCTACTGGTACATCTCGTGCTAGAAGTATAGGAGAAATTTTCTCCTGACAATGATAATGATGTCAATGAAGACCCCTCCACTCAAAATGATTGTTTATTGGGCATATGTTCCTAATCCACTCTACTACATCCAGTTTCCTGAGATGATCCAGAAGTCCTTGCTTATGTCAACAACTTGATTTCTGGATATTTTGAAGGAACCCCAGTAAAATAGACTCTTAACTTTTCAGGAATAGGAAGAGGTCATCCTTTTTGCTTTACCAGAGAGATTATTAATTTGGGCATTTTACCAGTCCAGACAGCTTACCTGTCCAGGTAATAGGTCAGAATGCCTACTACTCTAAATTTGGGATAGCAGCTCAAGCCTCCCTTTGAAAACAGGCAAAGTGAAACATTTGAGGGATATTATTGTTCCTTCCTATGGGAGTTAAGAATGAGAGTCTTACATCTCCAATGAGTTACCCACCCTGTGAGAAAGGGGATCACCACACTTGTCCTCAACTTATGGTTCCTTGGAGAAGATCCATCAGAGAAACACCCACCATCTACTCCTGGGACAATTACCCTGTATTTACAGTCGTGTATGTACTGCTCTATCGTTAAGGGTATTAAGAACTTGGCTTCTAATAAAGGCTCTCAAAATTCCTTTGTTTTGGAAAAAGCTGTTAGTACTGGATTTTGGAGGACTTCAAATAAAAATTGGCAAACCTATGTATGGAAATTGGGGGCTGCCTTGGGATATATAGGCATTCTCTCTGGGAATGCAAGTAGCTTTCCTAAATTAATCAAGTATACTTCTGTTTGGCATGTGTTAATCCTCCTTGTTTACTACTAATTGGAAAAATTGTAGGAAGACATTTTAAGAACAATGATACCTATTCAAATAAATGTGTATATTACAATCTTACTAATTGTGTTAGTGCTGATAATAATGCTCTTTCAGAATTAGTTGTTAAGCAAACTGCTTTTGTTATGATTCCTGTTAGGGTTTCTGATTCTTAATATGATCAAACACAATTTAATTGGACTCAGGTTCAGAATCATCTTGCTGGTATTTGGCCCAGCAAAACTTCTCATTAGGCATGTTAATGATGAGAAGTAAGATTCATGATATAGAATCTACCATGAAACCTAGATTAGAATTGGCCAATATAGCCTGGGATATATTTACTCAGGAGGCACTTTTGATCCTTTGACTCTGTGCTTAAGTGGCAACTGACACTTGTGGCATTGTGGGTATGGGTTTGTTGGCTTGTGCCTCCCTTCCTTGTTTGTTACATTTTCTTCTTCAACAACTTCAACACATGCAAGTGCAGTTGCATGAATTTAAATTAAAGATCTCTTACAATCTGATTTGATATGCAGGTAAGTCATTGAGGTGTAAGAGTAAAATTGTAGTTTTTCCAACCTAAGACAGAGGTTCATAAAAATCACATCTGAGACCCTGATTACAAGAAAGAAAAAAATGCACATTTCAACAATTTAAGTAAGGCTCTCCACAAAATAAAGTGTCTGGTTATTGGAATTCTGCCTCTTGGCCATGGCAGATGCAGGTCTTATTTAAGATCCATGTCTCAGATATTCTACTTGGTGGTCTCTGCAAGCAGGGTGTTGTAGGCCTGAGAAGTAGATAGCAAGCTATCTGCAACCTTTTAAACCAGAGAGCAAACTTGATATAACCTTGAGTAAATTTCTGGATATTTGCCAGGTGGCACAGATGTATTGCTATTGAGAAAAAAAAATTACTTGTACCCTTTGCTTTTTAAGCATTTATTGCAAGTTCTGTAAACTAAGACTTGAAATGGAATCTGTCTTGTCTCTATACTTTAGATCTCTTTCCCCCACATTCACACTCCCTCTTTCATGTGGACCCTGTTAGACTAGCCTGCAAGACTCTCAGGATATGTTCTCTTACTCTGCTCTTAAAGATTCAGTACCCAGGGAACCCTTGACCCTGCCAGCATATTATATAAATAAGTATCTGAAGGTGCATTTAGTCAGTACCCCAGTAATGGCTCAGTTCAAAGTAACAACCTTGGAAATTTCAAATACAAGACCACGTAGGAGACAACTTTGTCATTCGGTACATTCGTCTTAATTCCACATTCCCAGACATTTACTCACTGGGAAGAAAGACCTAGAGAGAAAAAATCAGAAATAGAGAGTCCTAGACCAACACAACAAAGATATAAAGTGTAGAGACTGAGAGACAGAGACTCCATTCTGTCTGGTCACTTTCTTTGGCATATCAACCTCAGAGCACACCCTCTTATAATATAACTGCAATAGGAATAAAATTACCTAACAAGGCATACCTTCTAATGGATCCCAGACATTTCCTCTCTGGGGACTAAACACGTAAATAGATAAGCTTCAAGGAGAAATTGCAAGTCAAATCACCAGGAAGTGGAAGAAGATGGAGGGACTTCTAGGCTAAAAGAACATAGTTCTCTTGAAAGTTTGTCATTCAATACAATGATTAAAGTTCCAGCAACTTCCATGGACTAAAAAACATGGAAGACAAATTTCTTTGGGAAAAATGTGGAATGTTTCCATAATGGAGTACTATTCAGCTGAGATAATGACATCATGATATTTTCAGGCAAAAGGATAGAACCAGGAAAAATCACCCAGTTTGAAGTAGCTAAAATGCAGAAAAACAAATATGGAATATATTCACTTATTAGATCTAATAATAGTGAGGGATAAAGTTCCAATAGACCATCTATTGTGATCAAACCTGTCTTCCACTAGGGAGTTTGGGTGTCAGTTAATTGAGTTGTTGTGTCAGGGTATCCTACAGAAATTTTCAAGCAACCCAGGTTGTTGTAATTAAAATATGTTGCTCTTCACCATCAAATAATAGATCAGTGAAATGTTCTTTCATCCACAGAAATGCTTCCTTCTTCATCAAATGGGATTGCATACAAAGTCCCATAGTCTGATATTATTCAGAGACCTTATAACACCCAGCTCTAAATGGGATTACTCTATGAAATTCTCCCTTCCCTCCGGACTCTGGGAAGCCAGCAGGAGAGTAGGTAAGAAGAGTGTGTAAATAGAGGGAACTGAGGACACAAGGAGAATATTGCCTTGAGAATCAGGCTGCAGAGGAAGATGATGCACTCAGCCTGGTTGAAGCCTAATAAGCTAGGGTCAGACAGAAGTGGGAAGATGAGATACCCTATGTCATCAGAGAACTAGAGACATGGCATAGGGGTAGAAGAAGGAGCTTGAGTAGGACTGCGAGCAGAAGAGGTTGGGACAGCTGAGTTGAAACAAAGGGAACAAATCATAATAAATAAATTCATAAGAAAAAGTCTGATGAAGGTTATGAATCATACAGCTCTTCAGGACTGATGGCTTCTTGTGGGTAGTGCGAGTGTGGGGCAAGGATGAACCCAATTTTCTTTAAGTGAGTTGGCACAGAGATTCTGATCATGTTCCAATGAGTATATGAATAAGAATTATTAGAATTGATGTATTAAAAAAATAGTGTGACACAAAGGTAGGAATTTGAACCTGGGAATAATGGAAAAGGATTGTAATGTATGTTATATGAAATTCCCACAAAATAAATTTAAAAAATGATATCTTGACAACTTTTGCACTGACTTTTAACTGGCAGAAGAGATTCTGCTACAGGAGGACAGAGTTTGACATGTAAGGCATGCTTTCCAGAAATTTTTTATGTACCAGAGAATCCTAGCCATGACCTAGTGGTTATCCAGGTACCTCAGATCCCATGAGCTCAGGTGGCACCTCTCAAGTATCATTCCTGGCACTAACACTACATTTAGAGGGTTTGTCTGGAGAACCACAGCAGAAACGCAGCTGCTCTTGTGTGCTAGGCATATAACACAGACCCATTTCTCTGGCCTGAAGGCCAAGTTTTAATTTTTTTTTTTTTCCTGTGTTGTTTTTTTTTTTTTTTTTTTTTTTTTTTTTTTCAATGCAGTTTATTCAGGAACACTGAACAATCCTCGGACCCCGGGGAAAGCCAGCCCACAGCTTAAATAGCCTCTGGGTAGCCAACCCAGGCGTGCCACGGGGGCAATGCAGATAGGTCCACATACATGGAAGCAAGCCAGATCCTCGGCCTTAGCCAAATGTGGAGTTGTTCGTGACAGAGAGCACTCACCATCGGGAAGGTGGAAGGCGGAAACCAGCTCCATCTTTAAGGCATAGCATTCCGCAGCTCTCTACAGTTCCCCCTTTAGAGAACAATCCAGCCACTTTTGATGTGAACTGACATACTAAGATCAGAAAAGAGAGGAGAACCTCCCCTATTAGTGGACTTGGGGAGTGGCATGCAAGCAGAGGGAGGAGGGAGGGTGGGATTGGGATGGGAGGAGGGAGGGGCTTATGGGGGGATGCAGAATGAATAAAGTGTAATTGATGAAAAATTTAAGAAAAAAGGGAAAAAAATAATTTAAGAACCTTAAATGACTTTCAAAATTGGAGGAAAACATGGAGTTAGTCAATTGGCATGGAGCACGTCTCGCCCCTGGGGACAATGGTCTCCTGAACCTACTCAGACCTCGGACACCACCACTGCTAGTTCTAGAACTGACGCAGGATGTTCCAACGAGGGGTTAAGGCTTCTCATAATATTTCCTATAAGCCCACACCTGTTTGTCTATATCCCCCATTTTTATTCATTATTAGCCAGATAGAGCCAAGTAATTGTGGTAATGATACTTGCTTTTTTGCCCAATGCTGGAATGCTAGTAAATTTAGGTATGCCCTGGTTACTCGCATGCCTCACTGGGTGCCTATGCCCATTGATGCCCCTCACGCTATGACTCTCTTCAGACAGAAAAGGGATCTTGGAACTATAGCCACCATTGTTACTACCATCTCATTGACGGCTGTTGGAGCTACCACCAGGGCATTAGCCATGAGTCATACTGGGCAGACTGCTCAGACCCTGAATAATCATTTAGCCAATGTAGCTCATGCCTTAGTTGTACATAAAAGAATTAATGCTCAACTAAAAGGAAGCTTGATGGTGTTCAATCAGAGGATTGACCTCTTGCAGGAGCAAATTGATACCCAAGTTTTAATTTTAAATCCCAGGTTCAGATGGATTCCTGAGGGACCGTTTTGTATGTCATAGCTGCTGATCTAGCCATGTCATCCAAGGCATCCCTACTAGTAGAGGTTTGCTGAACTAGTGTGGAATAACACCAGCTGTGAAAGAGTTTACTGCCCTTCAATTCACATTTTACACTCACTGATCTTTCTCTCTTTCAGCTAACCAGTCCAAGGAACTGTCTGATTTACATCTCTTTTTCTTGTTTTTAAAAACTCAATACTCCAGGAAACGATGGACCATGAAAACCTATTATGAGAACCTATAAATAAGAATGGGAAGGTACATTTAGTGAGTTCCCAAGTAACTGTTCAGTTGAAAGTCACAACCTACTGCCTCATCATTGAGTACATTCCCCTTAATCCCACATCACTTTGAAGCTTCCCTACTTAGGAAGCTGTCCTAATAAATAAACATGAAAGTTTCATTTTCTACCTGATATTGTCACAGAGATGAACTGGAGTAAAGGTGTGTGATCTGAATAAAGAGTTGAGATAAAGGTTTGTTGTGTTTCACAAGAAAAAGTAAAAAACTGGATCATAGATACTGTAAAATGAGGAAAGTTTGTTTACTCTTCTCCATGGGAAACTCAAAATTCTCTCGGGTACTGATTGGCTGAGAAGGAGAATGATGGCATGCCAGAGGTGAAAGCCAGTAAGAGTTTCAGGGCCAGTTATTAAAAAGGCCAAGTTGACAGCATGCTTGAGAGAAAGGGTGGTCAGCCTCACATGCCTCAATCTGGGCAGCTGAAAGGAAACAACCCAGAGATGTCAGTTACTGTATCCAAGACTCTTAGTTTAGGAATAGTGCCACATATGTTTTTTGAAGTGGTCATTAATTATCACAGAATCTAATATTATTTATTGAATGCACATATATGTCCTCAGTCAGTGAATTACTTACTGTGGAAATGCTCCCTGCCTAAGGATAACCTTTGAATAAAAAAACATTTAGTTGAGACCTTGCTAATATTTTACAGAAATCATCTATGATATCACGTCATCAAGCAGTCATTTCGTTGTACTCCTTCAGTAGAACTGAGAGCTTTTCATATTGAACCACAAGTGGCAGGCAGAGGCGGGAGACAGACAGAGACAGAGAGAGAAAGATCTAGAGAGACAGATTCAAAAATAGTGATATTGAAACCAACAGAAAAAATGCTAGAACGTGACAGATATCAAGAGACAAAGATTCCATTCTTTCTGGTCACTTTCATTGGCATATCAACCTCACAGCACACTCTCCTGAAATATAATTCCTATTAACAAGACCATACCTCCTAGGCTTTTCCAGACATTTCCTCACTGGAGACTAAATATGAAAATAGATGAGCTTCAAGGAGACATTGCAATTTAAATTACCAGGAAGTGGAAGAAGATGGAGGAACTTCTAGGCTAAAAGAACATAATTATCCTGATAGTTTGTCATTCAGTACAATGATTAAAGTCCCAGTAACTTCTAAGGTCTAGAGAACAGGACTGATAATCTCCTTTGGGGAAAATGTGGATTAATCTACAACAAAGTATTATTCTGCTAAAAAAAAATAACATCATGTTATTTTCAGGATGGAACCAGGAAAAGTCATATGGGGTGAGGTAACTGAAATGCAGAAAGACAAATATGGCATATATCAATTATTAGGAGTTCTCCTAATAGTGGGGGATAAAGTTCCAAAAGGCCATCTAATTGTAACCAAACCAGTCTTCCACTAGGGGATGGATGGTCATTAAATGAGTTGTTGGGCCAGGGTATCCTACAGAAAGTAACCCAGGCTGATGTTATTAAAATATATTCCTTGCTGCCCTCAACTGACAGATGAGTACCATATTCTTGGATCCACAGAGATGCTTCCTTCTGCATCAAATGGGATTGCATACAGAGACTCACATTCCCATATTATGCAGAGAGAGACCTTAAAACAACCAGGGCTAAATGGGCTTTCCTATGAAATTCTCCCTCTCCTCAGAGCTCTGGAATGCCTACAATAAAGGAGGCAGGGAGAGTGACATAAATACAGGCAATTGAGGACAAAAGTAGTACAATGCTCTGAGAATGAGTACACAGGGGAGGATGGTACAGCCATCTTGATGAATATTGATAAGGTAGGGTCAGATAGAAGAGGGAGGAGGACCTTAACAATCAGGAACTAGAGAAAAGTTACAGGGTTTGAAAAAAGAGGGTGTGTTGGACTTGAAGGAGAAGAGTGCGGGGGCAGCAGGGGAGATCAAATGTAAAAAATTGTAATAAATAAGAAAACTGTAATCAAGGTGACAAATTATAGAGATGTTCAGGGCTGATGGCTTCTTCTTGGGGATGGTGCCTATGTGCTGCAAAGCTGTACTCAGTTTTCTTTAAGGGACTTGGCATTGAGAATCTGATCATGTTTCAATGAGTATATGAACAACACATATTACAATTGATTTATTTTTATGAAAAAGAATTTTATTGTGACTCATGGGTAGGAATTTCAACCTGGGAGCCATGGAAAAGTGTTTAAAGAATATTATATGAAATTCCCACATAATAAATAAAAATAATATAATGACAACCTTTACAATGACTTTTGCCATGGAGAAAAATTCCGCTAAATGATGGCAGTGTTTGATTTTATTAGGCATGCTTTACTGGAACACATTATGTAACATACTCAATTCTAGCCAAAAAATATGGACTACCCATCTACCTCAGACCACATGAGCTCGGGTGGCACCTCTGAACATGTAGTCCTGGCACTAACACTATATTCTGAGTGTTTAATCGGAAGTGCCACAGCAGAAAACACAGCTGCTCTTGTGTCTAGGCATACATAGTGGACCCATATCTCTGTCCTATATCTCTGTCCCATATCTCTGTAGGCCCAAATTTAACTGTAAACCACAGGACCAGGAAGGTTTCTCACTGACCACTGATTGTGACACAGCTGGCAATCCAGCCATGTCTTTCAAGGCAACCCTGTTCATAATGGGTTGCCAAAACTAGAGAGGAACAATTCCACCTGTGAAATAGTTTATTGTCCTTCTGTTCTCCTTTCACATACAGCACTCATTCTCTGTTTCAGGAAAAACGGTCCCAGAAATTTTCTGTTTTCCTTCTCTTTTCCCTGTTCTTAAAGACTCAAAACCCAAGGGAACCCTAGAAACTGCCAGCCTATTATATTAATAATAATGTGAATGTACATTTAGTGAGTACATGAGTAACTTCTCAGTTCAAAGTCAATTCCCAGGAAGTTTCAGATACAAGTCCATAGTGGGAGAACACCTTGTCATTTATTACTTTCCCCTTATTCCCATGTCACTTTGAAGATTCCCTGCTTGGGAAGATTTCCAATTAAATAAACATTAAAGATAATTTCCTACTTGACATTGTCACAAAGGTAAACAGAAGGAAAAGTGTGGGATCTGGATAAATGGATGAGATAATGGCTTGTTCAGAAATAATTTCCCATAATTCTTTAAAGTGGTTATTAATAAAGTTATGTGCCCTTGACATGTGACTTTCTCATTATCACAGATTCCATTATTTGTTAAATCCATATATGTGTCCTCAGTCAGTTAATTACTTACTGAGAAAACACTCCCTGATCAAGGCAAATCATTGAACAAAAAGAGTTTAATTGGGACAAGGCTTATATTTTTACAGAAGCCATCCATGATGATATTTCAGCAAGATGTCATCTTGTTGTAGTCCTTCAGAAGTGAGAGCTTTTCATACTGAACTACAAGTGGCAGGCAGAGAGCAGGACACAGACAGAAACTGAGAGAGAAAGTGCTAGAGAGACAGATTCAGAAATAGAGAGACCAAGACCAACAGAAACAATGATAGAATATGACAGATGAAGAGACAAAGACTACAGAATGTCTGGTCACATCATGTAGTCTTGGCATAACATCATCACAGCACACCCTCCTGTAATATAATTCCTATTAACAAGACCATACCCCCTTGGCATTCCCAGACAATTCCTCAATGGGGACTAAACATGAAAATAGATGAGCTTCAAGGTGACATTGCAATTCAAATCACCAGGAAGTAGAAAAAGATGCAGGGACATCTAGGCTAAAAGAACATAGTTATTCTGATAGTTTCTCATTCAATACAATGATTAACATCCCAGCAACTCCTAAGGTCTAAAGAACGAGACTGACAATCTAGTTTGGGGAAAATGTGAAATATTTCCATAATGAAGAATTATTCACCTAAGAAAATGTCATCAAAATATTTTCAGGCAAAAAGATGTAACCAGGAAAAAAAAAACATCCTGTGTTAAGTAACTAAAATGCAGAAAGACAAATATGGTGTGTGTATTCACTTATTAGGAGGTCTCCTAATATTCGGGGTTAAAGTTCCAATAGGCCATCTAATTGTGACCAAACCAGTCCTCCACCAGGAGGATTGAGTGGCAGCTATTTGAATTCTTGGGTCAGGACATCCTACTGAAATTTTAAAGCAACACATTTTATTCTTATTAAAATATATTGCTCTTTGTTCTGAATTGATAGATGACTACCATGTTCTTGGATCCACAGAGATGCTTCCTTCTCCATCAAATGACATAGCATACAGAGACCCACAGTGTGATATTATGCAAAGAGAGACTTTAAAACATCGAGCTGTAAATGGGCTTTTCCTATGAAATTCTCCATCCCCTCAGAGCTCTGGGTAGCCTGCAGGAGAGGAGGCAGGAAGAGTGCCATAAGGAGAGGGAATTGAGGATTAAATCAAAAGAATGCCCTGAGAATCAGGTCACTTAGGAAGATGATGCTGCCAGACATGATGAGACCTGAAAATCTATAGTCAGGTAGAAGAGGAGGTAGGATTTATCCTATCAGGGAAATAGAGAAAGAGCATAGGAGTAGAAGAAGGAGGGTAGGTGGGACTGGAAGTATAAGAGGGAGGGGGCAGCAGAGGGGAAACAAAGTGAACAAATCATAATAAATAAATACATAAGAAAAGCTGTGATCAAGGGGATCAAGTATAGAGCTCTTCTGGAATGATGGCTTCTTCTTGTGGTTGGTGATGGTGACAGGATGTAGCAAGGAGGAACTCAGTTTTCTTTAAGAGACTTGTCAGTGAGACTCTGATCATGTTTCAATGAGAATATGAACAACATATACTTCAATTGATATATTTTAAAGATACAAATCTTTTAGTGTGAAACACTGTAGCCATTTTAACTTGGGAGCAATGGAAATGGAGTGTAATGTATATTATATGAAATTACATAATCAATAAAAATAATATGCTGACAACTTTTTCAATGACTTTTTAACATGGAAAAATGATTCTGCTAATGGAGGACAGATTTTTGACAATATATGGCATGCTTTGCAGAAACTCATTATGGAGCAAGAGATCCTGACCATAAACAAGTGGTTACCCAGCTACCTCAGACCCCATAAGGTCAGGTGGCACCTTTGAACAAGCAGTTCTGGCACTAAAAATACTTTTAAAGAGTTTGTCTGGAGGACACAGATGCTATTGTGTCCTAGGCATATAACCAATTTCTTTGTCAAGAAGGCCCAGTTTTATTTTTAAACTCCAGGACCAGGAGGGTTCCTCACTGACCACTCAGTTGGACACAGCTGCTGATCCACTAATGTCAGCCAAGGCAAGTCTGTTCACAGAGAGTTGACAATACTAGTGTGGAACAGCATCAGATTTCAAAAAGTTTATTGCCCCTCAGTTCTCCTTTTACATATACTGCTCATTCTCTGTTACAGGTGTACCAGGCCCAGTAATTGATTGATTTCCTTCTTGTTTTCCTGCTCTTAAAGACTCAATACCCCAAGGGACCCTAGACCTTACCAGCCTATTATATCAATAAATTGTGAAGGTTCATATAGTAAGTATGCCAGGAACTGCTCAGTTCAAGGTCACCACGTAGGAAATTTCAGATCTAAGACCACAGTAGGAGATCAGCTTGTCATTGCGTACATTCCTCTTAATCCCACATCACTTTGAAGATTCCCTACTTAGGAGGCTCTCCTAAATAATAAACATTACAGTTTAATTTCTTACCTGACATTGTCACAGAGGTAAACAGGAATAAAGTGTGGGGCCTGGATAAAGGGATTAGATAAAGGCTTGTTGAATTTCCCAAGAAAAATTCACATGTGCCACAGGATCAAATATACTGGACACTGAGGAAAGTTTGTTCATTCATCTCCATGGAAACCTCAAGATTCACTCAGGTGCTGATTGGCTGAGAAGGAGAATGATGTCATGAAATAGGTGAGAGCTAGTATGAAGTTCAGTAGTCAGTTATTAAAAGGGACAAGCAGACAGAGTGCTTGAGAGAAAGGGTCATCAGCCCTACATGCCTCAATCTGGGCAGCTGAAAGCACACAACACAGAGATGACAGTTCCTGTGTACAAGAGTCTTAGTTCAGGAAAAGTGTCACATATTTCTTTCAAGTGGTCATTAATAAAGTCACAAGTGTGTGATTCACATCATCACAGATTTGAATATTATTTATTAAATGCACAGATATGTCCATGGTCAGTGAATTACTTAGTTTGAAAATGCTCTTGAACAAGGCAACTCATTGAACAAAAAGTGTTTATTTGGGAACTTGCTTATATTTTTACAGAGACCATTCAGGATATCAAGTCACCAAGCAGTCATCTTCTTATAGTCCTTCACCAGACCTGACAGCTTTTCACCCTGAACCTTAAGCAGCAGGCAGAGAGAGGGAGACTGACAAATAGAGATAGAGAAAGAGCTAGAGAGACAGATTCAAAAATAGAAGTAGACCAACAGAAACAAAGATAAAATGTGACAGAGACTCCCTACTGTCTAGTCACTCCCATTAGCATATCAATCTCAAGGAACATCCTCCTTTAATAACTCCAAAAGGAATTGTATTTTTTCAATATTTTTTCTTTTTATTTTTATTAATTTCACTTTATTCACTTTTCATCCCCCATAAGCTACTCCCCACACCACCTTCCCTCCACCTTCTCCACACATGCCTAATTCCAAGTGCACTAATAGAGGATATCTTCCTCTCCTTCATTGTGATACTAGTCTATCAGATCTCATCAGTAGTGACTTCTTTGCCTTCCTCTGTGGCCTGGTAAGGCTGCTCCCCCATCACAGTGAGGTGATCAAAGAGCAGGCCAATAAATTCATGTCAGAGGCAGTCCCTGTTCCTATTACTGTGGAACCACCTTGAACACTGAAATGGAATGGGCTACATCTGTGCATGCATTCTAGGTTATTTCCAAGCATGGTATTTGGTTAGAGTATGAGTCTTAGGAAAGACCCCTGTGCTCTTTTTTTTTTTTTTTTTTTTTTTTTTTGGTTCTGTTGCTCTCCTTGTGGAGCTCCTGTCCTCTCCCGATCTTACTATTTTCCCCCTTCTTTCACTAGATTCCATGCACTCTGCCCAACAATTGGCCATAAGTCTCAGCATATGCTATGATATTCTGCAGGCCAGAGCCTTTCAAAGGCTGTCTGTGGCTGGCTCCTAACTTGTTCCCTGTTTTCTCTTTCTTCTGATGTCCATCATTGCCTTTCTGGATAGGGATTGAGCATTTTAGCCAGAGTCCTTCCTCTTGATTAGTTTCTTTAGATCTAGAGATTTTAGTAGGTTGATACTATATTTTATGTCTATATGAGTGAATATTTACCATGAACTAGTGTTTACCAGCTATGTCAGACCACATGAGCTTAGGTGATACTTCTGAACAAGCAATGCTGGCACTATCACTATATTTGGAGAGTTTGCCTGGAGGACCACTGCAGGAAACATTGCTGCTCTTGTGTCCTAGGCATATGTTTCAGACCCATTGTCTGTTCTCCATCCCCAATTTTAACTGTAAAACCCAGGACCAAGAGGGTTCCTCACTGACCACTGATGAGGACAGAGCTGGTGATCTAGCCTGGTCAGCCAAGACAACCCTATTCATAGAGGATTGCCAACACTAGTGTGGAACAACACCAGCTGTCAAATAATATCTTGTCCTCAGTTCTCCTTTTGCACTCACTGAACTTTCTTTGTTTCATCCAATCCAGTCCCTGGAATTGTCTGGTTTCCTTCTCTTTTCCTTGCTCTTAAAGACTCAATACTCCATGGAACCCTAGGCTCAGCCTGCCTATTATATCAGTAAGAATGTGAAGGTACATTTAGTGAGTACAGGAGTACAGGAGGCTCAGTTCTAAATTCTAAGTTTGCTTCCCTTTTCCCTGTTCTTAAAGACTCAATACCCCAAGTAACCCTGGGGTCAGTTTGTTATTATATCAATAAAAATGTAAAGGTATATTTAGTGAGTATGCAAGTATACTCAGTTCAAAGCACAACCTAGTAAATTTCAGAATCAAAACCACAGTAGGAGACCACCTTGAGATTCATCAAAATTCCCTTAATCCCACATTCTTTGAAGCTTACCTAGTGAGTAAGCTGTCCAGTTAAATAAACATTGAAGTTTCATTTCCTACCTGAGATTGCCACAGGGGTAAACAGGAGTGAAGGTGTTGGATCTGGATAAAGGGATGAGATAAATGCTTCTTGGGTTTCACAAGAAAAATCACATGTTCAAATGATGAGAGATACTGGACACTGAGGAATGTTTGCTTACTCATATCCATGGAACCTCAAGATTCTCTCAGGTGCTGATTGGCTGAGACTGAGAATAATCTCATAAAACAGGTTAAACCAGTAAGAGTTTCAGGAGTCAGTTATTAAAAGGGCCAAGTGGACAGCCTGTTAGGAAATTTCATATCGAAGACAACAGGAGGAGTCATCCTTGTCATTCAGCACATTCCCCTTAATCCCACATCACATTGAAGCTTCCCTATGTTGGAAGCTGTGCTATTAAATAAACATTAAAGTTTCATTTCCTACCTGACATTATCACAGTTGCAAATAGGAGTAAAGGTGAGGGATTTTCATAAAGGAGTGAGTTAAAGGCTTGTTGGTTTCACAAGAATAAGTCATGTATGTGCAGGATAAGAGATACTAGACACTGAGGAATGTTTGTTTACTCATCTCTACGGACACCTCAAGATTCTCTCAGGTGCTGATTGGCTTAGATGTAGAATGATGTTATTCAACAGATTAAAGAATGTAAGAGTTTTAGGAAGCAGTTATTAAAAAGGCAAAATTGGACAGCTTGCTTGAGAGAAAGGCTGAGCAGCACTACATGCCTCCATCTGTGAAGCTGAAAGTGCTAGTATTTTGGAATACAGCCTGCTCCTGTGTTATCCAGCAACCTATGATGTCATCATGTGTCGCCAGCCAGGTGTTCACATCTGAAAGGTGTGGTTACCTTGCACCTTAAAGGGCCAACCCCGACATGTGATCTCTCTCCTACAATCTTTCTTTTCCTCTCTTACTCTCTCTTAGTTCTCTCTATTACCCTCTTACTCTTTCTCTCTGTCTCTGTTTTCTCTCCTTAGGTGCCCCTTCCCTTTTCTCTCTCTTTCTCTCTCTCCATGTCCTGCTTCCCCTTCTCTCCTAATAAATCTCTCACAGAGAATATTGGTTGACTCCTGCTTCTCCTTATTTTTTAACAGAAAGCACAAAACCCAGAGATGACAGTTCCTTTGTCCATTACTCTAAGTTCAGAAAAAGTGTCACATATTTTTTTTAATTTTTATTTTAATTTATTAAATACACTTTATTCAATTTGTCTCTTCCCATAAAATTCTCCCTCTTCCACTCCGAATCACACCTTCTCTCTCCCATCTCCACTTATGACCCTCCTCAAGTTCACTGTAGTGGAGGTCTTCCTCTCCTTCCTTCTGAACCTATTCAATCAAATCTCAACAGGGGTGGCTGCATTGTCATCTGCTGTGGACTGATAAGACTGCTTCCCCCTCAGGGGGAGGTGATCAAATATCAGGGTAATCAGTTCATGTCAGAGGCAATCCCTGATTCCATTAATATGGAATAAATTTGGACACTGAATTGCCATGGGCTATATCTGTGCAGAGGTTCTAGGTTATCTCTATGAATGGTAATTGGTTGTAGTATGGACCTCAGGAATGATTCCTGTGTTCAAAGTTTTTGGTTCTGTTTCTCTTCTTTTGGAGATCCTGTTCTCTCCAGATCTTTCTAATTCCTAATATTTCATGAGATTCCATTCATTCTTCCCAACAATTGGCCATAAATCTCAGCATCTGTTTTGATAGTCTGCAGGACACAACCTTTCAAAAGCCTTCTGTGGCAGGCACCTAAATTGTTCCCTGTTTTCTCCGTCTTCTGATTTCTATCCTTTTGTCTTTCAGGATGGGATTGAGCATTTTAGCCTGAGTCCTCCATCTTGTTTAGATTCTCTAGGACTAGAGATTTTAGTAGGTTTATGCTATATTATATGTCTATATATATATTATATGTATATATATGAGTAAGTATATACCTTATGTGTCTTTCAGCTTTGGGGATAGCTCACTCAGGATGACCCTTTCCAGTTACAACCATTGACCTGCAAATTTCATGATTTTTTTCATTGCTGAGTAATATTCAGTTGTGTAGATGTATTACAATTTCTGTATCCATTCTTCAGTTGAGGGGGATCTGTGCTGTTTCCAGCTTCTGGCTATTACAAATAAAGCTGCTACAAACATGGATGAGCAAATGTTCTTATTGTGTACTTGAGCCACTTTTGGATATATGCCTAGGAGTGGTTTATCTGGACCTTGAGGAAACACTATTCCTAGTTGTCTGAGAAAGCACCAGAATGATTTCCAGAATGTTTGTACAAGTTCACATTCCCTCCAGCAGTGGAGGAGGGTTCCCCTACTCCACAACCTCTCCAGCATGTGTTGTCACTTGAGTTTTTGATCATGATCATTCTGATGAGCGTAAGGAGAAATCTCAGGGTCATTTTGATTTGCATTTCCCTGATGGCTAATGACATTGAACATTCTTTTAAGTGTTTCTCTGCCATTCAATATTCCTCTACCAAGAATTTTTCAGTTTATCTCTGTTCCCCATTTTTAATTGGATTAGTTTATTTGTTGCTTTTTATCTTCTTTAGTTCTTTATATCTACTGGATATTATTCATCTGCCACATAGAAGCTTGGTGAAGATTCTTTCTCAATCTGTAGGCATTTGCTTTGCTTTGATGACAGTGTCCTTTGCTTTACAGAAGCTTTTCAGTTTCATGAGGTCCCATTTACCAATTGTTGCTCTTAGAGCCTGTGCTCTTGGTGTTCTGTTTAGGAAGTTGTCTCCTGTGCCAATGAGTTTAAGGCTCTTCCCCACTTTTTCTTCTAGAGGATTTAATGTGTCTGGTTTATGTTGAGGTCTTTGATCTACTTGGGTTTGGTTTTGTGCAGTGTGATAAATATGGATCTATTTGCATTTTTCTACATATAGACATCCAGTTAGAACAGGAGCATTTTTTGAAGATGCTATTTTTTTTTCCATTTTATGGTTTCCGCATCTTTGTCTAAACTCAGGTGTCCATACGTGTGTGGGTTTATTTCTGGGTCTTCTATTTGGTATTATTGATCCACCATTTAGTTTCTATGAAAGTACCATGCAGTTTTTATTACTATTGCTATATAGGACAGTTTGAGATCAGGGATGGAAATACCTCAAGAAGATCTTTTTTATTGTAGAGGACTATTTAGCAATTCTGGGTTTCCTGTTTTTCTATATGAAGTTCAGAATTTTTTCTTTCAATTTTTCTGTAAAGACTTGTGTTGGTAATATGATGGGAATTGTATTGAACCTGTAGATTGGATTTGGTAAGATGGCCATTTTTACTATGTTAATCCTGCCAAGCCATGAGCATGGGAGATCTTTACATCTTCTGATATCTTCTTCTAATTCTTTCTTCAGAGTCTTGAAATTTTTTCCATAGAAGTCTTTGGTTTGCTTGTTTAGCATTACACCAAGGTGCTTTATGTCTTTTGTGGCTTCCTGAAGTGTGTTGTTTCCCTAATTTCTTTCTCAGGGCTATATATATATATAAATATATATATATATATATATATATATATATATATATAAAATTATATATATATAATTTTTTTTGGTGTTAATTTTGTATCCTGCCACTTTGCTGAAGTTGTAGGAGTTTCCTGGTAGAATTTTTGGGTTTGCTCAGGTGTTAGTATTTTGGAACACAACCTGCTTCTGGGTTGCCCAGCAACCTATGATGATGTCATGTGTTGCCAGCCAGCCAGATGACCACACCTGGAAGGCGTGGTTACCGTGCCCCCTTAAAAGGGCTGATCTGACACATGCTCTCTCTCTTAACTCTTACACCCTCTCTTATTTTCTCTCTCTTACACCCTCTCTTTACACTCTTCTCTTCTTTTTCTTTCTCTCTGTCTCTTGGGGCGCCCCCTCTTTCCCCTTCCCTTTTCCTCTCTCTTCCCCCACCATGTCCAGCTACCCACTTCCTCCATATCCTTCCAATAAACCTTTTTGAAGAGAATATATAGGTTGTCCCCCATGCTTCTTCCTCTTTATGATTAATAACATTGGTGTGTTGCCTGTACAGTATGGTTAAAACGGATTTTCTCTGCTCTCACCTCTCCCTCCTGTGAGCTGCTGAGACGCCATCACCACTGCCCCTCTCCTGGCCAGTGGCTATCGCTGCCACTGCTGCTGTCTCTGGGGACCTTGCGCGGAGGCTGCGAGCCGAGTGGAGGCCGCCACAAAGCAGGAGACCCAGGCTGGCTTGACCGGAACCAACTACGCCCCTGGCCTGGTGTGAACACCCATGGCTGCAGCCTCTCCCGCCTGCCATCCCAAACCCTTTCCCCCAAGTCCTGCCGCCATGTGCTGCTTTGCCGCAGGCACTTGGGCCCGGGTCTATGTGCAGGTGAACAGCCTGAGTCGTGCCAGTACTGGCCACCGACAGTGCTCCTGAGTTGCGGAGACACACAACTCAAAAATCAACTTTTCAGAACTTGGTATGGTGTTTTGTGGAAGTTAAATTTCCTGTGGGATGCCCACAGCTGCCTCCATCTAGGTTTTGGGGGAAAATGGGTGGGCCATTTCTTCACCATAGGCTTTCTTGTGGCCAGTGCCATCTTAGGTTCGGGCAAAAAGGCCCCGCCTCCCGTGTGTGGTTCCTGGCAGCCCTCTCTATGCACTGGGCTGCCCCGACCAAGCTGCCTGGGCTGCAACTGACTGCTCCTTCTTGCTATATGCTTCACGCTCTCACCAACCTGTTTTGCTTTGCACTTCTAAGCCTTTCCCAAACTTTAAAAATAAAATAAAATAAAATAAAATAAAATAAAATAATATTTTCTCCCTCATTTCTGTACACTTTACTCTTTACTCTTATATTTTAAATTCCTTATCTAATGCTTTATATAATCTTCTCATTGGATTTGCATTTATAAGTCTTAATCATAATTAACTGTTTATCTTATCTTTTAGACTTATCTTTAGACAACAAGCCTCATTTCAAGTTGGTATGGATTTTTATAAAATTTCAAAGTTGCATTTTACTATCTTATAATTCAACCCTGCTTCAAAATAAATTTTATATAATAATAAAATTTCAAAGTTATAACTATCTATTCAAATTGAGTTGGTTTAAAATATAAGACTGTTACTGTCTCCTACTATATGTTACTCAAATATAATTTTAAAATTGCTTTATACTGTTCTGCTCGGGTTCATTGTTACGTACAAATTTTTTATCAATATTTTAAATTAAGATCTATTGATTTTAGAGGTATTTATTTAGGTTAAAAATGGGTCAATTTGCTACATCTCTACTATCAAAAGGTTAAAATATGCTTGGTTAATTTTAAATTTGGTTTATGCTGTTCTGCTAAATTGTTGATTTAAAACTTATAGCTCAAGGGTTCTTTATTATGTACAAGTTGTTTGCCAATATTCTAAAATTAATATCTATTAACTTTTAAAAATATACTTATATTAACACTGTTTCAATTTACTATATCTCTGCTATCAAAAGGTTAATATAAGCTTGGTCTTACTCTCTTAAAATGATGTTATTAATATGTAGTATAGCCTTAGACTATTACAAGCTGTAATCTTTTATATATTAAATCATATAAAAACTCGTATGCTATCACTTTAATAACTTATATTCATAACTTTTAAGCCCTAACTTAGCAAGGACAAAACCTAAACTCTTAATATTTACTGGTTAACAAATGCAGGTTAATAGTCATTTCATACAGATTTATAGTCCTGCAGGTGCAAACATGGTCTCACTGCAATTTTTAATATACAGCTGAGGATGGTCATTGAGTCACCATATAGGAGTTGGTAAAAAGTGAGCCGTCCTGAAGGGTTCTAAGACCTAGCTGCGCTGAGACTGCTGGCATTCCCGCAAGAGGTTTGCATAGCCAAAAAGTCCATTCTGCCAGGTGACGCAGCCAAAGTGGATGATGATCTTGCTGCTGCAACAGGCCAAAGCTGGCTGCTGGCAAATTGAACTCTGGAAGTTAAAATGCTCCCAAGCAGGCTTGAACTCTGTGCTCAGCCATGGAGGTTCAACCCACACAATAGCACAGACACTTCCAGCTTTCTAGCTTGTTGGCCTGGTGGAGGACAGGAGGCTGGCTCCTCGACTTAACAACCTCCACATCTCTCGCACAGGTCTATTTTTGACCTCAGAATGAGGTCCCGCGGACATATTGCCAACTTCTGTGTTGGGAGCTGTCAGTTGACTTCCCAGTTCTCTTCATATGCAGGAGAACCAGACCTTAAGCCTAAGTATTAGAGCTGCTATTTTCAGGCCTAGACACAGTTCAGACTCAAGAAAGAGGCCTAAATGAAACCTTTTACTATCCCTTTAGCTAAAGGACAATAAATGTTCATAGAAGTTTCAACTATTTCTCCTGGTAAATAACTAAATACAAAGATTCCTCTCAAAAACATATTTGAGAGATGTCTTAAGGTTAATAAATACAAGTTATACATGTTTGAGAGTCTAAAAATGTGTGTTAAGGTTGGTAATGCAACTTATAAATGTTTGAGGGTTCTAAAAATGCTTTAAGGTTGATAAACACAAATTATAAAGATTACAAGGTCTAAGGTGATTTAAGGTATCTTAAATAGGTAAAAAGGCTTACTATTTCTTCCTGTTGTTATGCTACTGTTGTTATGCTACTGTTATATTAACTGTCCAGACTTTTGACCTTTATTAATAGGGCTCTAATTTATTAATCTAACTCTAATACCAAAACATTCCACTATACCACCATTACACTCTTATGGTCCTAAGCTCAAGATTGTAAGCCTCCATAATATGTATGCTTATACTAAAAGTTAAGATCAAGTGAGATTCCCTTTTACTTCATAAAAGGCTTTTGCCTTTTCAGAGTTCACCTTAAAAAGTACTTATGCTGTTAACACATATGTATGTCTACTGCCTCTTTCTCAATGCACACTACAATTGTGATACTAACATGTCTAAATTTGTATCTCCTTCTTAAAACTTCCTTTCCTGGCTACCAGACTGCTGTTTACTGTATGCAACCAGTAACTAGATTGTTGAGTTCACTCCATTTTCTCAGCATTTCTTGGTAGGGAAAGCTTGACCTCAGAGCTCTGGCAACTTCCTACTTTTGAGACAAAGGGACCTCCCCTCAACCATAGCCTTAATTGTCTAGGCTTGACCCTCTATGCTGACCTCCATTTTAGGGCCACACTCTGCCTTGGGCCGTATGTCCCCTCTTGCACACAGTTCCTTCTCGCTGTTCACTTGCCCTCTCACCTGCTCATGCTCATGGACCTCTCCACCCACTCATGGGCCCTCTCTCTCTCTCACTCGTTCATGGAAAGAGCTAGTGCTAAGCAAACTATCATGCTTCACCCATGCCACTGGGCACTATGCCCTGGTCCCTGGCCAAGAGCTGAGGAGCTATTGGACAGGTAGCACCCATCTTTCTTGGAGTCACACTTTCCCTTGGAACACCACTGGAAGGTCTTGTCTTCTCTGCCCCCAATACAAGATGCCCAGATGCCCATGCTCCAGATAGGATCTCCTCTGGAGAATTTTAAGTTTCTACACCTAGTGCCAGCTGGCATCAGGGCCTCTAAGTTTACACACTTCTGTAATTAAATCTCACCTCAATGACAGGTCTAAAACAAAGCCTTCTTTAAATATTGCTAGTGATTGGTTAAATAAAGGTTCTTCAGGTAGACAGAGGTTCCCATGTACAGGCCTCATCGATCCAAACCTTTCAATGTATACCTACAGGATTTTTTCCCTACTCAACTTTTATCTTTTGCCTATATATGTGTTTCAGTGTCCTGCCAGACACAGATGTTTCCTATAGCCACAACAGTGCCAAAGAAGCTATAGGTGTTCAACTCTGGCCTCCGGGACTTCCAACAATTGCAGGTGTTCAGCTCTGACCTCACAGACTTCAAACAGGCTGGATCTGCACCTTCCCTCCTAGTCACTGATGTTCTTGCAGACCCTGGAAAGCATCAAAGCAGCCTATTCTTCCTGGACTTGGCCAACATTTTAGACTTTTGACCTCCCTACAGCACCCACAGTGTCAGCAGAAAGTAGCCAGAGTAGAATCTATGCCTATAATTCACTTGTTGAAATGGTGTGCTTCAGGACAAGGACAGGCAGCGCCAGGTTCTCCCAGTGTTCCCCAGTCCCTACCTGCTGCCTTGCATGGCTGGCAACTCTCTCTATTGATAACCCTTTACCCTAAATTTTCCAGGGCAGAGGCTTCCCTTACTCTTGACCTTGCAATCTGACCATTTTGTGGCTATAATTCTTCTCTCTCTCAACCTTTTGCATGACAACCAAGAACTGCTTCCAATGAGCCTAAAATCATATACTTTAACTTACTTTATAAAAAGTAGCCCAAGCTCCCCATTTTTAATTATAGAAAAAGGGAGGAATGTTAGTATTTTGGAACACAACCTGCTTCTGGGTTGCCCAGCAACCTATGATGCCATCATGTGTCACCAGCCAGCCAGGTGACCACACCTGGAAGGCTTGGTTACTGTGCCCCCTTAAAAGAGCCAATCCAACACATGGTCTCACTCTTACTCTTACCCCCTCTCTTATATTCTCTCACTCTCTTCTCTCTCTCACTCTATCTTATGCTCTTTTTCTTTCTCTGGGGTGCCCCAATCCCTCTTTCCATCTCTTTCCTCACCATGCCCTGCTACCCACTTCCACCATACCCTCCTAATAAACCTCTCGCAGAGAATATCAGTTGTCTCTCTGCTTCATCTTTTTTTAATTAATAACATCAGGTATACAATCTTATCATCTGAAAATAGTGATACTTTGACTTTTTCCTTCTGATTTAGATTCCTTTGATCTCCTTCAATCTTCTTATTGCTCTAGCATGGACTTCCATAAACTGCGTTGAAGAGGTGTGGAGAAAATGGGCAGCCTTGCCTTTTTCCTGATTTCAGTGGGATTGCTTTAATTTTCTTTCCATTTATTTTGATGTTGGTTGTAGGCATGCTGTATATTTCCTTTACTATGTTTAGATATGTGCCTTGTATCTCTGATCTCTCCAAAACTTTAAACATGAATGGATGTTTGATTTTGTCAAATGCTATTTCATTATCTAAGGAAAGTATCAAGTTTTTTGTTGTTGTTGTTGTTGTTTGTTTGTTAATATTGATTTCCTTACATTGAAAAACCCCTGCATACCTGGGATGAAACCTACTTGGACATAGTGGATGATATACTTGATGTATTCTCATATTCAGTTTGCAAGTATTTTATTGTGTATTTTTCCATCAATGTTCATAAGGGTGATTTGCCTGAAATTTTCTTTTTTTGTTGGGCCTTTGTGAGATTCATGTACCAAGGTGACTGTGGCTTGATAGTGTTTTTTTTTTTTTTTTTTTTTTTTCTGTTTATATTTTGTGGAATAGTTTGAAGATAACTGAAGTTAGCTCTTCTTTTAAGGTCTGGTAAATTCTGTGCTGAGACCATCTGGTCCTGGGCTTCTTCTTTTTTTTTTTTTTTCTTGGATTGAAGACTTTTGATGACCACTTCTATTTCTTTGGGGGATATAGGATTATTTAATTGACTTACCTGTTCTCGATTCAATTATAGTAAGTGAAATCGATCAAGAAAATTGTTTGTTTCACTTAGATTTTGCAAATTTTGTGGTATGTAGGCTTTTGAAGTAAATTCTAATGATTGTTTGGATTTCCTCAGTGTCTGTAGTTATATCCTCCTTTTCATTTCTAATTTTGCTCATTTGGATGGTGTCTCTCTGGCTTTTGGTTTATCTTGTTGATTTTCTCAAAGAACCAGCTCTTTGTTTCATTGATTCTTTGAATTGTTTCATTTGTTTCTAATTGATTGACTTCAGCCCTGAGTTTGATTATTCCCAGCTGTGTACTCTTCTTTGATGTGTCTGCTTCTTCTTTTTCTAGGGTTTTAAGTGAGCCATTAAGTTGCTTGAATGCACTGTCTCAAGTTTCTTCTTGAAGGCACTTAAGGCTATGAACTTTCCTCTTAGCACTGCTTTTATTGTGTCAGTAAGTTTGGGTATGTTGTGCCTTTATTTTCATGAAATTCTACAAAAAAAAACTTTAATTTCTTTATTTCTTCCCTGATCCAGCTGTCATTTGGTATCAAGTTGTTCAGTTTCCATGTGTATGTAGGCTTTTTGCTATTTCTGTTGATGTTGAGTTCCAGCTTTATTCAATGGTGGTCAGATAAGATACAAGGAAGTATCTTGTATCTGTTGAGGCTCACTTCATGATCAACCATATGGTCTATTTTGGAGAAGGTTCCATGAGGTGCTGAGAAGAAGGTAAATTCTTTTGTGTTTGGGTGTAAAGTTCCTTAAATATCTGTGAGGTCCATTTGCTTCATGATCTCTGTTAGAGACATTGTTTCTTTGTTTAATTTCTGCTTTGTTGACCTGTCTTTTTTGAGAGTGGGGTGTTTAAGTGTCCCACTATTAATGTGTAGCTTAAGTTTTATTAATGTTTCTTTTACATATGTGGCTGCCCTTGTATTTGGGGCATAGATGTTGAGGATTGTGATGTCTTCCTGGAGAAATTTTCCCTTGCTGAATATGAAGTGTTCTTGCCTATCTATTTTATTAGATATTAGAATGGCTACTCCTGCTTGCTTCTAGGGTCCATTTGCTTGGAAAGCTGTCTTCCAGCCCTTTACCCTCAGATAATGTCTGAATTTGTGACTTAGGTGTGTTTCTTGTATGCAACTGATTGCTAGGTCTTCTTTATGCATCCATTCTGTTATTGTGTTTCTTTTTATTGGAGAATTGAGTCCATTGATATTGAGAGAGACTAATGACCAGTGTTTGTTAGATCCTTTGATTTTTTTATTGTTTGTGGTAGTAAGTTTGGGTGCTTGGTTGCTTTTTGTTTTATTATATTGAGGTTAATTATGTTCTGTGTTTTCTTGAAAGTAGTTGGTTTTCTTGGGTTGTATTTTTCCTTCTAGTGTCTTCTGTAACACTGGATTTGTGTGCAAGTATTATGGAAATTTGTTTTTGTCATTGAATGATTTGTTTTCTCCGTCTGTGAGGACTGAGAGTATTGCTGGGTATAATAACCTATGCTGACATCTGTGTTCTCTTAGGGCCTACATGATATTCATCCATGCCTTCTAGCTTCCATAGTTTCTGTTGAGAAGTCAGGTGTGATTCTAATGGATTTGATATTATATGTTATTTGGGCTTTTTCCCTTGCAGATTTTAGTATTTTTTATTTACTGTTTTGATTATTAT
Organism: Meriones unguiculatus; assembly: GCF_030254825.1. NCBI lineage: Eukaryota > Metazoa > Chordata > Mammalia > Rodentia > Muridae > Meriones > Meriones unguiculatus. The sequence goes on from NW_026843710.1 coordinate 9,844,318, forward strand.
GTTGCAGGAAGATTTTCTTTTCTGGACTAATTTATTGAGTGTTCTGTATACCTCTTGTATTCTTATTGACCTCTACTTTAAGTTGGGGAATATTTTTTCATTGATTTTGTTGAAAATATTTTCTGGGCCTTGGAGGAGGGAATCTTTTTTTCTCTATTCCTATTATTTTTAGGTTTTGTCTTTTTATGTTGTCTTGAATTTATTGCATGATCTTTGTCAGGAATTTTTTTAGATTTAACATTTTCTTTGACAGATACATCGATTTCTTCCATTATATCATCCATACCTGAGATTCTTTCTTCAATCTCTTGTAGCCTATTCCTTATGCTTAGCTCTGTAGTTCCTGTTTTCTTCCCTAAGTTCTTTCTTTCCACAAATTCCTCTATTTGTGTTTTCCTTAATTTCTAAAAAAAAAAAAAAGAAAAAAATGGAATGCTCCACGAATTTGGATCTCACCCTTGTGTATGGGCCTTGCTAATACTCTCTCTATTGTTCCAATTTTAGTATATGTGCTCCTGAAGAGAGCATTACATATTTCTTTGAAGTGGTCATTAATAAAATCACATGTCTGTGACTTGAGTTTCACAGTATCACAAATTCCATAATTATTTATTAAATGCACAGATATGTTCTCAGTCGGTGAATTATTTTCTGTGAAAATGCTTCCTGACCTAGACAAATCTTTGAACAAAAAGAATTTAATTGGGACATTGCTTATATTTTTACAGAGACCATCCATGATGTCTCATCAGCAAGCAGTCATCTTGTTTTAGTCCTTCCCAAAACTGAGAGATTCACAAGCAGCAGGAAGAGAAATGGAGACTGAAAGTGACAGAGAGAGCTAGAGAGACAGATTCAGAAATAGAGAGATGGAGCCAATAGAAACAAAGATGTAAAGTGACAGAGACCTAGAGACAGAGACTCCATTCTCTCTGGTAACTTTCTTTGGCATATCAACCTCAAAGTACACTATCCTATAATATAAATCCAAAAGGAATTATATTTTTTAATATTTTTATTTTAAATTTTATTAATTACACTTTATTCACTTTTACCCCCCCGAAGCCCCCGCTCCTTCTTATCCCACCTTCCCTCCCCATTCTCTACACATGACTCTCCCAAAGTCACTGATAGCAGAGGTCTTTCTTTCCCTCCTTCTGATCTGAGTCTCTTCTGATCTCTTCAGAAGTGGCTGCATTCTCTTTCTGTGTGGCCTAGCAAGGCTGCTCCCCCATCACATTGAGTTGATCAAAGAGCAGGCCAATCAGTTCATGTCAGAGGTAGTCCCTGTTACCCTTACTATGGAACTCACTTGGACACTGATCTGTGCAGAGGTTCTAGGTTATCTCCATGCATGGTACTTGGTTGTAGTATGAATTTCAGAAAAGACCGCTGTGCTCAGATTTTTTGTTTATGTTGCTCTTCTTGTGGAGCTCAGGTCCTCTCCAGATCTTGCTACTTCCCACTTCTTTTATTAGATACCATGCACTCTGCCCAACAGTTGGCCATAGTGTCAGCATCTGCTCTGATAGTCTTCAGGACACAGCCTTTCAGAGGCCCTCTTTGGCAGGCTCCTAAATGGTTCCCTTTTTCCCAGAAACTTCCAAGTTCTAAAGAACAGGACTGACAATCTCCTTTGGAAAAATGTTGAATATTTCCATAACGGAGTATTATTTAGCTAAGAAAATGACATCATGACATTTCCAGGCAAATGGATGGAGCCAGGAAAAATCATTTGGGGTGAAGTAAGTAAAATGCATACAGAGATCCACAGTCTGATAATTGTGCAGTGAGAGAACTTAAAACACACAAGTCTAAATGGGATTTTCCTATGAAATTCTCCCTCACATCAGAGCTCTGAGAAGCCTTCAGGAGAGGAGGCAGGAAGAGTCATAAGTACAGGGAATTGAGGACACAAGGAGAACAATGCCCTGAAAATCAGGCCAAAGAGGAAGATGATGCAGCCAGCCTTAATGAGACCTGATGAGGTAGGTTCAGAGAGAAGGGTGAGGAGGACCTCACCTATCTATTAAGGAAGTAGAGGAAGGGCCTAGGGGTAAAAGAGGGAAGGTGGATGGGAGTAGAAGTAGAAGAGAGAGGGGGCAGCAGAGGGAATACAGGGTGAACAAATTATAATAAAAATACATAAGACAAAATGTGATCAAGGTGATTTAGTATAGAGATCTTCAGGACTGATGACTTCTTCTTGGGGGTAGTACCAAGGTACAGCAAGGACAAACTCAATTTTCTTTAAGGGACATGGCATTGAGACTCTGATCATGTTCCAATTAGTATATTAACAACACAAACTGAAACTGATGTATTTTAAAGAAAAAAAATTAGGGTAACACATGGTAGGAATTTGAACCTGGGAACAATGTAAAAGGATTGTAATTCATATTATGTGAATTTCCCACATAAGCAATAAAAATAATATTTGGACAACTTTTATGATGACTTTTAACAAGGAGAAAAGATTCTGCTAAAAGAAGGCACAGTTAGACTTTGTAAGGAAGGCATGCTTTCCAGGAACTAATTATGTAGTAAAGTACCCTAGCCATGAATTAGTGACCCAGACCCATGATTCAGGGGGTACCACTGAATAAACAGTCTTGGTACTAACACTATATGTTGAGATTTTTGTCTGAAGGACAAGAGCAGGAAACACAGTTATTCTTGTGCCCTAGTTATACAACATGGACATATTTCTCTATCCTGAATTCCCAGTTTTAATTGTAAACCCAGGCGTTGCGAGACGCGTGGTCGTCTCGTCAGCAAGAACGCACGCAGACAACAGGATCCTTCTGCAGCAAGCTTTATTGCAGTAAAACGATGAAAGGAGGAAGACCCTGAGTCCCCCGAAGTGGTGCTGTTTATATAAGCCCTGCTCTGCAGCAGAGTGGTGTGAGATGATGTATCATCCCCTGATTGGCTGCTCACCCATCACCCCATATGACGCCCTGGGCTGGGCTCGTGACAACGGTTGCCCAACAGTCATAAAGGTCATAACGGTCATGCGCTCTAGGACTTGTTTACCAGTTTAGAAGGGCAGAAGCCAGCGCCATGGCAACCAAACCCCAGCTCTCCACATCCAGGAGCAGAAGTGTTTTTCCCTGACCACTGAGTAGGACACAGGTGCTGATCCAGTCAGGTCATCCAAGGCAAGCCTGCTCAAAGAAGATGGCAACACTTGTGTAGAACAGCACCAGCTGTCAAATAGTTTATTGCCCCTCACATCTCCTTTTACATACACAGATCATTCGCTGTTTCAGGCAAACCAGTCCCACAAATTGTCTGGTTTCCATCTCTTTTCTCTGCTCTTAACAACTCAATAACACACAGAATGCTAGGCCCTGCCAGCATCTACATCAATAAGAATATGAAGGTACATTTGGTGATTATACAAGTAACTGATCAGTTCAAAGTCACAAACTAGGAAATTTCAGATCCAAGACCACAGTAGGAGTCCACCTTGTCTTTGGTAACATTCCCCTTAATCACACATCACTTTGAAGCTTCTCTACTAAGGAAGCTGTCCAATTAAATAAACATTAAAATTTCCTTTCTTACCTCATATTGTCACAGAGGTAAACAGGAGTAAAGATGTGGGTCTGGATAAAGGAATGGGATAAAGGCTTGTAGGGTTTCAGAAGAAGATTCACATATGCACAAGATCAGAAATACTGGACACTGAGGATAGTGTGTTAACTCATCTCCATGGAAATGTCAAGATTGTTTTAAGTGCTGATTGGCTGAGAAGGAGAATGATTTCAGAAACAGGTGAAAACCAGTAGAAGTTTCAAGAGCCAGTTATTAAAAGTGTCAAATGGAGAGCTTGCTTGAGGGAAAGACTCAGCAACCCTACATGCCTTATTCTGGATAGTTGAAAGCACACAACCCTCAGATGACAGTTCCTGTGTCCAAGACTCTTAGTTCTGCAAAAGTGTCATATATTTTCTTCAAGTGGTCAATAATAAAGTCCTGTGACTTTCCTTTTATCACACAGTTCATTATTGTTTGTTAAATGCACTGATATATCATCAGTCACTGAATTACTTACTTGAAAATGCTCCCTGACTGAGACAACTCTTTGAATAAAAAAATAATATTCCAATTTTAGATGGACTACAATTTCTATAACATTTTTAATTGGGGGGGCATCTGGGTGGTTTCCAGTTTCTGGCTTTTGCAAATAAAGCTGCTACAAACCTGGTTGTGTAAATGTCCTTATTGTGTACTTGAGACTCTTTTGGATATATGCCTGGAGGTGGATGGCTGAATTTTGAAGAATCACTAGTCTTAGTTGTCTGAGATAGCACCCAAATTGCATTTTTCTACATGTAGACATACAGTTTTACCAGCATCATTTGTTGAAGATGCTAATTTTTTTTCCATTGTATGGTTTTGGCATCTTGGTCAAAGATCAGTTGTTCATAACTGTTTGGGTTGATAACTGGTTCTTCTATTCGGTTCATTGATCCACAATTCTGTTTCTATGTCACTACCATGCAGTTTTATTACTGTTGCTCTTTAATACAGCTTGAGATCAGGGATGGAAATACTTCCAGAGATCTCTTATTGTGGAGGATTGTTTTAGCAATTCTGGGATTCTTGTTTTGCCATTTGAAGTTGTGAATTTTTCTTTCAACATCTGTAAGACTTGTGTTAGAAATTTGATTGTAACTGCATTGAATCTGTAGATGCTTTGGCAAGATGGCCATTTTTACAATGTAAATCCTGCCAAGGCATGAGCATGGTAGATCTTTCCATCTTCTGATATCTTCTTCTAATTCTTTCTTCAGAGACTTGAAATTTTTTTCATACAAGTTTTTGACTTGCTTGTTTATAGTCATACCAAGTCACATTATGTTTTTGACAGAATACAATTACACATCAAAGATATCATCCACTATGACCAAGTAGGCTTCATCCCAGGTATGCAGGGGTGGTTTAATATGTGGAAATTCTTCAATATGATCCAACATATAAAAAAAGAAAAAAAAACACATTATAATCTCCTTATATACTGAAAAAGCATTTGGAGAAATCCAACATCCATTCATTTTTAAAGTATTAGAGAGATAAAGGATACAAGGCACATATCTAAATGTAGTAAAGGCAATGTACAACAAGACTATAGCCAACATCAAACTAAACTGAGAGAAATCAGTAGTCCTCCTGTATACAAAAGATAAAAGGGCTGAGAAAAAGTTAGGGAAACCAAAGGAATTAGGAGGCCATACCTCCTAATCATAACCATATATTTCCTTTCTGGGGACTCCACATGTAAATAGATGGGCTTTGAGGGCACATTGCAATTCAAATCACCAGCAAGTAGAAGAAGATGGAGGAAATTCTAGGCTGAAAGAACATAGTTATCCTGAAAGTTTGTCATTCAATATAATGTTTAAATTCCCAGCAACTTCCAATGATGAAAGAACAGGACTTACAATCTCCTTTGGGGAAAACATAGAATATTTCCATAAAGGACTATGATTCAGCTAAGAAAATGACAATAAGATATTTTCAGGCAAATGGATGGAACCAGGAAAAACCTTCCTGGGTGAAGTAACTGAAATACAGATAGATAAATATGGTGTGTTTTCAAATATTAGGAGGTCTCCTAACAGTGGGGGCTTAAGTACCAATAGAACATCTATTTTGACTAAACCAGTCTTCCACTAGGGGCATTTGATAGCAGTTAATTGAGTTGTTGGGCTGGGGTATCCAATGGAAACTGTCAAGCAAACAAGAATGTTGTTATTAAAATATGTTACTTTCTGCACTCAACTGATAGATCAGTGCCATGTTTTCGATCCACAAAGATGTTTCCTTCTGTTCAAATGGGATTGCATACTGAGACCCACAGTCCGACATTATGCAGAGAGAGACCTTACAAGGCTAAGCTCTAAATGTGACTTCCCTATGAAGTTCTCCCTCCCCTCAGTTCTCTGATAAGCCTGCAGGAGGGGAGGTAGGAAGAGTGTCATAAGTAGAGGGAATTGAGGACTCAAGGAGTTCAATGCCCAGAGAATCAGGCCTCAGATGAAGATGATGCAGAGAGCCTTGATGAGACCTGATAAATTAGGGTCATATAGAAAGGGGGAACCTTCTCTATCAGGGAAGTAAAAATGAGCATAAATATAGAGGAAGGAGAGGGTGTGTGATTGGAAAGAGTAGAGGGAAGTGGTAGCAGAGGGGATACAAATTGACACAATCGTAATGAATAAATACATAAGAAAAAGTGTGATCAAGGTGATAAATTATAAAGCTCTTAAGGACTGAGGGTTTCTTCATGAGATTGTGCCAATGTGCAGCAATGATGAACTCAGTTTTGTTTAAGGGATTTGGCACTGAGACTCTGATCATGTTCCTCTGTGTATATGAACAACACTTACTTCAATTTATGTATTTAAAAATAGTGTGACACATAGGTAGGAATTTGAACTTGGGAGCAATGGAAAAGGAGTGTAATATATGTAACATGAAATTCCCAGATAATCAATAAAAATAATATATTGACAAGTTTTACAATGATACAAATTCCTCTCTCTGGAAGGCCCAGGTATAACCTTTAAACCCTAGGATGAGGCGGATTCCTCCCTGACCACTAAGTAGGACATATCTGCCATCCATCTTGGTCAACCAAGGCAACCCTGCCCATAGAGGATTGGCAACACTAGTATGTAACAGAACCAACTATAAAATACTTTATTGCCCCTCTATTATCTTTTTCCATACACTGATCTATCTCTGTTTCAGCCAAACCACTCTCAGGAATTGTCTGACTTGCATCTCTTTTCCCTGCTCTTAAAGATTCAATAGCACAGGGTACCCTAGTCCCTGCCAAAGTCTTGTATCCATAAGACTGTGAAGGTACATTTAGTGAGTATGGGAGTAACTGCTCAGTTCAAAGTCACAACATAGAAATTTCTTAATCCAAGACCACAGTAGAGGACTATATTGTAACTCTATATAGCTCTTTAATTCCACATCATGTTGAAGCTTCCCTATTTAGGAAGCTGTCCATTTCAATAAACATTAAAGTTTCATTTCCTATATGACATTGTCAAAAACGTAAACAGGAGTAAAAGTGTGTGATGTTTATAAAGGGATGAGATAAAGTCTTGCTGGGTTTCAAAAGAAAAAGTCACTTGTGCACAGGATCAGAGAAACTGCACACTCAGTAAAGTTTGTTTACTCCTCTCCATGGAAACCTCAGGATTCTCTTAGGTGCTCATTCATTAAGAGGGAGAATGATGTCAAGAACCAGGTGAAAGCCAGTAAGAGTTTCAGAAGCCATTTATTAAAAGGGCCAAGTGGACAAGAAACTTGAGAGAAAGGCTGATCAGCCTTGCATGCCTCAATCTTGGCAGCTGAAAGCCCACAAATCAGAGATGTCAGTTCCAGCATCCACGTGTCATATATTTCTTTTAAGTGATCATTAGCAGAGTCACGTGTCTTTAACATGTGACTTTCATATCATCACGGATTACATTACTCTTTATTAAATGCATAGATATGTCCACAGTCAGTGAATTACTTACTGTAAAAATGCTCCCTGAGAAAGGCAATTTTTTGAACAAAAAGAGTATAATTGGATCTTTGCTTATATGTTCAAAGAGACCATCAAGGATATTGCATCAGCAAGCACACATCTTATTGTAGTCCTTCTGTAAAACTAAGAGATTTTCATACTGAGCCAAAAGCAGCAGGCAGAGAGAGGGAAACAATGAGAGACAAAGATAGAATGAGCTAGACAGATACAGAAATAGAGAGACTGAGACTGAAAGAAACAAAGATATAAAGTGACAGAGACTAAGAGACAGAGACAGCATTCTGTCTGGTCAATTTCATTGGAGGGACTTCTAGGGTAAAAGTACATAGTTTGTTATTTAATACAATGATTAAAATTCAAACAACTTCTAAAGTTAAAAAGAACAGGAATGATGATCTCCTATGGGGAAAGTGTAGAATATTTCAATAAAGGAGTATTATTCAGCTAAGAAAATGACATCATGTATTTTTCAGGCCAATAGATGGAACAAGGAAAAATTCTCCTGGGTGAAGTAACTAAAATGCAGAAAGACAAACATGGTATATATTCACTTATTAGGAGGTCACCTAATAGTCAGGGATAAAGTTCCAATAGTCCATATATTGTGAACAAACCAGACTTAAGCTAGGGTTATTGGTTGGCAGTTAATTGAGTTGTGGAGACAGAGTATCCTATGGCATTTTTCAAGCAACCCCAAGCTGTCACAATTAAAATATGTTGTTCTTTGCCCTCAACTGATAGATCAGTCCCATGTTCTTGTATCCACAGAGATACTTCTTTCTGCATTAAATTGGATTGCATACAGAGACCCACAGTCTGATATTATGTAAAGAGATACCTTAAAACACCCAACTCTAAATGGGATTTTCTTATGAAATTCTCCCTCACCTCAAAGCCCTGAGAAACCTCCAGGAGAAGGGGCAGGAAGAGTGTCATAACTAGAGGCAATTGAGGATACAAGAAGAACAATGTCCTGAGAATCAGAACACAGAAGATAATGCAGCTAAACTTGATGAGATCTGATAGACTAGGATCAGATAGAAGGTAGAAGAGGACTACAATAAGATTGACATTTATATTGTGTCTGTAAATTATGAGCAAGGTCCCAATTAAGTGCTTTTTATTCAAAAAGTTGCATTTGTCATGGAGTATTTTCACAGTAAGTAATTCACTGACTTAGGACATATCTGTGCACTTTACAAATAGTAATGGAATCTGTGACAATGTGAAACTCACATGTCAAGGACACAGGATTTTATTAATGAAAACTTGAAAGAAATATGTGACACTTCATGAACTAAGAGTCTTGGATACAGGAACTGTAATTTCTGGGTTGCATGCTTTCAGCTGCCCAGATTGTGGCATATAGGGCTACTAAAGCAGGCTGGCCACTTGGCTCTTTTAATAACTAGATAGTGAAACTCTTACAGGCTTTCACCTGTTTCATGACATCGATCTCACTCTAAGCCAATCAGCAACTGAGAGAATAATGAGTTTTCCATGAAGATGATTAAACAAACTTTCCTCAGTGTCCAGTATCTCTGATTCTGTGTACATGCTAATTTTTCTGTGAAACTGAACAAACCTTTATATCATCCCTTTATCCAGGAGCCTCGCCTTTACTCCTGTTTACCTCTATGAAAATGTCAGGTAGGAAATGAAAGTTTAATTATACTTTATTTAATTGGACAGCTTCCTAAGTAGGGAAGCTTCAAAGTGATGTGGGATTAAAGGGATTGTGCCGAATTACAAAGTGGTCTCCTACTGTGGTATTGGATCTAAAATTTCCTACATTGTGACTTTGAACTGAGCAGTTACTCCTGTACTCACTAAACGGACCTTCACATTTTTATTGATATAATAGGCTGGTGGAATTTAGGGTTTCCTGAGGTATTGATTCTTTAAGAACAGATAAAAGAGAAGGAAATCAGATAATTTCTTGGACTGGTTTGGCTGAAACAGAGAAAGATTGGTGACTATTAAAGGAAGAATGAAGGGCAAGATATTAAAAGACAGCTGGTGATATTCCACACTAATTTTGGCAACCCTCTATTTGCATGATTGCCTTGGCTGACCTGGCTGGATGGGCAGCTGTATCCTAATCAGTGATTAGGGAATATGTTTCCTAGTCCTGGGGTTTACAGTTAAAATTGGGCCATCAGGACAGAGACTGGATCAGTGTTATATGTTTAGGGTACAAGAGCAGCTGTATTACATGCTGTGATCCTCCAGAATACCTTCTAAAGGTAGTGTTAATGCAAGTACTGCTTGTTCAGAGGTGCCACCTGAGTTCATGGGGTCTGACATAGCTGGATAATCACTATTTCATGGCAAGGATTCTCTACTACATAATGAGTTCCTGGAAAGAACAAAGTCAAATCCTGCCCTTCTTTAGTGGAATCCATATTAAAAGTCATTGTAAAAGTTTTCAACATGTTATTTTTATTGATCATGTGGGAATTTCATATTACATATATTACACTCCCTTTCCATTGCTTCCAAGCTCAAAGTCCTAACTATGTGTCACACATTTTTTTTTAAATACATCAGTTGTAGTAATTGTTGTTCATATACTCATTGGAATAAGATTATAGTCTTAGGGCCTTAAAGAAAACTGAGTTCATCATTGCTGCTGCACACTGGCATCATCCCAAGAAGAAGCCATAACTCCCAAATGAGCATGATACTTTATCACACTCTTTCTTATGTATTTATTTATTAGGATTGGTTCACTTTGTATCCCCTCTGCTATACCCTTCCTCTTCTCCTTCCATGCCACCCACTCCATCCCTTTATCCCTATGCCCTTTTTTCAGTTCCCTGATAGGCAAGGTCCTCCTCACCCTTCTGACTCCAGAATTTCAGGTCTCATCAAGGCTCTCTGCATTGTTTTTCTCTGAGGGCTGATTTTGAGAGTATTGTTCTTCTTGTGTCCTCATTTCCCTCTACTTATGACACTCTTCCTGGCTCCTCTCCTACAGGCTTATCAGAGAACTGAGGGGAGGGATAATTTCATAGGGAAATCCCATTTAGAGCTTAGTATTGTAAGGTCTCTCTCCATAATGTCAGAATGTGGGTCTCTGTATAAAAACACATTTGATGCAGAAGGAAGTATCTTTGTGGATCCAATAACATGGCAATGATCAATCAGTTCAAGGTAGAGAGCAGGATATTTTAATAATAACAGTCTGGGTGGCTTGAAAATTTTTGTATGATGCCTTGGCCAAACAGCACAATTCACTGCCACTGAATCCCCCAGTAGAAGACTGGCTTGATCAAAATTAGATGGCCTATTGGAACTATATTCCCCACTAATTAGAAGACCTTCTAATAAGTGAATACATACCATATTTTTCTTTCTGAATTTTAGTTACTTTACCCAGGAAGATTTTTTTCTTGGTTCTATATATTTGCCTGAAAATATCATTATGTCATTTTAGCAAATAGTCCACTACATAAATATTCCATATTTTCCCCAAATGAGATTGTCAGTCCTGTTCTTTAGAACTTGGAATTTGCTGGGACTTTAATCATTGTATGAAATGAAAAACTATCAGGATAACTATATTCTTTTAGCCTAGAAGTCCCTCCATCTTCTCCTACTTCCTGGTGATTTGAATTGAAATTTTTCCTTAAAGCTCATCTATTTACATGTCGAGTCCTCATTGAGGACATGTCTGGGAAGTGTGAGGAGGTATGGCCTTGTTAGATAATATAACTCTTATTGGAGTTATATTGTAGAAGGGTGTGCTTTGAGATTGATATTCCAATGAATGAGACCAAACAGAATGGTTCTCTGTCTATATCACATTATATCTTTGTTTCTGTAGGTTTGATCTCTGAATTTCTGAATCTGTCTCTCCAGCTCTTTCTTTCTCTGTCTCACTCAGTCTCCCTCTCTCTGCCTGCTTCAGTATGTCCAGTATGAAAAATTCTTAGATCTACTGAAGGACTACAACAATTTTCTGCTTCCTGATGTGACATTCTGGATAGTCTCTGTAAAAATATTAGCAAGGTCACAATTCAATGCTTTTGTTCAAAAATTTGTCTTGGTCAGAGAGCGTTTTCCTAGTAAGTAATTCACTGACTGAGAATATACCTGTGCATTTAAAAAATAATATTGGAATTTGTGATAATATGAAATTCACATGTCAAGGACACCGGACTTTAGTAATGACTACTTGAAAGAAATATGTGACAGATTAACTGAACTAAGAGTCTTGGACACAGGAACTGTCATCTCTGTGTTGTGTGCTTTCAGCTGCCCAGATTGAGGCATGTAGGGCTGCTCAGCCTTTCACTCAAGCAGGCTGTCCACATGCCCATTTAAATAACTGGCTCCTGAAACTCTTACTGGCTTTCACCTGATTCATTGCATCATTCTCCCTCTCAGGCAATCAACACATAACCATTGTGATATCATAATAGCATTAGGATGTCACCATGAATTTTCAAGCCATGATGCCATTGTGATGTCATAAAGTATTGTGATGTTATCATAGCAATGGATGTCCTCATATCATCGTGAAGTCTTACTGTTGTGAAGTCATAATAGCTATTTAATTTCAAAATTTCATTGTGACATCATAAAACAATCATGTCTAAGTATCATTGCGTAATAATAATAGCATTGTGACATCATATTAACACTGTGAAATCATAATATCATTGAGATGTCATATATATTATGACATATTATAATGTCATAATAGCATTGTGATGTCAAAATACCTTTGTAATGTCATAATAGTATTGAGATTTCCTATCGTTGTGATGTGGTAATAGCATTGAGATATCATAAGAGTATTGTGAAGTCATGGGACCACTGTAAAGTCATAGTACCACTGAGATGTCTTAATATCATTGGAAAGTCATCCTGTTATGAAATCATAATAGCATTATAATGTCAGAAGTCCAGTGTGATATATAACACAATCATATTGTAAGAGTACTGTGATGTCATCAAACATTGTTATGTCATAATAGAATTGTGATGTCCCTAAACCACTGGATTCTCATAACATTGTGATGTTATAATAGTATTGTGATGTCATAATACTTTGTGATGTTTTAAATAGCATTTTTATTTCATATCATTGTATTGTCATAATAGCATTGAGATACAATAGCATTATGATGTCATAATAGAATTGTGATGTCATATTATCTGATATCATAAAAGTATTTAGATGTCACACCATTGTCCTGTCATAATTTATTTTTGAAGTCATAATAGGATTGTGATGACATAATAGAATTGTGATATCATAATAGCATTGTGATGTCATACACATATTGTGAAATCATAATACCACTGTGATGTAATAACATTGTGATATCATAATAGCATTGTTATGACAAAATACTTTTGTGATGTCGTAATAGCATTGTGCTTTTATATCACGGAGATGTAGTAATAACATTGTGATGTAGTAATAGAATTCTGATGTCATAATGTCATTATTATGTCAAAATTTCATTGTGAGGCATACCACAATCATGTCGTAATACCATTGTGATGGCAGAATAGCATTAGGATGTCATCATAAATTTTTTATTTTATTTTATTTTATTTTCTTCAAATACATTTTTTTTCAATGCAGTTTATTCAGGAACCTTGAAATATCATCTGTCCCTGGTGAAAGCCAGCCCACAGCTTAAATAGCCTCCGGGTAGCCAACCCCAGCATGTCACGTGGGCAATGCAGATAGGTCCACATACATGGAAGCAAGCCAGATCCTCAGCCTTAGCCAAATATGGAATTGTTCGTGACAGAGAGCACTCACCATCGGGAAGGTGGAAGGCAGAAACCAGCTCCATCTTTAAGGTGTAACATTTTAGCTTTTTATGGTAGCCAACCATGCTTGGGGAGATTGTCCTGCTTCAATGGCTGTAAAGGCCTGAATGGTCTTGGCTGCATTACGCTGTTGTAAGACTCGAATCAGAAAGAAGGAGAGGAGGACCTCCCCTATCAGTGGACTTGGGGAGAGGCATGCATGCAGAAAGGGAGGGGAGGGTGGGACTAGGAGGGGAGGAAGGAGGGGCTTTTTGCGGGAATACAAAAGGAATAAAGTGTAATTAATAAAAGTTAAAAAAATATTTAAATGTGTAAAAAAGCAGGTACTGCAGTTGTTTCTTGTCTTTGTTTTTTGTTTTGGTTTTGGTTTGCTGGCTTCTGTTTTGGTTTCTGGTTTTGGTTTGCTTGTGAGGTCTGGGAAAGTTGGAGAGTTTCCAATCTGGTCAAGGGAATATGGAGGATGCTCCAATTCCTGGAGAGAGGCACCTAATCTTCTACTCCTTTGGGGACCAGGAGAGAGGGGCACTGGGACTGTGTGATAAGAGGGCTGCTGGAGACCACTCTCCATCTGGAAGCTGTGGAGAGGTCTATGAGGGCTCTTCTCCTTCTGAATCTATGTGTGTGGAGCAGACCCAAGAGGGATCCACTCCTTCTCAAATCTGTGGAACTTGTGTCTTAGAGGAGATGGTCAAGTCCTGCTATTTGGGTATTCTTCTTACTCCAAGGTGACAATGTCAGATTTCTATGCTCCTTATGTATCTCTCTGTGTGTATATGTTTATCTCTAGATTTGCGTATTTTTAGACTTGAGACAATTTGAATCAACACCTCTGAGTTTGGTCCTAGAACGTCAGAGATAAATATCATAAAATATTTTAAAAGTTATCAGGTATTTTAAAACACTCTAACAATTTTCTCAACTCTTTCAGGAAATAAAAAAAAATCCTTGGTAATTATTTTATTATGTTTACAAAGCAAAAGCAAGCCATGCTGTTTAAGCCAATTAAAAAAAAAAACTTGCAGTTATAACAATGTATTCACATAAAAAAAACTATAAAATATGTTGTTCTTTTTTTAAAAAGGCTGGAAATTCTTCAGTGCAAAATGTTTGCTTATGATCTTTTACAGAAAAAAAAAAAAAGACTACAGTTCCATGTTAGCCCAGGGTTATGCAGGTTTATGCAGGTTATGCAGATCATTCTTAACCATTATATAAAGTATATGCCTGGTTGCCAGTGCCTAAATGATTTAATGCTGTTTCTTTTTGAACTATACATTTGGTATATCCAGAATATTCCATTTTTGCTGAGGGCGACAGGCTAAGTTTAGTTCTTTGTTTAATGTTAAATAAAACTTTTATCCTTTAATTTTTTGTTGTTAAGTTTTAATACAATTTTGTAAGATTAATAAAATTTGCTAGCCCCTTTATGAATTAGGTTTAATTGAAATTTTTATTTGATTTTAGTTTAATAAAGCAAACTTAAAGTTGTGCTAAAGATTATAGATGAGTACAAGATTGAGTTACCTAGTCTCTTTGTTTAGTTTTATTTTTTAAGGTTAAATCTAAAATTGGTATCCATAAAGTTTGCCTATGTAGATCTACCTAAAATTTGTTTCTAAAACAGATATTTAAAAAATATGCCAAAACTGAGATTATCACATCCTGCTTTTTACGATGAAGTTTCAAGCAGATGATGAAGGTAAACAAACAGTAACTCAAAAATGCTGAGCCTCAGACTTGTCAGAGATCTGATAAATATGGGCATTTTAACATATGTAAGCTTATTATGACAGACTCTAAACAGTTGACGCACAAAAGAAAAAAAAACAAATTCAGTTTTTACAGGTGCAACCTGTAGTTTTTCCATTTAAAACAAAATTAGCCTAATTATTGATACTTTAACAGCATTTACTGATGCTTCAGTATCTTGTGTTGCTGCCTATGCATATAAAAGAAAAATAATATCTTTTCAACTGTCTAACACATCTGCACAAATAGCAGTTACCTGAAGTATTGGCTGTGTTTCAAATTTTATTAAACAGTCTTTGAACATTTTACAGATAGTGTATATGAAGCTCAGTCTTTGCCTGGATTAGAGACTGCAGGCCAAATTAAGACATCTTCTTCTGCTGAAATTTTATTTTTACAAATTCAAACTGTGTTACAAAAAAAAACTTTCCCTTTTTTATAGGATGTTTGAGGGCTCATTCTAATTTGCCAGGACCCCTGTCTAAAGGAAATGCATTGGCAGATAAAGTCACCAAAGTTTATTGTTCAGAGATAAAAGGAGCCAAGGATGCCCATAATATGCATCATCTTAATAGTCAAACCTTGAGACTTAAATATGGATTGACTAAGTAACAGGCCCATACTATAGTCAAGGCTTGCAGTACTTGTCCTCAATTTCAGCCTGTTCTTCATTTGGTTGTCAGTCCTAAAGGGTTGGTTCCAAAGCAGAATTGGCAATTGAATATTACTCAAATTGCTGAATTTAAACAATTAAAATATGTACATGTTTGAATGGATACCTATTCTGGATTTATTTTTGCCACTATTCAACTAGCAAAAGCTGCAAAAAATGTTTTTGCTCAATGTCTAAAGGCTTTAATGTTCTATGAGTTCCTAAACAATTTAAAACTGACAATGGAACCGGATATACTAGCATATCTTTTAAAAGATTTTGTCAACAGTTTCAAGCTTCTCATATAACTAAAATACCTTACTATCCTTAAGGACAAGACATGGTAGAGCATGCCCACTAAACAATTAAGATTTATTTGCAAAAAAAAAAAAAAAAAAAAAAAAAAAAAAAAAAAAAAAAACAAAGAAAGGGGAGCTGCTTCCCTGGACAACTAAGAATCATCTTAATCATGTCCAGGATTAATTTGGTAAATCTGCAGCAGATAGATTTTGGCATACAGAAACCAGGAAAACTTTTGCTAAAGTAAAATAGAAGGATATTTTAAGAAATAATTTATGTATATAACCTAGAACCTTTGCTTGGATGATGCTCGTGGTAGCTCAATAACCAATTGGTTTCTCATAATAAGGGGAAAAGGGACTATCTCTGACAGGAACTCAATGGCAGGCTTTTTGACTTCCCCAGCCCCTAAGGGAGGAGCAGTCCTGCTAGGCCACAGAGGAGGATTTTGCACTCAGCTCTGAAAATACCTGATAAAACAGGGCCAGATGAAAGGGGAGAAGGTCCTCTCCAGTACTTGGACTTGGAATGGGGCAGGGAGAAGCAGAGGGAGGGGTGGTGGATTGGGAGGGAATAAGGGAGCAGGATACTGCTGGGATACAGAGTTAATAAAATGTAACTAATAATAATAAACAATAAAAAAAAAATCAATGGCATGGACTCCACCCTGTACTCATATAGGTATGAGGATCTGTCTGTGTTTTTGCACAGGAAAATGATGAAGCTCAATGTCTACTGGTGTGAGAAATGGATGAGGAGTTTTCTCCTGACAATGATAATGATGTTAATGAAGACCCCTTCAGTAAAGATGACTGTTTATTGGGTGTATATTCCTAATCCACCTGTACTACATACAGGTTTCTAGGATGATCCAGAAGTCCTTGTTTATGTCAATAAGAGTGATGGCTGGGTTTTCCTGCTTTTGAAGGAATGCAAGTAAAATAGAATCTTAACTTTTCAGGAATAGGAAGTGGTCATCGTCTTTGCTTTACTAGGACAGCTTACCATTCTCACCTGTCCAGGTCAAAGGTCAAAATGCCTACTGCTCTAAAGTTGGGGTGGCAGCTCAAGTCTCCCTATGCAACCAGGCAAAGCAGAACATTGGCGGGGTATTATTGTCCCTTCCTACTGGAATTAAGAATGGCAGTCTTACATCTTCAATGAGTTACCCACCTGAGGTGAAAGGGGTTCAATGCACTTGTCCTCAAATGATGGTTCCATGGACACTATGCATGGGAGAAAAGTCCACCATCTACTTCTAGGCAATGACACTTCATTTACAGTCATGGACTGGACTGGTCTATAGTTAAGGGTATTAAGAAATTGGCTTCTGGTAAAGGCAGTCAAAATTCCTTTGTTTTAGAAAAAAGCTGGACTTTTGAGGACTTCAAATAAAAATTGGCAAACGTATGTATGGAAATTGGGAGCTGCATTGTGAAATATAGGGAATGCAAGTAGCTTTGCTAAATTAATCAAGTATACTTCTGTTTTGGCATGTGTTAATCCTCCTTATTTACTGCTAATTGAAAACATTGTAGTAAGACATTTTAAGAACAATGATATCTATTCTACTGAATGTATATATTACAATCTTAGCAATTGTGTTAGTGTTGATAATAATGCTCTTTCAGTATTGGTTGTTCAGCAAGCTTTTTTTGTTATGATTCCCATTAGGGTTTCTGATTCTTGGTATGATGAGTCAGAATATAATTGGACTCAGGTTCAGAATTACCTTGCTGGTATTTGGTCTAGCAAAACTTCTCATTGCACATGTTAATGATGAGAAAATAAGATCCATGACATAGAATCTCTAAAAAACCTGGGTTAGAATTGACCAATACAGCCTGGGATATATTTACTAGACTGAGGAGAAGCTTTTGATTCTTTGACTCTGTGCTTAATTGGGGACTGACACTTGCAGGCATGGCAGGGATTGGTTTATTGGCATATGCCTGCCTTCTTTGTGTGTTACAGTTCCTTCTTCAAGAACTTCAATGCGTGCAAGTGCAGTTGCATGAACTTAAAGATCTCTAACAATCTCATTTGATATGGAAGTAAGTGAATGACATGTAAGAGTAAAATTGTGTTTTTTCCACCCTAAGAAGGAAGCTCATAAAAATTGCATCTGAGACCTTGATGACAAGTAAGGAAAAATGCACATTTTGCCAACCTAAGTGAGGCTCTTCATAAAACAAAGAAGGGAGAACTGAAGGAAACTTGCAATTAGAATTCTGCTTTGTGGCCATGGTAGATGTGGGTCTTACCTAAGTTCCATGTCACAGAGACTGTCCTTGGTGGTCTCTGCAAGTGGGGTGTTCTAGGCCTGAGAAGTAGATAGCAAACTCCCTGCAACCTTGGGAACCAGAGACCAAAATTTGTGTAGCCTTGAGTGAATTCCTGGATGCCTTTCCAGGTAGCACAGATGTATTGCTACTGTGAAAATAATTTTGCTTTTAACATTTGCTTTATAAACTTTCATTGCATGTCTGAGAACTGACACTTGGAAAAGAATCTGTCTTTTCTCTATTCTTTGCATCTCTGTCCCCCCTATTTAAACTCCCTCTTTCAGGTGGACCCTGTTAGACTACCCCACAGGACTCTCAGGATACCTTTTCTTTTCCCTGCTCTTAAAGAACTAATACTCCAGGGAACCCTAGACCCTGCCAACCTTTTATATCATTAAGAATGTGAATGTCCATTTAGTCAATACAAAAATAACTGCTCAGTTCAAAGTCACAACCTAGGAAATTTCAGATCCAAGACCACAGAAGGAGACCCCCTTGTCATTCAGTACATTCCCCTTAATCCCATATTTCCAGACATTTCCTCACTGGGGAGAAAGAGGTAGAGAGACAGATTCAGAAATGGAGAGACCTAGACGAACAGAAAAAAAAAAGATATAATGTGACAAAGACCGAGAGACAGAGACTCCATTCTGTTTGGTCACTTTCTTTGGCATATCAACCTCATAGCACAACCTCCTATAATAAAACCCTAATAAGAATTATATTTTCTGTAAAAAGATGGCAGTGTCAGGAGGACACTGTTTCTTAGGAGCAGGACAGCAGTGTTGGCACTGCGACCAGGAGACTGAACTCTGTGACCTAAAACACCAGTGTTTGTGATTGCCAGGTGAGAGGAAAGCTTAAGGTGTGGAAAACAACTGGGGCCCAACCTCAGGTTACCCAGTCAATACCTGGAAATGGTTTTGGGAACCAGCAGATATACCTGCTGCTCCAGATTTGAGCACACAGCCTTCTGCAGCACCCCCACCTGCCATCAAGACTGGGACACACAGCCTCTGGCCCAGAACAAGGAGCTCATCCTCTTGACCAGCATAGAGACCTCAATTGCAGGCCCAGAGTGGAGTGCACAGCCTCTGACCCAAAGCTGGCCCACATGAGTGACCCCAACCACCATCTCCAACCGAGGAGCACAGCCTGTAGCCCAGAGTGAGTCACCAAACCTATGAGCCAGAGCAGAGCTCTTACGTGCCAGCTCAGAGAGGCGGGCCCAGCCTCTGGACCAGAAGAGGGCACATATTGCCAGCCCAGATCTGAGCACAGAGCCTCTGGACCAGAGCGGAGCCAACAGCTGCCATCCCAAACAGGAAAACAGAGCTTCCAGCCAAGACTGAGATGCCCAGCCTCCAGACCAGAGTGGAGCCCTCAGTTGCCAGCATACAGAGGAGTGCACAGCCTTGGGCTCAGAGTGGCACCCCCAACCACCATCTCTAACTTGGGCACACAGTCTCCCATCCCAGAGTGGAACTCTCAGCCTCTGGCACAGAGACTTGCTCGGGTAATCTTTCAACTTCCTACACAGAACTGTGTGCCCCATGGTACCATAATGAGTTACCCTGTTGGGAGAAAACCCCACAGCTAGGGAATCAGCAGGTTCTTCAAGAGGGCTATAACTGGAAAACAGTGCAGAAGCTCACTAAATTCAGAAGAAGAAACCCAGCAGCAGGTCAGCTGACTTGAGGACTTCTACAGGTGAGAGGAGAGCCCCCCTGACAAACAAAGACCACAACTACTACTTAGGTCTAAACACCCGTCGTGAACAGTGGCAATTCCGGGGAAACACTGGCCATACATGACCATACCAAAAAAGCAGAGGAGGCCTCTTTCAGGAAAAATCATCTTCCTGCCAAGGAGATTCTCCCTACCCCAGTATTCCAGGAAGCAGCAGAAACTAACAACCAACACCTAAAACATCCCAACGAGTAGAGGTCATTATAAAAGCATAACCAACAAAAGACAGAGCAATATCGCATCTCCAGAACCCTTCCATCTATGGGTGAGCAGCCCTCGACCACCCCCCAATAATAGAAATTCAAGAAGATGACCTTACATCTATGCTGATAAAGAGGATAATAGAGGAATCAAATAAAATATGTAAAGAATTAGAGGAAGGCAAAATCAAACAGATTATGGTCATCTGTGAAGAAATATGGGAAGATACGCCAAACAGTTTGTAGCCTTCAGAGAAGAAATAATTAAATCACTGAAAGAAATAAAAGAAACAGAGGAATGTTCAAACAGTTGAAGGAATAAAAGTAAAAGAGGAATATACAATCAGACAGGTGAAGGAAATAAAGAAAACAACTCAAGATCTGAAGACAGAATTGGAAAAATTAAAGAAAACACAAATGGAGGAAATCATGGAGAGGAAGAATTTAGGAAAGAAAACAAACTACAGAGGTAAGCATAACCAACAGACGACAAGAGATGGAAGAAAGAATCTCAGGTGCAGAGAGAAACAATGGAAGAAATTGACATATCCATCAAAGAAAATGTTAAATCAAAAAAATTCCTGACACAGACCATCCAAGAAACCCAAGACAATATGAAAGGACAAAATCTAATAATAATAGGAATTGAGGAAAAGGAAGATTCCCTGCTCCAAGGCCCAGAAAATATCTTCAACAAAATCATAGAAGAAAATTTCCCTAACTTATAGGAGAGGCCTAAAAGATTACAAGAGGCCTACAGAACACGAATAAATTAGAGCAGAAAAGAAAATCCTCCTGCCACATAATAATCAAGACAGTAAATACACAGAACAAAGAAAAAATGCTGAAAGCTACAAGGGGAAAAAGGCCAAGGAACATATAATGGCAAACCCATCAGAATCAGAACTGACTTCTCAACAGAGAAAATGAAAGCAAGAAGGGCCTGGACTGATATAATGCAGACCCTAGGAGAACACAGATGTCAGCTCATACTAATATATCCAACAAAAATCTCAGTCATCATAGATCTAGAAAACAAGATATTCAGTAACAAAAACAAAATCAAACAATATCTACGCACAAATCTAGCATTACAGAAGATAGTAGAAGGAAAAATAGAACTCAGGAAAACTAACTACGTTCAAGAAAACACAGGAAACAAATAACCTCTCTACCGCAAAAAGCAAAAGTAGCCAAGCACACAAACAAACTACCATAGACAACAGCAAAATCAAAGCATCTAACAGCCATTAGTCATTATTCTCCCTTAACAACAATGGACTCAACACTACAATAAAAAGACACATACTAACAGAACAGATGCATAAATAAGCCCCAACAATCTGTTATGTACAAGAAACACAGCTAAGTCACAAAGATATACATTACCTGAGAGTAAAGGGCTGAAAGGCAGTTTTCCAAGAAAATGGAACCAAGAAGCAAGCAGGAATATCCATTCTGCTATCTGATAAAAAAGACATATAACCAAAATTAATTAAAAGAGATGGGGAAGGACACTTCATATTCATCAAGGGAAAAATCCACCAAGAAGACATCACAATCCTGAACATCTATGCCCAAAATACAAGAGCACCCACATTTGTAAAAGAAACATTGATAACATTTAAAATACACATGGATCCCCACACATTAATAGTGGGAGGTTTCAACACCCCACTATCAAGAAAGGACAGGTCAACAAACCAGAAAGTAAGCAAAGAAATAATGACACTAAGAGAGGTCATATATCAAATGGACCTAACAAATGTCTACAGAACCTTTCAGCCAAACACAAAAGAATTTACCTTCTTCTCAGCACCTCATGGAACCTTCTCCAAAATAGACCTCACAGTGGGTCACAAAACAAGTCTCAACATATACAAACAGATTGAAATAAATCCATGTATCCTATCTGACAACCATGGACTAAGGCTCAATGTGAACTACAACAGAAATAACAAAAAGCTCACATACGCATTGAAAACAAACAAGTTGCTACTTTATGAAAGTTGGATCAGGGAAGAAATAAAGAAAGAAATCAAAGTTTTTTTAGAATTCAATGAAAATGCAGGCACAACATACCCAAACTTATGGGAAAAAAATGAAAGCAGTGCCAAGAGGAATGTTCATAGCACGAAGTGCCTACAAGAAGAAATTAGAAACATCTCATGCCAGCAACCTAATGGCTCACCTAAAAGCTCTAGAAAAAAAAAAAAAAAGCAGACACAAAAGAGGAGTAAATGGCTGGAAATAATCAAACTCAGGGCTGAAATAAATCAATTAGAAAGAAATAAATCTACTGAAAGCATCAATGAAACCAAGAGCTGGTTCTTTAAGAAAATCAACAAGATATACAAACCCTTAACCACACTAACTAAATGACAAAGAGACACTATCCAAATCAACAAAAACAGAAACCAAAAGGGGGACATAACAACTGAGAAAATCTAAATAATCATTAGGACTTAATTCAAAAGTCTATATGCCATAAAATTTGAAAATCTAAATGAAATGGACAATTTTCTGGATCAATTCCACTTACCAAAGCTGAATCAAGACCAGGTAAATCAATTAAATAGTCCCATATCCTGAAGGAAATAAAAGCAGCCATCAAAAGTCTCCCATCCCAAAAAGCCCAGCACCACATGGTTTCAGCGCAGAATTCTACCAGACCTTCAAAGAAGAGCTATCACCAATACTCTTCAAACTATTCCACAAAATAGAAACAGAAGGAAAACTACCAAACTCATTCTATGAAGCCGTAGCAACCTTGGTACCTAAACCTCACAAAGAGCCAACAAAGAAAGAGAATTTCAGGCCAATCTCCCTTATGAACATTGATGAAAAAATTCTCAGCAAAATACAAGCAAATACAAGAACACATCAAATATATCATCCATTATGACCAAGTAGGCTTCATCTCAGGAAGGCAAGGGTGGTTCTATATACGGATATCCATCAATGGTAGCCCTGCAGACTATCAATGCAGATGTTGAGACTTATAGCCAAACTTTGGACAGAATGCAGGGAATCTTATTACAGAAATGGGAAATAGGAAGATGTGGAGAAGACAGGAGCTCCACAAGGAGAACAACAGAACCAACAAAATTTGAACACAGGGGTCTTTCCTGAGACTCATACTCCAACCAAGGACCATTCATGGAGATAACCTAGAATCCCTGAACCGATGTAGCCCATGGCTCCTCAGTGTCCAAGTGGGTTCCACAGTAATGGGAACAGGGACTTATTCTGACATGAACTGATTGGCCTTCTCTTTGATCACCTTCCCTTGAGTGAGAAGCAGCCTTATCAGGTCACAGAGGAAGACAATGTATCCACTCCTCATGACACTTAACAGACTAGGATCAGAAGAAAGAAGAAGAAACCCCTACCAGTGGCCTTGGGAAGGGGCATGTGTGGAGAAGAGGGAGAAAGGGAGGAATTGGGAGGGAAGGTAGGGAAATAGATGGAGGGATACCAGTAAATAAAGTGTAATTAAAAATAAAAATAAATTAAAATTAAAAAAAGAATTATATCTTAGTTACCTTTTTTATTTTTTTGGTCTTTTTGTTATTTTGTCCTTTTTTTTCAGAGCTGAGTACTGAACCCAGGTCCTTCTGCTTGCTAGGCAAGCACTCTACCACTGAGCTAAATCCCCAACCCCAAGAATTATATTTTCTAACACGGCAATATCTCCATCCCAGATATTTCCTCACTGGGGACTCCAATGTAAATGGATGAGCTTCAAGAAGACACTGCAATCCAAATCACCAGGATGTGGAAATAGGTGAAGGAAATTCTAGGTTAAAAGAACATAGTTAGTCTGATAGTTTGTCTTTCAATACAAAGATGAAAGTCCCAGCAACTTCCAAGGACAAAAAAACAGGACTGACAAACTTCTTTGGGTTAAATGTAGAATAATTCCATAATGGAGTATTATCATCTAAGAAAATGACATCATGATATTTTCAGGCAAAAGGATGGAACCAGGGAAAAAATTCCTGAGTTTAGCTACTAAAATGCAGAAAGACAAATATGGTATGTAGTCACTTATTAGGAGGTCTACTATTAGTGAGAGATAAAGTTCCAATAGGCCATCTATTGTTACCAAACCCAGTGTTCAACTAGGGAGATCTGGGGGTCAATTAATTGAGTTGTTTTGCCTGTCCATCCTACAGAAATTTTCAAGCAATCCTGGCTATTGTTATTGAAATATGTTGCTCTCTGCCCTCTAATAATAGATCAGTGCAATGTTCTTCCATCCACAGTGTTCCTTCCTTCTGCATCAAATGGGATCGAATACAGAGACACACAGTCCAATATTATGCAGAGAAAGACCTTAAAAATCCCAGCTCTAAATGAGATTTCCCTATGAAATTATACCTCAGCTCAGAACTCTGGAAATCCTGCAGAAGAGTATGCAGGTAGACTGTCATAAGTAGAGGGAACTGAAGTCACAAGGAGAAAAATTTCCTGAGAATCAGGCCTCATAGGAAAATGATGCAGCTAGCCTGGATGACACCTGATAAGCTAGGGTAAGATAGAAGGGGGAGGATGATCTTCCCTATCAGGGAACTAGAGAAAGGGCATAGAGGTAAAAGAAAAAGTGTGGGTGGTACTTGGAGGAGAAAAAGGGAGGGGACAACAGAGGGGAAACAAAATGAACAAATCGAAATAAAGAAATGCAAAAGAAAAAGTATGATCAAGGTGATGAAGTACAGAGCTCTTCTTGACTGATGGCTTGTTCTTGGGGTTAGTGCCAGTGTGTGGCAAGGATGAACTCAGTTTTCCTTAAGGGACTTGGCACTGAGATTCTGATCATGTTCCAATGAGTAGATGAACAACACATACTAGAATTGATGTATTTAAAAAAAATTAGTATGACACATGGGTACAAATTTGAAGCTGTGACAATGGTGAGGGAGTGTAATGTATGTTATATCAAATTCCCACATAAGCAATAAAAAAAATGTGTGGACAAATTTTACAATGACTTTCAACAAGGGAAAAGATTCAGCTAAAGAAGGGCAGAATTTGACTTTGTAAGGCAAGCTTTCCAGGAATTCACTAGGTAGCAGACAATCCTAGCCATGAATTAGGGGTTACCCAGCTACCTCTGACCCCAAAAACTTTGTGGCACCTCAGAAGAAGCTGTCCTGCCCCAAACATTACATTTAGTTTTGTCTGGAGGACCACAGCAGGGAACACACCTGCCCTTTCGTCCTAGACATATACCCGAGACCTATTTCTCTGTCCTGAAGGCCCAGGTAAACGTAAACACCTGGATCAGGACAATTGCTCACTGACTACTAAGAATGACAGAGCTGACAATCCAGCAGGTCAGTCAAGGTAACAGTGCTCATAGAGGGTTGGCAACAATAGTGTGGAACATCACCAGCTGTCAAGAAGTTTATTACGCCTTAGTTTTCTTTTTATATACACCTACCTTTCTCTTTTAGCAAACAAGTCCCAGGAATTTTCTGGTTTCCTTCTCTTTTCCCTGCTCTTGAAAACTCAAAACACCAGGGAATGCTAGACCCTGCCAGCCTATTATATCAATAAGAAAGTGAAGGTCCATTTAGTAAGTATGTGAGTAACTGCCCAGTTCAAAGTCACAACCAAGGATATTTCAGATCAAAGAGCACAGTAGTAACTACCTTGTCATTCGGTACATTCCCTTTAATCCCACATCACTTTGAAGCTTCCCTACTTAGGAAGCTGTCCAATTAAAAAAACATTGCAGTTTCATTTTCTACCTAATTTTGTCACAGAGGTAAACAGGAGTAAAGGAGTGTAATCTGGATAAAGGGATGATATAAAGGCTTGTTGGGTTTCACAAGAAAAAATCACATGTGCACAGGATCAGAGGTACTGTACAGTGAGCAATGATTGTTTACTCATATCCATGGAAACCTCAAGAATCTCTCAAGTGCTGATTGGCTGAGAGGGAGAATGATATCAAGAAACAAGTGAAAGCCAGTAAGAGTTTCAGGAGCCAGTTATTTAAAGTGCCAACTGGACAGCTTGCTTGAGTGGTTAGCCCTATCTGGGCAACTGAAAGCACACAACACAGAGATTACAGTTCCTGTGTACAAGACTCTTATTTCAGGAAAAGTGTCACATATTTCTTTCAAGTGGTCATTAATAAACTTACTTGTCCTTGACATGTGAGATTCACATTATCACAGAGTCCATTATTATTTGTTAAATACAGATATGTCCTCAGTCAGTGAATTACTTGCTGGGAAAACACTCCCTGAAAAAGGTAACTTTCTGAACACAAAGCATTTAATTGGTACCTTGCTTATATTTTTACAGAGACCATTCAGGATATCAAGTTAGCAAGCACTCATCTTGTTGCAGCCTTTCAGCAGAACTGAGAGCTTTTTATACTGAATCACAAGTGGTAGGCCTTAAGAGAGAGACAGACAAAGTGCTAGAGAGAGCAATTCAGAAATAGGAACATCTGCAGAGGACAGGAACTCCACAAGGAGATCAAGAGAACCAGAAAATTTGAACACAGGGGTCTTCCCAGAGACTCATACTCCGACCAAGAACCAGGCATGGAGATAACCTAGAACCCCTGCAAAGATTTAGCCCATGGCAGTTTATCATCGAAGTGGGTTACATAGTAATGGGAAGAGGGACTGCTTTGACATAATCTGATTGGCCTTCTCTTTGATCACCTCCCCCTGAGGTGGGGAGCAGCCTTATTAGGCCACAGAAGATGACAATGCAGCCACTCCTGATGAGATCTGATAGACTAAGATCAGAAGGAAGGAGAAGAGAACCTCCCCTATAAGTGGACTTGGGGAGGAGCATGGGTGAAGAAGGGGGATGGAGGATGAGATCAAAAGGGGAGAAGGGAGGGGCTTATGGGGGGATACAAAGTGAATAAATATAATTATTAAAAAATGAGTTTCCAAAGCAAAATAAATAGATGGAGATCAAAAGAAACAAAGATATAAAGTGACAGAGACTTAAGAGTAAAGACTCCATTCACTGTGGTCACTTTTGTTGGCATATCAAACTCACAGCAAACCCTTCTATAATAAAACTTCAATAGGAATTATATCATCTAACAATGACATAAATCCTAGCCCCTCCAAGACATTTCTTTTTTTTTAATTTTTTTAACTTTTATTAATTACACTTTATTCATTTTGTATCCCCCCATAAGTCCCTCCCACCTCCCCTCCCGGTCTCCCCTCTCCCCCTTTCTGCATGCATGCCCCTCCCCAAGTCCATTGATAGGGGAGGTCCTCCTCTCCTTCTTTCCAATCTTAGTCTATCAGTTCTCATCAGAAGTGGCTGCATTGTCAGGGTTCTAGGTTATCTCCATGAATAGTCCTTGGTTGGAGTATAAGTCTCTGGGAAGTTCCCTCTGTTCAAATTTTCTTGTTCTGTTGCTCTCCTTGTGGAGTTCCTGTCCTCTCCAGCTCTTACTATTTCCCACTTCTTACATAAAATTCCATTCACTCTGCCCGTCAGTTGGCCATCAGGCTCAGTATCTGCTTTCACAGTCTGCATAGCAGAGGCTTTCAGAGGCCCTCTGTGGCATCTTCCTAGGTTGTTTCCTGTTTTCTTCTTCTGGCTTTCAGAGGCCCTCTATAGCAGGTTCCTAGGTTGTTTCCTGTTTTCTTCTTCTTCTGATGTCCATCCTCTTTGCCTTTCAGGAAAGGTATTGAACATTTTAGCTAGGGTGCTCTCTTTTGCTTAGTATGTTTAGATGTCCCAGAAGCAAAAAGACAAACATGGTATATACTCACTCATATAAACATCCAAGACATTTCTTTACTGGGGACTCCACATGTCAATAAGGAGCTTCAAGAGACATTTTAATTAAAATCACCAGGAAGTAGAAGAATATGGAGGAACTTGTAGGATAAAAGAATATAGTAATATTCATAATTTCTCATGCAATATAATGAGTTACCAACTTCCAAGGACAAGACTGACAATCTTCTATGTGGAAAATGTGGAATATTAACATAATGGAGTATTATTCTGCTAAGAAAATGACATCATGATATTTTCAGCTAAATGGAAAAAAAACAGAAAAATTCATTCAGGGTGAAGTAACTAAAATTCAGAAAGACAAACATGATATGTATTCACTTTTTAGGAGGTCTCCTAATAGTGGGGGATAATGTTCCAATAGGCCATCTATTGTGACCAAACTGGTATTTTACTAGGGATATCAGGTGTCAGTGAATTGAGTTGTTGGGCCAGGTCATCCAACAGAAAATTGAAATTTAAATTAGTTAATAATAATAACATTATTATTATTTTAAAGGAACTGAGGACCATGAGAACCTATTATATCTATAAGAATGTGAAGTTATATTAATGAGTTCACAAGTAACTGTAGAGTTTAAAGTCACAACCTAAGAAATTTCAGATCCAAGACCACAGTAGGAGCCTAACTTGTCATTGGGTACATTCCCCTTAATTCCACATCATTTTGAAGCTTACCTACTTAGGAAGCAGTCCAATTAAATAAACATTAAAGTTTCATTTCCTACCTCATATTGTCACAGAGATAAACAGGAGTAAAAGTGTGGGATCTGGATAAAGGGATGTGATAAAGAATGTTGTGTTTCACAAGAAAAAGTCACATGTGTACTGGATCAGAGACACTGTAAAATGAGGAACGTTTGTTTACTCATCTCCATAGAAACATCAAGATTCTCTT
Source organism: Meriones unguiculatus (assembly GCF_030254825.1). NCBI lineage: Eukaryota > Metazoa > Chordata > Mammalia > Rodentia > Muridae > Meriones > Meriones unguiculatus. Next base: position 9,873,302 of record NW_026843710.1, read on the forward strand.
AGGTGTTGATTGGCTGAGAGGGAGAATGATGTCATGCAATAGGTGAAATCCAGAAAGTGTTTCAGAAGCCAGTTAACAGAAGGGCCAAGTTGACAGCATGCTTGGGAGAAATTGTGGTCAGCCCTACATGCCTCAATCTGGGGAGCTGAAAACACACAGAGATATCAATTCCTGTGTCCAAGAGTAGTGGCACATATTTCTTTCAAGTGGTCATTAATAAAGGCACGGGTCGTTGACCTGTGACTTTCACATTATCACAGATGCCATTATTACTAGTTAAATGCACAGATATGTCTTCAGTCAGTGAATTACTTACTGTAGAAATGCTCCTTTACCAAGACAATTCATTGAACAAAAAGCATTTAATTGGGACCTTGCTTATATTTTTATAGAGACGATCCATGATATCACGTCATCAATCAAGTTATCTTGTTTTACTCCTTCAGCAGAACTGAGAGATTTTCATACTGAACCACATGTGGCAGGCAGAGAGCGGGAGACAGACAGAGAAAGAACTAGAGAGACACATTCAGAAATAGAGAGACTGAGAAGAAAGGAAACAATGATAGAATGTCACAGAGACCAAAAGAAAAAGACTCCATTCTGTCTGGTCACTTTCAGTGGTATATCAACCTCACAGCACACTCTCCTGTAATATAATTCCTATTAATAAGACCATATCTCCAAGGACTTACCAGACATTTCCTCACTGGGGATTAAACATGTAAATAGATGAGCATCAAGTGGACATTGCTATTCAAATCACCAGGAAGTGGAAGAAGATGGAGGAACTTCTAGGCTAAAACAACATAGTTATCCTGATAGTTTGTCATTCAATACAATGATTAAAGTCCCAGTAACTACTAAGGTCTACAGAAGAGGATTGATAATTTCCATGGGCGAAAATATGGATTGATCCATGACAAAATATTATTCTGCTTAAAAAATGACATCATTTTATTTTCAGGCAAAAGGATAGAAGCAAAAAAAAATGATAAGGTGTGAGGTAACTAAAAGGTAGAAAGACAAATATGGTATGTATTCATTATTATTAGGAGGTCTCCTAATACTGGGGGATAAAATTAGACTAAGCCTTCTCCTGTGAGTGAAACAGTCTACCACTAGGGGATGGGTGGCCATTAATTGAGTTGTTAGGCTACGGCACCCTATGGACATTTTCAAGTAACCGAGGTCATCATTATTAGAATATATTTCTTGCCACCCTCAACTGATAGATGAATACCATGTTCTTTGATCCACAAAGATGCTTCCTTCTGCACCAAAGGGGATTGTGTACAGAGACACACACTCTGATATTATGCAGAGAGATACCTTAAAACTCCCAGCTCTAAATGGGCATTCCCTATGAAATTCTCCCTCCCCTCAGAGCTTTCGAAAGCTACAGTAGAGAAGACTGGTAGAGTGACATAAGTACAAGCAATTGAGGACGCAAATAGTTCAATGCCCAGAAAAATAAGACTACAGAGGAAGATGGTACAGCCAGCCTTGATGAATACTGGTAAGCTAGGGTCAGTTAGAAGGGGGAGGATGACCTCAACTTCAGGAAATAGAGAAATGTCATAGGGTTTGAAAAAAGAGGGTAGGTTGTACTGGATTGGGAAGACAGAGGGGGTAGCAGAGGGAATCAAATGTGAACAAATCATAATAAATAAATACATAAGAAAGACTGTGATCAAGGTGACAAGGTACAGAGATCTTCAGGACTGATGGCTTCTTCTCTGGGTTGGTGCCTAGGTATGGCAAGGATGAACTCAGTTTTCTTTAAGAGACTTGGCACTGAGATTGTGATCATGTTCCAATGAGAAGATGAACAACACTTACTTCAATTGATGTAATTTAAAGAAAAAGAATATTTATTTTGACTCATGGGTAGCAATTTGAACCTGGGAGCAATGGAAAAGGAGTGTAATGTAAAATACATGAAAATCCACATAAGCAATAAAAATAATATATTGACAACATTTACAACGACTTTTGATAGGGAGGAAATATCCGATAGAGGAGGGCAGTGTTTGACTTTGTAAGGCAAGCTTTACAGGGACTCATTATATAATAGAGAATCCTAGCCATGAACTAGGTTGTATCCAGCTACATCAGACCCCATGAGCTCAGATGGCACCTCTGAACGAGCAGTACTTGCATTAACACTACCTTTAGAGGATTTGGTCGGAAGGACCACAGCAAGAAACACAGCTGCTCTTGTGTCTGGGCATATATCACAGACTCATATCTCTGTCCTTTAGGCCCAGTTTTAACTATAAACCCCAGGACCAGGAGAGCTCCTCACTGACCATTGAGTATGACACAGCTCCCATTACAGCCATGTCTCTCAAGGCAACTCTGCTCATAGAGAGTTGCCAATACTAGTGAGCAACAACACCAGCTGTCAAATAATTTATTGTCCTTCAGCTTTCCTTCCACATACAGCAATCATTCTCTGTTTCAGCCAATCCAGTCCCAGTGATTATCTGTTTTCCTTCTCTTTTCTCTATTCTGAAAGATGCAGTAACCCAGGAAACCCTAGAAACTGCCAGCCTATTATATTAATAATAATGTGAATGTACACTTAGTGAGTATGTAAATTTTCAGTTCAAAGACAGAACCCAGGAAAATTCAGATGCATGTCCATAGTGAGAGAACACCTTGTTATTTGTTAGTTTCCCCTTACTCACACATCACTTTGAACCTTCCCTACTTAGGAAGCTGTCTAATTAAATAAACATTAAAGTTTAATTTCCTACATGGCATTGTCACAGAGGTAAACTGGAGTAAAAGTGTGGCATCTAGATAAACGGATGAGATAAAGTCTTGTTGGGTTTCACAAGAAAATGTCACTTGTGCGCAGGATCAGAGATACTGGACACTGAGTTTGTTCACTCACCTCCATGGAAACCTTAAGATTCTCTCAGGTGCTGATTGGCTGAGAGGGAAATTGAAGTCATGAAACAGGTGAAAGTCAGTGAGAGTTTCAGGAGCCAGTTATTAAAAGGGCAAATTGGACAGAGTGCTTGAGAAAAAGGATGAGTAGCCCTACATACTTCAATCTGGGAAGCTGAAAGCACACAACCCAGAGAAGACAGTTCCTGTGTCCAAGAATCTTAGTTTAGGAACAGTTTCCCATATTTCTTTAAAGTGGTCATTAATAAAGCCATGAGTCCTTGACATGTGATTTTCACATTATCACAGATTCCATTATTATTTGTTAAATGCACATATATGTCCTCAGTCAGTGAATTACTTTCTCAGAAAATGCTCCCTTGCCAGTGAATTACTTCCTCAGAAAATGCTCCCTTGCCAAGACAATTATTTGAGCAAAAAGCATTTAATTGGGACATTGCTTATATTTTTACAGAAACCATCCATGATGTCATTTAAGCAAGCTGCCATCTTGTTGTAGTGCTTCAGCAGATGTGAGAGATTTCATATTGATCCACAAGTGGCAGGCAGAGAGAGGGACACACACACAGAGATAGATAGAGCTAGAGAGAAATTCAGCAATACAGAGACTGAGACCAACAAAAACAAAGATAGAAAGTGACAGAGACCTAGTGACAGACATTCCTTTCTCTCTAGTCACTTTCGTTGGCATATTGACCTCAAAGAAACCCTCCTATAAAATAACTCTAATAGAAATTGTATTATCTAACAAGGGTATACCTCCTAACACTTCCCAGACACTTCCTTACTGGGATTCTACCTGTAAATAGAAGAGTTTCAAGGGTACATTGCAATTCAAATCACCAGGAAGTAGAAGATGATGGAGGAACTTCTAGGCTAAAAGAGCATAGTTATCCTGATATTTTGTCATTCAACACAATGAATAAATTCCCAGGAACTTCCAAGGCTAAAGAACAAGACTGACAATCTACTTTGAGGAAAACATGGAACATTTTCATAACAGATTATTCTTCAGCTCAGAAAATGAGATCATGATATTTTCAGGCAAATGGAAGGAACCTGGAAAAATCATACTGGTTGAAGTAACTAAAATTAATAAGACACATGTGGTATGTATTCACTTAATAGAATGTCTGCCAATAGTGGGTGATAAAGTTCCAACAGGCCCAGTTTTAATTTTAAACCCCAGGACCAGGAGGCTTGCTCACTCACCACTAAGTAAGACATAGCTGCTGATCCAGCCAGGTAATCCAAGGCAAACCATCTCGTAGATGGTTGGCAACACTAGTGTAGAACAGCAGCAGATGTCAGAAAGTTTGCTACATCTCAGTTCCCCATTTAAACTCACTGATCATTTTTCTTTCAATGAATCCAATCCCAAGAATTATCTTTTTTTCTTTTTTTCCTGTTCTTAAAGACTCAGTACTTCAAGGAACCATAGACCCTGTCAGGCTATTATATCAAAAAGAATATGAAAGTACATTTAATGAGTATCTGAGTAAATGCTCATTTCAAAGTCACAACCTAGAAAGTTTCAAATCCAAGACCAGAGTAGGAGATCACTTTGATATTCCTTACATTCTCCTTAATCCCACATCACTTTGAAGCTATCCTACTTAAGAAGCTGTCCAATTAAATAAACATTAAAATTTCATTTTCTACCTGACATTGTCACAGAGGTAAACAGGAGTAAAAGTGGGGGATCTGGATAAAAGGATGAGATAAAGGCTTGTTGGGTTTCACAGGAAGATTCACATGTGTACCGGATCAGAGATACTGGATTCTGAGGACAGTTTGTTCAATCATCTTCATGGAAACCTTTAGATTCTTTTAGGTGCTAATTGGCTGAGAGGGAGAATGATGTCATGAAACAGGTGAAAGCCAGCCAGTTATTAAAAGGGACAATAGGAGAGCCTGCTTGAGAGAAAGTTTGAGCAACCCTACATGCCTCAATCTGGGCAGCTGAAAGCACACAACCCAGAGAAGACAGTTCCTGTGTCGAAGACTCTTAGTTCAACAAAAGTGTCACATATTTCTTTCATTTCTTTAGAAAGTGATCATTAATAAATTCACATGAATTTCCCATTATCACAGATTCCATTATTATTTGTTAAATGCACAGATAAATCCTCAGTCCATGAATTACTTAATGTGAAAATGCTCCCTGACCAAGGGAACTCTTTGAACCAAAGGCTGAGCAATATTCCATATTGTAGATGGACTACAATTTCTGTATCATTTTATAATTGGTGTGGGGGAGGTGTCTGGGTGGTTTCCTGTTCCTGGATTTTACAAATTAATTTGCTAGAAACATGGTTGTGCAAATGTTCTTATTGTGTACTTGAGCCTCTTTGGATATATGCCTAGAGGTTGATAGCTGTATCTTGAGGAAGCACTGGTCCTAGGTATCTAAGAAAGCACCAGATTGCATTTTCTATATGTAGACATCCATTTTGACCAGCACCATTTGTTGACCATTTGTTATCTTTTTTCCATTGAATGGCTTTGGCATCTTTGTCAAAACTCAGGTGTCCATAAATATGTGGGTTTATTCCTGGGTCTTCTATTTGGTTCCATTGATTCACAATTTTGTTTCTATGCCAGAACCATGAACTTTTTATTACTGTTGCTCTTTAATAGAGCTTGAGATCAAGGATGGAGATATCTCCAGAAGATCTTTTATTGTAGAGGATGGTTTTAATAATTCTTGGATTCTTGTTTTTCCATATGAACTTGAGGATTTTTCTTTCAAAGTCTGTAAAGAATTGTGTTTGGTATTTTGTTGGAAACTGCATTGAATCTGTAGATTGTCCATCCTCTTTGTCTTTCAGGAAGAGGAGTGAGCATTTAAGTCAGGGTCCACCCTCTTGATTAGTTTCTTTAGATATATATATATATATATATGAATATATTGTGTTTGTCTTTCAACTTCTGGGACAGGTCACTCAGGATGATCCTTTCAAGGTCCCAACATTTACATGAAAATTTCATGATAACCTTATTTTTCATTGCTGAGTAATAATCTATTGTGTAGATATACCACAATTTCTGTAACCATTCTTCAGTTGAGGGGCACCCTTACTATGGAAAACCAATTGGTTACTGAGCTACCACTGGCTTCATCCAAGCAGAAGTTGTAGGTTATATCCATACATGGTCCCTGGTGGAGTGTCAGTCCCAGAAAAGACCCCTGTGCTGATGATGCATTTTTAAGTGTAAATCCAGGACCAGGAAACTTGCTCACTGATCACTGAATAGGATACAGCTGCCCATTCAGCCATGTCAGCCAAGGCAACCCGGCTCATAGTGGGTTGCCAACACTAGAGGTAATAGCACCAACTGTCACATAATATCTTGTCCTTCAGTTTTCCTTTTACAAATACTGTTTCAGCCAAACCATTCCCAGAAATTATCTAGTTTCCATTTCTTTTCCCTGCTCTTAAAGAATCAATACCACAGGGAACCCTAGACCCTGACAGCCTATTATATCAATAACAATGTGAAGGTCCATTTTGTCAGTACTTCAGTAACTGCTCAGTTCAAAGTCACTACCTAGGAAATTTCAGATCCAAGACCACAATAGGAGACTACCTTGTCAATAGGTACATTCCCCTTAATCCCACATCACTTTGAAGCTTCCCTACTTAGGAAGCTGTCTGATTAAATAAAGTAAGATCAAAGTTTCATTTCCTACCTAAAATTATCACAGAGGTAAACAGGAGTAAAGTTCTGGAGTCAGGATAAAGGGATGACATAAAGGCTTGTTGGGTTTCACAATAAGTCACATGTGCACAGGATCAGAGATACTGAACACTGAGGAAAGTTTGTTTACTTATCTCCATGGAAACCTCAAGATCCTCTCAGGTGCTGATTGGTTGATAGAGAAATTGATGTCATGCAACATGTGAAAGCCATTAAGAGATTCAGGAGCCAAGTGAACAGCCTACTTGAGAGAAAGGCTTAGGAGCTCTACATTCCTCAATCTGGCAGCTGAAAGTACACAAACCAGAGATGACAGTTTGTGTGTTCATGATGCTTATTTTAGGAAATGTGTCACATATTTCTTTCAAGCAATCTTCAATAAAGTCAAGTGACTTTCATATTATAACAAATTCTATTATTATTTTTTAAATACACAGTTTTCATTATGAAAACCCTCCTTGACCAAGGCAAATATTTGAACAAAAAGTGTGTATGTAGGACCTTGCTTATATTTTTACAGAGACCACACAGGATGCCATGTCAGCAAGCAGTCATCTTGCTGTAGTTCTTTAGCAGAATTGAGAGCTTTCCATATTGAGTCACCACTGGTAGGCAGAGAGAGGGAGACAAAGAGACACAGAGCTAGAAAGAGCTAGAGAGAAAGATTCAGAAACAGAGAGACTGAGACCAATAGAAAAAAAAAGATACAAAGTGACAGAGACCTAGAGACAGAGCCTCCTTTCTGTCTGGTCACTTTAATTTGCATATCAACCTCAAAGCACACCTCCTATAATGTAACTCCAAAAGAAATTATTTTTTAATCTTTTTAATTTTTATTTTTATTACTCTTTATTCACTTTGTATACCCCCATAAAACCTCCTACCTCCCCCCCAATCCTACCTTTTCTCCCACTTCTCCATGCATACCCTTCCCAAAGTCCATACTAGTCTATCAAATCTCATCAGGAGTGCCTGTATTGTATTCCTCTCTGGTGTGGTAAGCCTGCTTCCTCATCAGGGTGAGATGAACAAAGAGCAGGGAAATCAGTTAATGTCAGAGGCAGTCCCTGTTCCCACTATTTATGAACCCCCCCCTTCAACACTGAATTTCCAGGGGATACTTCTATGCAGGGGTTTTAGGTTATCTCCATGCATGGTACTCTGTTGGAGTATGAGTCTCAGGAAGACCCTGTGCTCAGATATTTTTGTTCAGTTGCTCTCCTTGTGGATTTTCTGTTCTTCCCAGGTCTTACTATTTGCAACATTTTTTTATTAGCTTCCATTCACTTTGCCCAATAGTTGGACATAAGTCTCAGCATCTGCTTTGATAGTTTGCAGGGCAGAGCCTTTCAGAGGCCCTTGGTGACAGGCTTCTAACTTGTTCCCTGTTTTCTCCTTCTTTTGATGGCCATCCTCTTTGTCTTTTGGCATTGGAATTGAGTATTTTACCAGTGAGTTTCCTTAGGTGCACAGATTTTATTATATTTATCTTATATGTCTATTAAAGAGTATATACCATATGTGTCTTTCTGCTTGTAGAATAGCTCACTCAGAATGATCTTTCCAAGTTCCCACTATTTACCTGCATATTTCATGATTTCCGTGTTTGTTTGTTTGTTTGTTTGTTTCAATGCTGAGTAATATTCCATTTTGTAGATGTACCACAAAATTTGTATCCATTTTTTCGTTTGGGAGGTTTCCAGGTTCTGGCAATTACAAATAAAGCCGCTGCAAACATGGTTGAGCAAATGTCCTTGTTGTGTACTTGAGCCTCTTTTAGATATATGCCTAGAGGTGCATAGCTGAATCTTGAGGACATGCTATTCTTAGTTGTCTGAGAAAGCACCAGATTGATTTCCAGAGTCATTTAACAAGTTTACATTCGCACCAGCACTGGAAGAGAGTTCCCCTTTCTGCACAACCTTTCCAGCATGTTTTGTCAATTGAGTTTCTGATCTTGGCCATTCTGATGCATGTAAGGTGAAATTTCAGGATCATTTTGATTAGCATTTCCCTGATGGCTAATGACATTGAGCATTTCTTTAATTGTTTCTCTACTGTACTATGTTCCTCTATCGATAATTCTCTATTTCGCACTGTTCCCCATTTTTTAATTGGATTACTTGTTAATTGCTTTTCTACTTCTTTAGTTTTTGCAAAAACTGGATAATAGCCCTTTGTTACATAGAGGTAAGGTGCAGATTTTTTCCCAATCTGTAGACATTCGTTTTGTTTTGATGACAGTGTCTTTTGCTTTACAGAAGCTTTTCAGGTTCTTGAGGTCCCATTTACTGATTATTACTCTTAAAGCCTGTGCTGTTGGTGTTCTGTTCAGGAAGTTGTCTCCTATAACAGTGAGTTCAAGGCTCTTCCCCACATTTTCTTCTAAACAATTTAATGAGTGCAGTTTTATGTTGAAGTTTTCAATTAACCAGGACTTTAGTTTTGTGAAGGGAGATAAGTATGGATCTATTTGCATTTTGCCACATGTAGATCTCCAGTTAGAAAATTCCATTTGTTGGTGATGCTATCTTTTCTCCATTTTTTGGTTTTGGCAGCTTTGTCAAAACTCAGGTGTCCATAAATGTGTAGGTTTATATCTAGGTCTTCTCTATTGTTCCATTGATCCACCATTCTAATTTCTATGCCAGTACCAGGCAGTTTTTATTACTGTTGCTCTATAGCAATGCTTGAGATGTAATGCTTGAGATCAGGCATAATGATACCTCCAGAAGATCTTTTATTGTGGACGATTACTTTAGCTATTCTGGGATTCTTGTTTTTCCATATGAAGATGAGACTTTTCTTTCAAGGTCTGTAAAGCATTGTGTTGGTAATTTTATGGAAATTGCATTGAATCTGTAGATTGCTTTGGTAAGATGGGCATTATTACAGTGTTAATAATGCCAAGACATGAGCATGGGAAATATTTCCATTTACTGATATCTTCTTCTCATTCTTTTCTTCAGAGACTTGAAATCTTTTTCATACATTCTTAGACTTGCTTTCATAGGAACACATCAAGGTACTTTATGTCTTTGACCAAATACAAAAATACACATCGAAGATATCATCCTCTATGACCAAGTGGGCTTCATTGCAGGTATGCAAGGATGGTTCAATATACAGAAATCCATCAATGTGATCCACCATATAAAAAAAAAATGAAAGGAAAAAACACATGATAATCTCCTTAGATGCTGAAAAAGTATTTGACAAAATGAACACCCCTGATTTTGGTCTTGGACCATCGGAGTTAAATTCTGTAAAACATTTTAAAATTTATCAGTTATTTTAAAATTGTAACCCTTGGGCACTCTACCAAACTCTATCAAGAGTTACTCAACTCTTTGGGGGAAATAAAAAACCTTTTGTATTTATTTTATTAGGTTAACAAAATAAAACCACGTCACGTTGTTTAAGCCAATTAAACAGAAACTGCAGTTAGTACAATATAAACAGGTAAAAACAAAAAACAAAAAACAAAAAGAACAAAAAAAAAACCCTATAAAATATGTTGTTCTTCATTTAAAAAGACTGGAGATTCATCAATGCAAAATGTTTGCTTATGCTCTTTTACAGGATAAAAAGGACTAGAGTTCAATGTTAACCCAGGATTATGCAGGGCTATAGTCAGATCATTGTTAACCATTATATAAAATATATGCCTGGCTACCACTACCTAATTAAATGATTTAATTCTGTTTCTTTCTGGCCTATAATTTGGTACCTCCAGAGTAGTAAATTTTTGCTGAGGGCTACAGGATAAGTTTAGTTCTCTGTTTAATGTTAAATAAAACTTTTGTCTTTTAATTTTTTGCTGTTAAGTTTTAATACAGTACGATAGGATTAATAAGATTTACTAGCCCCTTTATAAATTATGTTTAAATGAAAATTTTGCATTGATTTTAGTTTAAAAAGAACAGATTTAAAGTTATGCTAACAATTATAGTTGAGTATAAGATTGAGTTTTACCTAGTCTCTTTGTCCAGTTTTTTTTTTTTTTTTTTTGGATGTTAAATCTAAAATTGGTCACTCTAAAGTTTCCCTATATAGATTGAACTAAAATTTGGTCTAAAACATACATTTGGAAAACATGCCAAAATTGAGATTACAACATCCTGTTTTATAGGATGAAGTTTAGAGTAGATGATAAATATAGACAAAGAGTAACTCAAATATGCTGGCCCTCAAACTTGTCAGAGATCTGATAAATATGGCCATTTTAACATATGTAAGCTTATTATAACAGAGTCCAAACTGTTTAGGCAAAAAAAAAATTAATTAATTTTTATAGGTACATCCTATAGTTTTTCCAATTAAAACAAAAGTTACCCCAGTTGTTGATACTTTAACAGTATTTACTGATGCTTCAGTATTTGGTGTTGCTGCCTATGCTTATAAAAGAAAAACAATATCATTTCAAGTGTCTAACACATCTGCACAACTAGTCATTACCTGAAGTATTGGCTGTGTTTCAAAGTTTTAATAGGCAGTTGTTGAACACTTTTACAGATAGTGTATACGTAGCTCAGCCTTTGCCTAGGTTAGAGACTGCAGGTCAAATTAAAACACCTCCTGCTGGAATTTTATTTTTACAAATTCAAACTTTGATACAAAAAATAACTTTCCATTTTTTTAAGGAAATTGCAGGGCTCATGCAAATTTTCTAAGACCCCTGTTTTGGCTGATAAAGTCATCAAAGTTTATGGTTTAGAGTTAAAAAACCTAAACAAAGAGACTAGGTAAGGCTCAACTGTAGTATTTAGCATGACTTTAAATCTGCTCTTTCTGAACTAAAATCAAAGCAAACCTTTTAATCAGATACAATTTATAGAGAGGCTAGCAAATCTTGTTGATCCTACCACTTTGCATTAAAATTCAACAGTAAAAGCTTTGCACTTAGCACTAATCAGAGGACTAAACATAACTCAGAGATCTAAACAAAGAGGATCACAAATCATGGCTACACCCTCTTTATTTCTGGACCAGCATGGTGGCCGGCCACATGTAACTGAACTCAGCTGGAAGCCCTAAACAAATATGGCAGCAAAACTGGCTGATTTGGAAGGACCTCCTGCCCCTTCAATCTGACCCTACCTTATCAGGTCTCATCAAGGCTGGCTGCATTCTCCTCCTCAGCAGTCTGAGTCTCAGGGCATTGTTCTTCTGTCCTCTGCTTATCACACTCTTCCTGCCTTCTCTCCTGCAGGCTTGTGAAGGTACACTTAGTGAGGACTAGAGTAACTGCTCAGTTAAAAGTCACTACCTAGGAAATTTCAGATCCAAGACAACAGTCATTCAGTACATTCCCTTTACTCCCACACTACTATAAAGCTTCCCTACAGCTGGTGCTAATCCACATCACTTGGCAACATTCTATGAGCAGGGTTGCCTTGGCTGACCTAGCTCAATGGGCAGCTGTATCCTACTCAGTGATCAGTGAGCAAGTTTCCTGGTCTAGAGTTTACAGTTAATAGTCAGCTCCACCTTCTTTATTGCTGAACCATCATGGTGGCTAGCCATGTGTTAGCAGAGGCTGTGACAGACAATACCAAACATAGCCATTGGGCTTTGTTAGCTCTTATAACCAAAAGTCCTAACATTGTGATCAAATAAGTTTTAGAACCAACTGCATAATACAACAATACAGAACAATTTTAAACTGTACGAACTATTGTAGCCATAACAAACCTATCAGCCAAAATATTTTCCCCTTAAAAGAGCATAAAAAAACATTTTGCAATGAAGAATCACTTTTCAATGAATTGTACCATATTTAAATTTAGTTCTTTCTCAAATCATATTAACTCTCTGGCTTTTTATAATACATCCACTAACCTTCTGCATATACTTTCAAGTTCCTAGCTTCATTCTGGCTTGACCAGACATTGTTACTTTAGACAAGCTGTTTTTAAAATATCTCTTGTTCTCTCTCTTACATTTCAGACAACATAAAAACGAAAATAAAAATCTTTTCCATACTGACACAATCCTGCTCGAGCACCACGTCCAGGATTTGTTTTTTATAGGCAAAGCAAAAACAAGTTACCTTAATACAAAAAAAGAAGTTTTGAAACTGCTAAACTCTTTTTCTAAAATTACTTCCCTGTAGGAGATATGGTCCAAGGTCACCTAAACAAACTCTAAGGAACGTAGAACAAGTTTTGAGGAACTTGGTGTAACTTCCTCTTTTCTCTGAGCAAGGTGAAGACCAGGGTGGTAACATGTTTTTCCATAAACAAAGCAGCTTAACAAGCAAAAAGATCTCCACAAGATACATTGTAAAAATTGCATTTTTTTTAATTAGCTTAAAACATATGGCTTGGTTTCATTTAGTCAAATTAATAAAATAAATACCAATGTGGTTTTTTTTTTTTGTTCTCCCCAAAGGACTGAGAAACTTTTAAATTTTCTGTTAGACTACCCAACATCATAATCTAAAATGCCTCATAAACTTTAAACATTTTCTAAAACCTGTTTTTGCAATATCAAAATAAAGTATCCCTTTTGTAGGAGAGAAGTCACAAAGCATAACCATAATTTTAAAAGTCAAAACCATATTTTAAAACCAGAATTTACTAGTGAAAACAATCCAATCTATAAAGCCAATAACAATTTAAAATAACCCATCCTTTTAATCTAGAAGGAAACATGTGGCTAGCAAGATGGCGGTCACAGGTCACATTACATTTCATGAGACTTATTTCAAGATGGCAGAGTCACACCACGTGGCAACCTATATTGTTGCCTTCAAACCTATGCATTTATAAACCTTATAAACACATAGGCACACATACACATTTTAAACAAGTTTCATGAGGCCTTTTAGAACAGAAAACAGAAGGTAGACACAAAAAAAATACTGTACAGACATTGAGACAAAAAAAAAAAATATCACCAGCTGGACAAATTTGCTGGACAAATTTCCTGTGACCAAAACTGATTTCTGGGGCAGGCCAAACATACTGATTCCTCCTCTGCTACACCCCCGTGGGTGCAGGAGGCATGGGCCCTAAATGCCCCAGAAGACACCTAGTGGTGCTCACTGGGACAAGGCAGTCTGGGCCTGTGAGAGCAGGCATTCTGGAGCTTACAGTATGGAGGTGTGACTATGCCCTGGCCCAGAGCCACGAGTACAAGGCCACCATGCTCCGCCATGTTGGAAGTGTGTCTGGCAAAGGTCTAACAATTTCACTCCTAACAGACACACAAAAAAACAAAACAGACTAGACATATTACCCACCAAAATACTGATTAAGCTAGAGATGTCCCCCTGAACTTTAGCATTTGTGACCACCAGTGCTTCCACCTTGATGATGTCTTGCTACCCAGATACTGACACCTTGAGCTCTGAGGAATTTTCAGAATAGAGAACAGAAAGTACTGCACACACAAATATTGCACAGAAACATTTAGACACTTATGGCCTGCATAAAAAACCTCTGGGTCAGGTTCCTGGAGTCTTGGGGTCCTGGGACAAGCCCCCCAAACAAAGAACACCCATCTGGTCAACATGACTGTTTATTGGATGTGTGTTCCTACTCCACCTCTACTACATCCAGTTTCCTGGAATAGTCCAGAAGCCCTTGTTTTTGTCAACAACACATGTTTGTTGGGTTTTCCTGCATTTGAAGGAACACAAGTGAAACAGACTCTTAACTTTCAGGAATAGGAAGAGTTCATGATCTTTGCTTTACAAGACAGAATATTCATCAGGACTACTTATCAGTCTCCCCTGTCCGGGTCACATTTTAGAATGCCTACTACTCTAAAGTTGGGGTGGCAGCTCAAGTCTCACTTTGCAAACACGCAAAGTTGAATATTGGAGGGATATTATTTTCCCTTCCTATGGCAGTTAAGAATGACAGTCTTACATCTCCAATGAATTACCCACCCTTGAGAAAGGGGATCATAGCACTTGTCCTCAACTGATGGTTTCTTGGAGAAGAAACATCAGAGAAACACCCACCATCTACTCCTGGGACAATGACCCTGTATTTGCAGTCATAGACTAGACTGGTCTATTGTTAATAGAATTAAGAACTTGGCTTTTGGTAAAGGCAGTCAAAAGTCCTTTGTTTTAGAAAAAAGCTATTAGTGCTGGATTTTGGAGGACTTCAAATAAAAATTGGCAAACCTATGTATGGAAATTGGGGGCTGTCTTGGGATATATAGGCATTCTCTCTGGGAATGCAAGTAGCTTTGCTAAAGTCATCAAGTATACTTCTGTTTTAGCCTGTGTAAATCCTCCTTATTTACTGCTAATTGAAAACATTGTAGTAAGACATTTTAAGAACAATGATACCTATTCAAAGAATGTGTATATTACAATCTTACTAATTGTGTTAGTGCTGATAATAATGCTATTTCAGTATTAGTTGTTCAGCAACCTGCTTTTGTTATAATTCCTGTTAGGGTTCTGATTCTTGGTATGATGACACAGAATTTAATTGGACTCAGGTTCAGAATTACCTTGCTGGTATTTGGTCTAGCAAAAACTTCTTATTTGACATGATAAAAATGACAAATAAGATCCATGACATAGATTCTCTCAAGAAACCTAGGTTAGAATTAGCTAATACCACCTGAGGTATATTTCCTAGACTCAGGAGGCATTTTCCATCCTTTGACTCTGTGCTTAATTGGAAACTGACACTTGAAGGCCTGGAGGTTATGGGTTTGTTGGTGTGTGCCTGCCTTCCTGTGTGTGCACTAGCATGCATTAAAGTTCTTGAAAAAGAAAGTGCAGTGGCATGAATTTAAATTAAAGATTTCTAACAACCCCATTTTATATGGAGGTAAGTAAATGATATTTAAGATTAAAATTGTTGTTTTTCCAATATATGACAGAAGCTCATAAAATTGCATCCTGGATGACAAGTAAGGAAAAATGCACATTATGTCAACCTAAGACAGGCTCTCCATAAAACAAAGAAGGAGGAACTGATGTATTCTTGTAATTAGAATTCTGCTTCCTGGCCATGGCAGATGTGGGTCTATTCTAAGTCCTATGACTCAGAGACTGTCCTTGGTGGTCTCTTCAAGCCGAGTGTTCTGAGCATGAGAAGTATATAGCAACCACCCTGCAACCATGGGAACTAGAAAGCAAACTTAGTGTAACATTGAGTGAATTCCTGGGTGCCTGCCATGTGGCATGGATGTATTGCTAATGTGGAAAAAAAATGCTTGTATCCTTTCCTATATAAGGATTGTTTTCTCGTTCAGTAAACTGAGACTTGATCAGCAATCCATCTTGTCTCCATTCTTTAAGTCACTGTCCTCCCTCCCCATTTACACTCTCTCTTTCAGGTGGACTCTGTTAGACTTAGCCCACAGAACTATGAGGTTACCTTTTTTTTCTATGCTCTTAAAGACTCAACCAGGGAACCCTAGACCATGCCCGCCTATTATATCAATAAGAATGTGAATGTACATTTAGTTAGTACACCAGTAACTGCTCAGTTCAAAGTCACAACTTAGGAAATTTCAGATCCAAGATGACCTTAGGAGAACAATTTGTCTTTTGGTATGTTATCCTTAATCCAAAATCACTTTGAAGCTTCCCTATTTAGGAAGAACAACAATTAAATAAACATTAAAGTTTGATTTCTTATATTAAACAGGTAAACAGGAGTAAGGTGTGGGATCTAGATGAAGGGATGAGATAAAGTCGTCTCGTAGAGTTTCACAAGAAAGAGTCAAGTATGCACAGGAGAAGAGATATTGGACACTGAGGAAGGTTGTTTACTCATCTCCATGGATACCTCAAGATTCTCTCAGGTATTGATTGGCCAAAAGGAGGAATGATAACATGCAAAAGGTGAAAGCCAGTAAGAGTTTCAGGAGACAGTTATTAAAAGGGTCAAGTGGACAGCTTGCTTGAGAGAAAGGCTGAGCAGTCCTACATGCCTCAGTCTGGGCATCTGAAAGCACACAACACAGAGATGACACTATCTTTGTCCAAGACTCTTAGTTCAGGAAAAGTGTCACATATTTCTTTCAAATGGTCATTAAAAATTCATGTGTCCTTGATACATGAGTTTCACATTAACACAGATTCCATTAATAGTTGTTAAATGCAGGGATATATCCTCAGTCAGTGAATTACTTACTGTGAAAATGTTCACTGACAAAGGCAACTCTTTGAACAAAAAGCATTTAATTTAGAACTTGCTTATATTTTTACAGAGACCATCCATGTCATGTCAGCAAGCACTCACCTTGTTGTAGTCTTCCAGCAGAACTGAGATCTTTTCATACTAAACCAGAATCAGCATACAGAAAGAGGGATACTGCAAGTGACAGAAAGAGAAAAGAGCTAGAGTGACAGATATAGAAATAGAGAGACAGAGACCAATAGAAACAAATATACAAAGTGACATAGACAAACAAACATCAACTCAATTGTGAGGGTTATTTTCATTGGTATATCAACCTGAAATCAGAGCCTACTATAATATAACTCCAATAGGAAATATATTATCTACCAAAGCCATTCCTCCTAACTAGGATCAAACATTTCCTCACTGGGGACTCCACATGTAAATAGATTGGCATCAAGGGTACATTGCAATTCAAATCACTAGGAAGTAGAAGAAGATGAACTATATTCTAGGCTAAAAGAATATAGTTATCTTGAAAGTTTGTCATTCAATACAATAAACAAATTCCCAGCAACTTCCAATTTCTAAAGAACAGGACTGGCAATATCCTCTGGAGAAAATGTGGAATATTTCCATAATAGAGTATTAATCAGCTAAGAAAATGACATTATGATGTTTTCAGGCAAATGGATGGAGCCAGGAAAAATAATCCTGGGTGAAGCAATTAAACTGCATAAAGAAAATACAGTATGTACTCACTTACTAATAGGTCTCCTTATAGTGATGTATAAATTTCCAATAGGCCATCTACTGTGACCAAACCAATCTTCCAAATGGGGGATTGGGTGGCAGTTAATTGAGTTGTTGGGCCAGGGCATCCTAGGGAAATTTTCAAGCAACCCAGGACCTGGTTATTAAAATATGTTGTTCTCTGCCCTCAAATGATAGATCACTGCCATGTTCTCGAATCCAAAGAGAATCTTCATTTTCCATTAAATACTCTTGTATACAGAGACCCACATTCCAATATTATGCAGAGAGAGACCTTAAAACACCCAGCTCCAAATGGGATTTCCCTATGAAATTCTCCTTCCCCTAAGAGCTCTGGGAAGCCTGCAGGAGAGAAGCAGGAAGAGTGTCATTAGTAGAGGCAATTAAGGATGCAAGAAGACTGATGCCCTGAGAATCAGGCTTCAGAAGAAGATGATACAACCAGCCTTGATGTGACCTGATAAGCTAGGGTCAGAACAAAAGGAAATGAGGACCTTCCCTGTAAGGGAAGTAGAGGAAGGGCATAGAGTTTGAAGAAGGAGGGTAGTTGGGACTGGGAGAAAAAAAAGGAGGGGTAGCAGAGGAGATACAAAGTAAACAAATAGTGAAAACTTAATACATAAGGGAAACTGTGATCAAGGGGATGAAGTATAGAGTTCTTCAGGACTGATGGATTCTTCTTGGGGGTAGTGCCAGGGTCCGACAGGGATGAACTCAGTTTTATCTAAGGGACTTGGCATTGAGACCCTGATCATGTTCCAATGTGTATACACACAACACATACTTCAATAAATGTATTTTATAGGAAAAAAAATAGTGTGACAAATGGGTAAGAATTTGAACCTGGGAGCAATGAAAAAGGAGTGTAATGTATAGTGTATGAAATTCCCACACAATCAATGAAACTAATATGTTGACAACTTTTACAATGTCATTTAAAATGGAGAAAAGATTCCGCTAAAGGAGGGAAGAGTTTGACCTTGTAAGGCATGATTTCCAGGAACTCATTATGTAACAGAGAATCCTAGCCATGAACTAGTACTTACCCAGCTACCTAAGACCACATGAGCTCAGGTGGCACCTATGAACAAGCAGTCCTGGCACTAACACTTATTATAGACAGTTTTTCTGGAGGACAATTGAAGGAAACACAGCTGCGACGGTGTCCTAGGTTTATAACACAGACACATTTCTCTGTCCCAAAGCCTCAGTTTTAAATGTAAACCCCGGGACCATGAGAGTTCAATGATCAATGAGTAGTATACAGCTGCCCATCCAGCCATGTCAGCCAAGGCAACTGTGTTCATAGAGGGTTGGCAACCTTAGTATGGAACAGGACCAGTTTTTAAATGCTTTTTTGCCACTCATTTCTCCTTTTACACTCACAGATCTTTCTCTGTTTCAGCCAACCAGTCCCAGGAATTGTCAAGATTCCTTCTCTTTTGCTGCTCTTAAAGACTCAGTACCTCAGGGTACCCTAAACCCTGCCAGGCTGTTATATCAAGAAAAATGTGAATGTACATTTAGTAAGTGAACACTGCTCTGTTCAAAGTCACAATTTAGGATATTTCAGATCCAAGATCCCAGTAGGTGACCACATTGTCATTCAGTACATTCCCTTTAATCCCACATAACTTTAAAGCTTCCCTAACTAGCAAGTTTTCTGATTAAATAAACATTAAGGTTTCATTTCCTACATGACATTGTCACAGAGGTAAATAGCAGTAAAGGGGCAGGAACAGATGAGGTAAAGGTTTGTTGGGTTTCATAAGTAAAAGTCATGTGTGCACAGGATCAGAGATACTGGACAATGAGGAAAATTGCTTACTCATCTCCATGGAATCCTCATGATTTTTTCAGGTGCTGATTGGCTGTGAGGGAGAATGATGTCATGAAGCAGGTGAAATCCAGTAATAGTTTCAGGAACCAGTCATTAAAAAGGCCAACTGGACAGCCTGCTTAAGAGCAAAGCTGAGCATACCTACATGACATCATCTTGGCAGGTGGAAGCACAAAACAGAGACATGTCAGTTCCTGAGTCTAAGACTATTAGTTTAGTAAAAGGGTCATATACTTCTATCAAGTAAGCATTAAAAAATTCATGTGTCCTTGACATTGACTTTCACATTATCACAGATTCCATTATTAGTTGTTAAATGCACAGATATATCCTCAGTCAGTGAATTACTTTCTGTGAATATGCTCCCTAATCAACATAAATCTTTGAACAAAAAGTGATTAATTGGGACCTTGCTTATATTTTTACAGAGACCATCCATGATGTCATGTCAGCAAGCAGTCATCTTGTAGTCTTTCAGCACATCTGAGAGCTTTTCATAATGAAACACAGCGGCAAACAGAGAGGGGGATGCAGGGAGAGACATAGAGAGTAAGAGTGAGAGAGATGGTTCAGAAATAAAGATACTGATACTAAAAGAAACAAAGATATAAAGTGACAGAGACCAAGAGATAGAGACTCCATTCTGTCTGGTCACTTTCATTGGCATATCAACCTGAAAGCACACCCTCCCATAATATAACTCCAAAATGAATAATTTTATCTAACAAGGCCATACCTCCTAATGCTTCCAAGACTGCTCCTCACTGGGGACTCCACATGTAAACAGATGAGCTTCAAAGGGATATTGCAATTAAAATCACCAGGAAGAAAAAGAAGATGGAGGGACTTCTAGGCCAAAAGAACAAAATTATCCTGATAGTTTGCCATTCAATACAGTGGTTAAAATCCCAACAACTTCCAATTTCTAAAAAACAGGACTTACAGTATCCTTTGGGGAATATGTGGTGTATTCCCATAAATGAGTATTATTCAACAAAGAAATTACATTGATATTAAGGCATATTTAAGGAACCAGGAAAAATCATCATGGGTGAAGTTCCTAAAATTCAGAAAGGGAAATATGGTATGTATTCACTTATTAAAAAGTCTCCTAATTGTAGGGAATAAAATTCTAATAGGGCATCTATTGTGACCAAACCAGTGTTCCAATAGGGGGACTGAGTGTCAGTTAACTGAGTTGTTAGGGCAGGGCACCTATGGAAGTTTACAAGCAACTCAGGCTGTTTTCATTAAAATATATTGCTCTCTTCCCTTAATTGATATATCAGCCATGTTCTTGTACAGACAGAGATGCTTCCTTTTACATTATTGGGAATGCATAGAGACCCACAGTCTGATATTATGCAGAGAGAGACCTGGAAACAACAAGCTCTAAATGGGATTTCATCATGAAATTCTCCCTTCCCTCAGAACTCTGGGAAGCCTGCAGGAGAGGAGGCAGGAAGAGTGTGATAAGCAGAGTACAGAAGAACAATGCCCTGAGCCTCAGACTGCTGAGGAGAATGATGCAGCCAGCCTTGATGAGACCTGATAAGCTAGGGTCAGATTGAAGGGGGAGGAGGTCCTTCCAAATCAGGGAACTAGACAAATGGTATAGTAGCTTAAAAGGGGGTGGGTGAGACTTGAAGGAGAAGAGGGAGGGGACAGCATAGGGGATACAAAGTGAACAAATGGTGATATATAAATACATAAGGAAAACTGTGATCATGGTGATGAAGTATAGAGCTATTCAGGACTGATGGCTTCTTCTTAGAGGTGCATCCAGGGTTCGGCATTGATGAACTCAGTTTTCTTTAAGAGATTGGTACTGAGACTCTGATCATCTTCCAAAGAGTAGATGAATAATACACACTTCAATTGATGTATTTCAAAGAAAAACAATTTTTTTTTTGTGTGTGTGACACAGGGGTAGGAATTTGATCCTGAGAGCATTGGAAAAGGAGTGTAATATATATTATATGAAATTCAAACATAATCAATAATAATATGTTGACAACTTTTATAATGACTTTTACCATGGAGAAAAGATTATGCTTAAGGAGGGCAGAGTTTGACGTTGTAAGGCATAATTTCCAGGAAGTCATTAGATAGTAAAGAATCATAGCCATGAAATAGTGGTTACCCTGTTACTTCAGACCTCATGAAGTCAGGTAGGAACACTGAACAAGCAGTGGTGGCACTCACACTACGTTAGAGTGTTTGCTGTAGGATGCAACTGCTCTTGTTCCCTTGGCATATAACACAGACCCATTTTTCTGTCCTGAAGGCCCACTTTTAACTCTAAAGCCCAGGACCAGTGGGCTTCCTCACTGACCACTGAGGACGCAGCTGCCGATCCAGCCAGGTCAGCTAAGGCAACCTCATAGAGGGTTGGCAACACTAGTGTGAAACAGGACCAGCTGTCAAATAGTATATTTGTACCTCAGTTCTCCTTTTACACTCACCATTCTTTCTCTGTTTCACCTGAAACAGTCCCAGGAATTACCATGTTTTCTTCTCTTTTTCCTGCTCTTAAAGACTCAATACCGCAGGGAACCCTAGACTCTGCCAGCCTATATCAATAAGAATGTGAAGATACACTTAGTGAGGACTAGAATAACTGCTCAGTTAAAAGTCACTACCTAGCAATTTCAGATCCAAGACCACAGTCATTCAGTACATTCCCCTTAGTCCCACACCACTTTAAAGCTTTCCTACAGCTGGTGATAATCCACACTAGTTTTGGCAACATTCTATGAGCCTTGGCTGACCTGTCTCAATGGACAGCTGTATCCTACTCAGTGATCAGTGAGCAAGTTTCCTGGTCTAGGGATTACAGTTAAAACTGGGCCATCAGGAAAGAGAGATGGGTTGGTGTTATATGCCTAGGACACAAGGGCAGCTGTGTTACCTGCTGTGGTCCTCTAGACAAACCCTCTAAATGTAGTGTATTTTCCAGGACTGCTTGTTCAGGGATGGCACCTGAGGTCTTTGGGTCTGACATACCTTGGTAACCACTAGTTCATGGTTAGGATGCTTACATAAAAAGTTCCTGGAACGAATGCCTTACAACATCAAACTCTGCCCTCCTTTAGCGGAATTATTTCTCCATGTTAAAAGTCACTGTAAAAGTTTTCCACATATTATTTTTATTGATTATGATGTGAGAATTTTATTATATATATACATATATATATATAAATTTAATGTGACACATAGGTATGAATTTGAACCTGTGAATATTGGAAAAGGAGTGTAATATATATTATATATAATACAGATTACATATAATATATATATATTACATATATATTCAAATTCATACCTATGTGTCACATTAATTTTGTTTCTTTAAAATATATGTATTGAAGTAAATGTTGTTTATATACTGATTGGAACAGATCAGAGTCTCATTGCCAAGTCCCTTAAAGAAAATTGAGTGGACATGGGGTAAGATGATCAATCCTCATTTAGAAAGACAGATGGGATGTGCATTGAACGTATGACAGGAGTCTACTGAGCGCATCTGAAAGACTCTAACTAGCAGTGTTTTCAAAGCAAAGACTCATGACCAAACCTTTGGCAGAGTACAGGGAATCATAAGAAAGAAGGGGAGTTAGTCTGATGGGGAAAGGATAGGAGCTCCACGAGGACCAAATATATCTGGGCACAGGGTCTTTTCTGAGACTGACATTCAACCAAGGACTATGTATGGATATAACCTAGAACCTCCACTCAGATGTAGCCTGTGGTAGCTCAGTAACCAATTGGTTTCCCAAAGTGAGGGGAACAGGGACTATTTCTAACAGGAACTCGATGACTGGCTCTTTGGCCTCTCCACCCCCGAAGGGAGGAGCAGTCCTGTTAGGCCACAGAGGAGGGCTTTGCAGCCAGTCCTGAAGATACCTGATAAAACAGGATCAGATGAATGGGGAGGAGGTCCCCCCCTTCTATCAGTGGACTTGGAAAGGGGCACGGTGGAGATGAGGGAGGGAGGGAGGGACTGGGAGGGAATGAGGGAGCGGGACATGGCTGGGATACAGTTAATAAAATGTAACTGATATAAATAAATAAATAAATAAATAATAAAAAATAAAAAAAGAAGAAAAATGGAAAAACAGAAGCAAAAACAAACCAAAAGAAAAAAAATGCAACTAATTAAATAAATAAAAGGAATCACTTTAAAAAAAAAAAAAAAGAATACTGAGTTCACCATTCCCACACACTGGCACCACCCCCAAGCAGAAGCCATCAATCCTGAAGAGCTTTATAATTCATTACATTGTTCACATTATTTCTGATGTATTTATTTATTATGAATTGTTCCCTTTGTATCCCCACTGCTGCCCCTTCCTTCTTCTGCTTCCAGTCCCATCTACCCACCTTCTTCCATCCCTATTCCCTTTTTCTAGTTCCCTGATAGAGGAGGTACTCCTCACACTTCTATCTGACCCTAGCTAATCATGTCTCATGAAGGCTGGCTGCATCATCTTCCTTTAAGGCCTGGTTCTCAGGGAATTGTTCTTCTTATGTCCTCAATTGCCTCTACTTATGATATTCTTCCTACCTCTACTCCTGCAGGCTTAGCAGAGAATTGAGGATAGGTAATATTTCATAGGGAAATCCCATTCACAGCTAGGTGTTTAAAGGTCTCTCTCTGCATAATATCAGACTGGACTATGGATCTCTATGTGCAATCCCATTTGATGCAGAAGGAAGCATCTTTGTGGCTCCAAGAACATGGCAATGACCAATCATTTGAGGGCAGAGAGCAACTTATTCTAATAAAAACAACATGGGTTGTCTTAAAATTTCCATAGGTTGCCCTGGCCCCACAATTCAATTAACTCCCATCCAATATCCCTCGTGGTCACAATAGATGGCTTATTGGAACTCAATCTCCCAATATTAGGAGACCTCCTAATAAGTGAATACATACCATCTTTGTCTTTCTGCATTTTAGTTACTTCCTCCAGGATGATTTTTCCTGGTTCCATGCATTTGCCTGAAAATGTCTTGTTGTCATTTTCTTAGCTGAATAATACTCTTGTTATGGAACTATTCCATGTTTTCCCAAATGGAGATTGTCAGTCCTATTCTTTAGTCTTTCCAAGATGCTGGGATTTTGTTCATTGTATTGAATGACAAACTTTCAGGATAACAATGTTCTTTTAGCCTAGAATTCCCTCCATCTTCTTCTTCTTCCTGATGAGTTGAATTACAATGTCCTCTCCAAGCCCATTTATTTACATTTGAGTCTTCAGTGAGGAAATGTCTGTTTAGGAAGTATGTCCTTGTCAGTTAATTCAATTCCTTTTGTATCGATAATTTCTTTCTCAGCCCTTTTATCTTTTGTATACAGGAGGGCTATTGATATTTTTTTTCTTTTTAGTTAATTTTTTATCCAGCCCCTTTGCTAAAGGTGTTTATCAGCTGAAGGAATTTCCTAGTAGAATTTTGGGGTCACTCAGGTATCATATCATCTGCAGAGTGATACTTTGTCTTCTTCCTTTCAGATTTATATCCTCTTGATGTACTTCAATTGTCTTATTGCTCTATCAATGACTTCCAGAACTATGTTGAAGAGATATGAAGAGAGTGGGCAGCTTAGCCTTGTCCCTGATTTCAGTGGGATTGCTTTAAGTTTCTCTTATTTTAGTTTGATGTTGGATATAGGCTTACATTATATTGCATTTAGTATATTTAAATATGTGCCTTGTATCCCTTATCTCTCCAATAGTTTAAACATGAAGAGATGTTGGATTTTGACAAATGATTTTTCAGCATCTAAGGAGATTATCGTATGTTTTATTCTTTCATTTTTTTAATATGGTGGATCACTTTGATGAATTTCCATATATTGAACCACCCTTGCATAACTGGGATGAAGCCTACTTGGTAATAGTGGCAGATATCTTTGATGTGTTCTTGTGTTCGGTCAAAGATATAAAGTACCTTGGTATGACTCTAACCAAGCAAGTCAAAGAGTTTTTGAAAAAAATGTCCAGTCTCTAAAGAAAGAATTAGAAGAAAATATCAGAAGATAGAAAGATCTCCCATGCTTACAGATTAGCAGGCTTAACATAGTAAATATGGAGATCTGACCAAAAGCAATCTATATTCAATGCAATTCCCTTCAAAGTAGCAACACAATTCTTTACAGAATTTGAAAGAAAAATTCTCAACTTCCTATGGAAAATCAAGAAAACCAGAATTGATAAAAAAAAAAAATCCTCTACAATAAAAGATCTTCTGGAGGTATCCATATCCCTGATCTCAAGCTTTATTATAGAGCACCAGTAATAAAAAATGGAGAACAGAGCTAAACAGAGAATATTGGATAGAGGAATATTGAAGGGAAGAGAAACACTTAAATGCTCAATGACCTTAGCCATCAGGGAAATGCAAATCAAAACGACCCATCAGAATGGTCAAGATCAAAAACTCAAATGACAACACATGCTGATGAGATTGTGGATAGAGGGGAACCCTCCTCCACTGTTGTTGTGAATGTAAACTTGTACAACCACCCTGGAAATTAATTTGGTGCTTTCTCAGACAACTAGGAATAGCACTTTCTCAAGATTAAGCTTTCCACCTCTAGGCATATATCCAAAAGAGTCTCAAGTACACAATAAAAACATTTGCTCAATCGTGTTTGTAGCACTTTTATGTGTAATAGCCAGAACTTGGAAACAACCAAGACACAGCCTCTCCAACTGAAAAGTGGATACAGAAATTTTGGTACATCTACACAATGGAATATTACTCAGTAATAAATAAAACAAGGAAATCATGAAATTTGCAGGTAAATGGTGAGAACTTGAAAAGATCATGCTGAGTGAGCTATTCTAGAAGCAGAAAGACACACATTGTATATACTCACTAAGAGACATATAATATAGGATAAACCTACTAAAAACTGTACACCTAAAGAAACTAATCAAGAGGGAAGACTCTGGCTAAAATGCTCAATCCCCATCACAAAAGACAAAGAAGATGGACATCAGAAGAAGGAAAATACGGAATAATTTAGGAGCCTGCAAGTGAGGGCCTCTAAAAGTCTCTGCCTGTACACTATCAAAGCAGATGCTGAGACTTAGGACCAACTCTTGTGAAAAGTGCATGGAATCTAAAAAGAGGAGTGGGATATAGTAAGATCTGGAGAGGCCAGGAGCTCCACAAGGTGAACAACTGAACCAAAAAAATCTAAGTACAAGGCCCTTTCCTGAGAATCATAATTAGATCCCCTGCACAGAGGTAGCCCATGGCAGTTTAGTGTCCAAGGGTGTTCCATATTAATGGGAAGAGAGACTGCCTCTGACATGAACTGATTGTTCTTTCAAAACCAAACCCTTATATGGGGGCAGGCTTACCAGGCCACAGAGGAAGACAAAGCAACCGTTCCTGATGAGATCTGATAGACTAGGATCAGAAGGAAGGACAGGAAGACCTACCCCATCAGTGGACTTGTGGAGGGGTATGCATGGAAAAAGAAGAGGAATGATGGAATTGAGAGGTGAGGAGGGAGGCATTTATGGGGGAATACAAAGTGAATAAAGTGCAACCCATAAAAATTAAAATAAAAAAAACATTCAAAAATATAATTCCCTTTGTAGTTATATTATAGGAGGACATACTTGGAGGTTGATATGCCAGTAAAGGCGACCAGACAGAATGGAGTCTCTGTTTCTTGGTCTCTATCAATTTATATCTTTGTTTCTTTCAGTCTTGGTCTAAATATTTCTGAATCTTTTTCTCTAGCTCTTTCTCTTGCTCTCCCTGTCACCCTCTCTTTGCCTGCCACTTGTGGTTCAGTATGAAAAGTTCTCAATTCTGCTGAAGAACTAAAACAAGATGACTGCTTGCTGATGTGACCTCAAGATGGTTTCTGTAAATGTATGAGCAAGGTCCCAATTAAACGCTTTTTGTTCAAAGATTTTCCTTGGTTAGGGAGCATTTTCATAGTAAGTAATTCACTGACTAAGGATATATCTGTGCATTTAACAAAAAAATAATGGAATCTGTAATAATGTGAAAGTCACATGGTCAAGTACACCTGACTTTATTAATGAACACTTGAAAGCAATATGTGACATTTTTCTTGAACTAAGTCTTGGACACAGTTACTGTCATTTCTGGGTTGTGTGCTTTAACCTCCCCAAATTGAGGCATTTAGGGCTGCTCAGCCTTTCTGTCAAGGAGGTTCTACACTTTGACCTTTTAATAATTGGCTCCTGAAACTCTTATTGGCTTTTACCTTTTCCATGACATCATTCAGCATGTCAGCCAATCAGCGCCTGAGAGAATATTGAGATTTCCACAGAAATGAGTAAACAATCTTTCCTTGGTGTCCAAAATCACTGATCTTGTGCACATGTGACTTTTCCTTGTGAAACCCAACAAACCTTTTTATCATCCCTTTATCCAGATCCCACACATTTATACATGTTTACCTCTATGACAATGTCAAATAAATATAAAATTACTGTATATTTAATTGGACACCTTCTTAAGTAGGAAAGTTTCAAAGTCATGTGGGATTAAGGGGCATATAAAATAGCAATTAAGTCTCAAACTGTGGTCTTGCATCTGAAATTTCCTAGGTTGTGACTTTGAACTGAGCATTTAATGGCGCATTCATAAAATCTACCCACAGCTCCTTATTGGTATAATAGGCTGGCAGGATCTATGGTTTCCAGAATATTGGGCCTTTAAGAGCAGGTAAAAGAGAAGGAAACTAGCCAATTCCTGGACTGGTTTGGCTGAAGCAGAGAAAATCGGTGATTGTAAAATGAAAACTTAGGGACAATAAATGATTTAAAAGATGGTGCTGTTCCGCACTTCATTGACATTCCTGGGTAGGCAGCTCTGGCCTACTCTTGGGTCAGTGAGGAACCCTCCTGGTCCTGAGATTTGCAGTTCAAACTAGGCCTTCAGCACAGAGAAATGGGCCCGTGTTATTTGCCTAGGATACAAGAGCAGCAGCGTTTCCTGCTGTTGTCCTCCAGAGAAACCCTAAAACCTGGTGTTAGTGTTAGGACTGCTTCTTCTAGGTGCCACCTTAACTCATGGGATCTGAGGTAGTTGGATAACCACTACTAGGAATCTCTACTACACAATGAGTACCTGGAAAGCAGCCCTTATAGAGTCAAACTCTGACCTCCTTTAATGGAATCTTTTTTACATGTTAAAAGTCATTGTAAAAGTTGTTATTATATTGTTTTTATTGATTATGTGGGAATTTCATATAATGTACATTAAAATCCTTTTCCATTGCTCCCAGGTTCAAATTCCTACTCCTGTGTCACAGTAAAATATTTTTTTCTTTAAAATACATCAATTAAAGTATGTGTTGTTCATACACTCATTTTAACATAATCAGAGTCTCAGTGCCAAGTCCCTTAAAGAAAGCTGAGTTTCTTGCTTGCCGTACCCTGGTACCACCCCTAAGAAGAAGCCATAAGTCTTGAAGAGCTCTATTCTTCATCACCTTGATCACAGTTTTTCTCATGAATTTATTCATTACAATGTGTTCACTTTGTATCCACTCTGCTGCTCTTCCCTCTTTTCCTTCCATTCCCAAACACCCTCCTTCTACCACTATGTAATTTCTAAAATTCCCCTGATATTTGAGGTCCTCCTCCCCCTTCTAACGGACCCTAGCTTATCAGGAGGTCTCATCAATGCTAGCTGCATCATCTTCCTTTGCAGCCTGATTCACAGGGCATTGTTCTTCTTGTGTCCTCAATTCCCTCTACTTAGGACACTTTTTTCTGCCTCCTCCCTGCAGGATTCCCAGAGATCTGAAGGGAGGAAAAAATTCATAGGGAAATCTCATATACAGCTGGGTGTTTTAAGGGCTTTCTCTGCATAATATTGGACAAATGCTTTCTGCAAGTAATCCTATATAAGGCAGAAGGAACCATCCCTGTGGATAGAGGAACATGGCACTGATCTATCAGTTGAGGGCAGAGAGCAACATATTTCATTAACAATACCCTGCATTGCTTCAAAATTTCGGTAGGATGCCATGGCCCAACAATTCAATTCACTGCCAACCGATGCCCCTAGTGGAAGATTGGTGTGGTCACAGTAGATGGCCTATTGGAACTTTATCCCCCACTATTAGGAGACCTTCCAATAAGTGAATACATGCCATGTTTTTCTTTCTGTAGTTTAGTTACTTCAGCCAGGACGGTATTTCCTGGTTCTTTTCATTTGTCTGAAAGTATCATGAGGTCTTTTTCTTAGATGAATAATACCCGTTATAGAAATATTCCACATTTTCCCCAAAGGAGATTGTAAGTTCCATTCTTTAAAAATTGTAAGTTACTGGGACTTTAATCATTGTATTGAATGACAAACTATCAGGATAACTATGTTCTTTTAGCCTCAAAATCCCTCCAACTTCTTCTGCTTCTGGTGATCTGAATTCCAATGTTCACTTGAAGCTCATCTATTTACTTGTTTAGTCCCCAGTGAGGAAATGTCTGAGAAGGGATAGGAGTTATGGTCTTGTTAGATGATATAATTTCTATTGGAGTTTTATTATAAGAGGTTGTGCTTTAAAGATTATATGCCAATGAAAGTGGCCAGAGGAAATGGAGTCTCTGTCTCTTGGTCTCTGTTACTTTATATCTTTGTTCCTGTCGGTGTTGGTGTCTCTATTTTTGAATATGTTTTTCTAGCACATTCTCTTTCTCTCTTTGTCTCCCTCTCTCTGCCTGCCACTTGGGGATCAGTATGAAAAGCTCACAGATCTGCTGACGTACTAC
Organism: Meriones unguiculatus; assembly: GCF_030254825.1. Lineage (NCBI taxonomy): Eukaryota > Metazoa > Chordata > Mammalia > Rodentia > Muridae > Meriones > Meriones unguiculatus. The sequence continues at coordinate 9,903,418 of NW_026843710.1, forward strand.
AACAAGATGACTGCTTGCTGCTGTGACAGCCTGGATGGTCTCTGTAAATAATATAAGCAAGTTCCCAATTAAAAGCTTTTTGTTTGGAGAGTTGCCTTGCTCAGTGAGCATTTTCACAGGAAGTAATTCACTGACTGAGGACTTATCTGTGCATTTAACAAATAGTAATGTAATCTGTGATAATGTAAAGCTCCCATGGCAAGGACAGGTGACTTTACTAATGACCATGTGAAAGAAATATGTGACATTTTCCCTAAACTAATATTCTTTTCCACAAGAACTGTCATCTCTGGGTTGTGTGCTTTCTGATGCCCAGATTGAGGCATGTAGGTCTGCTGAGCCTTTCTCTTAAGCAGGCTGTCTACTTGGCCATTTTAATAACTGTGTCCTGAAACTCTCACTGGCTTTCACCTGTTTCAGGATATCATTCTTGCACTCAACCAATCAACATCAGAGAGAATTTTGAGGTTTCCGTGGAGATGAGATAACCAACTTCCATCAGTGTCCTGTATCTCTGATCCTGGGCCCATGTGACTTTTTCTCCTCTATCCCAAAAATGCCTTTATCTCATCCCTTTTTCCAGATCCCACACATTTATTCCAGTTTACCTCTGTGAAAATGTCAGGTAGGAAATGAAACTTTAATGAGTACTATCATGCACATTTCTATGTATGGAAACTTCAAAGTGATGTGGGATTTAGGGGAATGTAGGAATGACAAGGTGGTCTCCTACTGTAGTCTTAAATCTGAAATTTCTTAGGTTGTGACTTTGAACTGAGCAGTTACTGGCATACTCAACAAATTTACCTTCATCTTATTGATAAAAATAGACTGGCATGATCTAGTGTTCTCTGGAGAATTGACTCTTGAGGAGCAGGGAATGAGAAGGAAACCCAAAATTTCCTGGGAATAGTTAGGCTAAAACAGGAAAGATCTGTGAATGTAAAAGGAGAACTGAGGGGCAATAAACTATTTGACAACTAATGATGTTCTACACTAGTGTTGCCAATTCTCTATGAGCAGGGTTGCCTTTGCTGACAGGGCTGGATTGGTAGCTGTGTCATACTAAGTGGTCAGTGAGAAATCCTCCTGTTCCTGGGGTTTACAGTTAAAACTGGGCCTTCAGGACATAGACATAGGACTGTGTTATATGCCTAGGACACTAGAGCATCTGAGTTTCCTTCAGTGGTCCTCCAGACAAACCCTCTAAACTTTGTGTTAGTACTAATACTGCTTCTTCAGAAGTGTCATCTGAGCTCATGGGATCTGAAGTAGGTGTGTAACCACTAGTTCATGGCAGAGATTATCTACTACATAATGAGTTCCTGTTCATGCCTTACAAAGTCAAACTCTGCCCTCCTTTAGCAGAATCTTTTCTCCATGTTAAAAGTCTTTGTAAAAGTTGTCACCATATTATTTTTATTGCTTATATGCAAATTTAATATAATACATATTACACTCCTTTTTCATTGCTCTCAGGTTCATGTGTCACACTTATTTCTTTTTTCCTTTAAAATATATCAACTGAAATATGTGTTATCTATTCATTGGAACATGATCAGAGTCTGAGGGTTAAGTCCCTTAAAGAAAACTGAGTTCATCCTTTCTGCACCCTGACACCACCCCCAAGAAGAAGCCATAAGTCCTGAAAAGCTCTATACTTCATCACCTTGATCACAGTTTTTTTTTAATGTTTTTATTTATTTGTTCACTTTGTACCCCCTCTGCTGTTCCCTCCATCTTCTCCTTCCTTTCCCAGCTACACTTTTTCTTCTACCCCTTTCTAAAATTCTGCTGATAGGTGAGGTCCTCCTCCCCCTGACAGAGGTGCCATTGTGTCTGGTCACTTTCATTGGCATAACAACCTCAAAGCACAACCTCCCATAATATAACTCCATATTGCCTCTAACAAGGCAATATGGCTAACCCTTCCAAGACATTTCCTCTCTGGGGACTCCATATATAAATAGATGAACTTCAAGGGGAAATTGCAATTCAAATCGCCAAAGTGTGGAAGAAAATGGAGAAACTTCTAGACTAAAAGAACATAGTTGCCCTTATAGTTTGTAATTTAATAGAATAATTGAAGTCCCAGAAATTTCCAGTTCTCAAGAACAGGACTGGATATATCCTTTGGGAAAAATGTGGAATCTCCATAACAGAGAATTATTCATCTAAGAAAATGACAACTTATTTTCAGGCAAGGGATGGAAACAGGAATAATCATCCTGCATGAAGTAACATAAATGCAGAAACACAAAGATGGTATGTATTTATTTATTAGAAGATCTCCTAGTAGTGAGGAATAAATGGCCACTAGGCCATCTATTTTGATGCAGTAAGACTGGAAGCAGTGTTTCAGTAGGGGAATTGGATGGCGGTTAATTGAGTTGTTGGGGCTGGGCATTCTGCGGAAATATTTAAGAATCATAGGCTATTGTTATTAAAATAAGTTGCTCACTGCCCTGAAATGATTGATTAGTGTCTTGTTCTTCTATACATGGAGATTCTTCCTTCTGTATCAAATGGGATTGCATACAGAGACCCACAGTATGATACTAGTTAGAGAGAGACCTTAAAAAAATACCATAAAAAGCTAAAATGTTACGCTCAGGATGCGAGGCTAAGCACTGCACTCAGGGTCAGCCGCTTTGGACCCAGAGAAGAGCATGTCTGATTTAATGCGGGTTGATGCCCCAGGTCCCTCCTCTGAGAAAAAGGTATTGGAAGGGTCTGATGCTCTTTGCGTGGATGACACCTAAATGAACATTGGTACAAAGTCCCAATTTATTTCTAATATCAGAGATCAGACCTCCACTCTTGCCTGATGCGTCTAAAACAAAAAGGGGGAACTGTAGAGAGCTGCGTAATGCTGTGCCTTAAAGATGGAGCTGGTTTCTGCCTTCCACCTTCCCGATGGTGAGTGCTCTCTGTCACAAACAATTCCACATTTGGCTAAGGCTGAGGATCTGACTTGCTTCCATGTATGTGGACCTATCTGCATTGCCCACGTGGCATGCCTGGGTTGGCTACCCAGAGGCTCTTTAAGCTGTGGGCTGGCTTTCCCCAGGGTCAGATGATTGTTCAAGGTTCCTGAATAAACTGCATTGAAAAAAAAAAAACAACAAACAACTCTAAGTGAGATTTCCCAATGAAATTCTTCCTCCCCTCAGAGCTCTGGGAAGCCTGCAGGAGTGGAAACAGGAAGAGCATCATAAGTAGAGGGATTTGAGGACACAGGGAGAACAATGCCCTGAGATTCAGGCCACAGAAGAAGATGTTGCAACCAGCCTTGAAGAGACCTGATAAGCTAGGGTCAGATCAGTGGGGGAGGAGTACCTACCCTCACAGGGAATTAGAAAAAGATTAGGAGAAAAAGTGTGGGTGGAACTGGGAGGAGAAGAGTGATGGGGCAGCAGAGAGGAATAAAGGGAACAAATTCTCATAAATAAATACATAAGAAAAACTGTTATCAAGTTGATGAAGTATAGAGCTCTTCAAGACTGAAGCCTTTTTCTTGAGGGTGGTGTCATGGTGTGACAAGTATGAACTCATTGGCACTGAGATTGAGATCATGTTCTAATGAGTATATGACCAATACATGCTTCACTTGATGTATTTTAAAGAAAAAAGATTTTAGGTTGACACATGGATAGGAATTTGAATGTGAGAGCAATGGAGGAGTAGTGTCATGTATATTATATAAAATTCCAAATATTTAATAAAAATAATATGTTGACAACTTTCACAATGACTTTTAATGTGGAGATAAGATTCTGCTAAGGAGGGTAGAGTTTGACTTTTTAAGGTATGATTTCCAGGAACTCATAAGGTAGCAGAGAATCCTAGCCATGAAATAGTACCCAGCTACCTCAGACCCCATGAGTTCAGGTAGCACCTCTGAAATAGCAATCCTGGCATTAAGACTACATGCATAGGGTTTGTCTGGAGCACCACTGGTGGAAACACATCTGCTCTTGTGTCCTAGGCATATAGTACAGATTGATTTCACTGCCCTGAAGGCCAAGTTTTAAATGTAAACCCTAGGACCAGGAGGGTTCATCACTGACCACTGAGTAGGACACAGATTCCAATCCAGTGAGATGAGCACAGGCAACCCTGCTCAGAGAGGGTTGGCAACACTAGTTTGGAAGAGCACCAGCTGTCAAATAGTTAATTGTCCCTCAGTTCTCCTTTTACATACAGTGATCTTTTGCTGTGTGAGCCAAACAAGTCCCAATAATTGTCTGGTATCAGTCTCTTTCCCCTGTTCTTACAAACTCAATAATCCATGGAACCCTAAACCATGCCAGCCTATTATATCAATAAGAATGTGAAGGTATCTTTAGTGAGTACACAGTAACTGCTCACTTCAAAGTCACAACCTAGGAAATTTCTGATCCAATACCACAGAAGGAAACCACCTTGTCATTCTGTACATTCCCCTTCATCTCAAATCACTTTGAAGATTCCCTACTTAGGAAGCTGTATAATTAAATAAATATTAAAGTTCAATTTCCTACTTGAGATTGTCACAGAGGTAAACAGGAGTTTAGGTTTGGGATCTGGGTATGGGGCATGGAAGCCTCAAGATTCTCTCAGTTGCTAATTGACTGAGAGGCAGAATAATGTCATAAAACAGGAGAAAGCCAGCAAGATTTTCAGGATTTCATTATCACAGATTCCATTATTATTTGTTAAGTGCACAGATATGTCCCCAGTCAGTGAATTACTTACTGTGAAAATATTCCCTGACCAAGGCCACTCTTTGAATGAAAAGCATTTAATTGTGACCTTGTTTTATTTTTACAGAGAATATCCATGATGTCATGTCATCAAGCAGTCATCTTGTTGTAGTCCTTCAGCAGAACTGAGGGCTTTTCCTACTGAACCACAATCTTCAGGCTGAGAGAGTGAGACTTTGAGAGATAGAGAAAGAAAGTGTGAGGGTGACAGATTCAGAAATAGAGAGATTGAGACCAACAGAAAAACAGTTATAAAGTGAGAGACTGAAAGACAGGGACTCCATTTTGTCTGGTCACTTTCATTCCTATATCAACCACACAGCACACCCCGCTATCATATAACTCTAATACAAATTACATTATCTGACAAGGCCATATCTCCTAACCCTTCCCAGACATTTCCTCACTGAGGACTAAACATGAAATTATATGAACTTCAAGATGACATTGCAATTCAAATCACCAGGAAGTGGAAAAAGGTGAGTCTTCTAGGCTAAAAGTACATAGTTATCATGAAAGCTTGTCATTCAATACAATGAGAAAAGTCCCAGCAACTTAAAAGGACTAAAGAACAGTTTGACAATCTCTTTTGGGGAAAATGTAGAATATTTCCATAACAGAGTTTTAATCAGCTAAGAAAATGACATCATGATAATTTCTGGCAAATGGATGGAACCAGTAGAAATCATCCTGGGTGAAATAACTAAAATGAACAGACAAATATGGTGTGTATTCATTTATTACGAGGTCTTCTAATAGTGGAAGATGAAGTTCTAATAGGCCATCTATTTTGAACAAACCAGTCTTCCAGGAAGGGGATTGGATGGCAGTTAGTTGAGTTGTTGTGCCACTGCATCCTATGGAAATTTTCAAGCAACCAGTCTCTTGTTATTAAAGTATGTTGCTCTCTGCCCTCAACTGATAGATCAGTGCCGTGTTCTCGGATCCAAAGAGATGCTTTCTTCTCTATCAAATGGTACTCCATATAGAGACATGCAGTCTTATATTATGCAGTGAGAGACCTTAAAACACCCAGGTCTAAAAGGGATTTCATGATGAAATTCTCACTCCCCTCAGTTCTCTGGGAAGCCTGCAGGAGAGGAGGCAGGAAGAGTCTCATAAGTAGAGGGAACTGAGGACAAAAGAAAAACAATGCTCTGAGAATCAGGACTCATTGGAATTTGATTCAGCCAGTCTTGATGAGACCTTATTAGCTAGGGACAAATAGAAGGGTGAGGAGGACCTCCTCTATCAGGGAACTAGAAAATGGGCATCAGGATAGATTACGGAGGGTGGGTGGGACTGGAAGGAGAATAGGGAGGGGGCAGCAGTGGGGATACAAAATAAACAATTCATAATAAATAAATACATGAGAAAATCTGTGAACAAGATTTTCTTCAGTACTGATGACTTCTTCTTGGGTTGGTGCCAGTGTGTGGGAATGATAAACTTAGTATTCTTTAAGGGGCTTGGCACTGAGACTCTGATCATGTTTCAATGAGTATATGAGCAACACTTACTTCAATAGATATATATATATCAGTAACTGAGAGAATCTTGAGGTTTACATGGAGATGAGTAAACAAACTTTCCACAGTATCTCTGATTCAGTGCACATGTGACTTTTTCTTGTGAAAACCAACAAGCTTTTATCTCATCCCTTTTTCCAGACACCACACATTTACTCCTGTGAACAATGTCAGCTAGTGAATGAAACTTTAATGATTATTTAGTTGGAAAGCTTCCTAAATAGGAAAGCTTCAAAATGAAGTGGGATTAAGGGGAATTTACTGAATGACAAAATGGTCTACTACTGTGATCTTGGATCTGAAATTTCCTACATTGTGACCTTGAACTGAGCAGTTACTGCCATACTGACTAAATGTACCTTCACATTCTTATTGATATAATAATATGGAAGGGTACAGGGTTTTCTGGTGTAATGAGTCTTTAAGAGCAGGGAAAACAGATAGAAAACTCGTAATTCCTAGGACTGGTTTGGCTGAAACAGAGAAACAGAGAAAGAATGGCGAGTATAAAAGGAAAACTGAGGGGCAATAAACTATTGATGGTGCTGTTCCACACTCGTTTTGCCAAACCACTATTAGCACGGTTTACTTGGCTGACCTGACTGGATTGGCAGCTATCTCCTACTCAGTGGTCAGTGAGGTACTGTCCTGCTCCTACTGATTTCATTTAAAAATGTTCCTTCAGGATAGAAATGGGTTCATGTTATATCCCTAGGACAAACCCTCTAAACAGTGTTCATTTCACAACTGCTTTTTCAGAGAGGTGCCACCTGAGCTCATGATGAGGTGTGTAACAATTATTTCATGGCTAGGATTCCTGGTACATGATGTGTTACTGGAAAACATGCCTTACAAAGTCAAACTCTTTTTTTAGCACAATCTTTTCTCTATGTTAATGTCGTTATTAAAGTTGTCAACATATTATTTTTATTGATTTTATGGGAATTTCATATAATATACATTATACTCTTTTTCCATTGTTCCAAGGTAGAAATTGCTTCCCGTGTGTCTCATTAATTTGTGTTCTTTAAAATACATCAAATGAATTATGTGTTGTTCATATATTCATTGTAACATGATCAGATTCTCCCTACCAAGTCCCTTTAAGAAAAGAGAGTTTATCCTTTCTCATGATGGTACATCCCCCAAGAAGAAGCCATCATTCCTGAAGAGCTCTATACTTCATCACATTGATCACAGATTTTCTTATATTTTTATTTATTATGATTGGCTCATTTTTTATCTCCTCTGCTGCCTCCTCCTCTCCTCCTTCCAGTCCCACCCACCCTACTTCTTATACTCCTATGCTCTCTCTCTAGTTCCCTAATTGGAGAGGTCACCCTCCTCCTTCCCTCTGACCTCAGCTTATCTCATCTAACCAGGCTGGCTGTATCATCTTCCTCTGTGGCCTGATTCTCAAGGCATTATTCTCCTTGTGTCTTAATTCCCTCTACTGAGGACACTTTTCCTGCCTACTCTCCTGCAGTCTTCCATGAGCGGAGGACAAATTAAATAGGAAAATCCAATTAAGAGCTCTCTCTTCATCATTTTGGACTGTAGGCCTCTATATGCAATCTCATTTGATGCAGTAGGGAGCATCTCTGTGGATCCAAAACATGACACTGAACTATCACTTGAGGGCAGAGATCAACATATTTTAATAGCAATAGCATGGGTTTCTTGAAAATTTTTGTAGAATGCCCTCAACCCAACAACTCTTTTAACTGCCACAAGTCCCCTAGTGAAACACTGCTTTGGTCACAATAGATGGCCTAGTGTAACTTTATTCCCCACTATTCAGAGACTTCCTCTTAAATGAACACATAACATATTTGTCTTTCTGCATTTTAGTTATTTCACCAAGGGTGTTTTTTTCCTGATTCCATCCATTTGCCTGGAAATAACTTGTTGTCATTTTCTTTTCTTTTCTTTTTTTCAATGCAGTTTATTCAGGAACCTTGAACAATCATCTGACCCTGGGGAAAGCCAGCCCACAGCTTAAATAGCCTCTTGGTAGCCAACCACAGCATGCCACATGGGCAATGCAGATAGGTCCACATACATGGAAGCAAGCCAGATCCCCAGCCTTAGCCAAATGTGGAGTTGTTCTTGACAGAGAGCACTCACCAACAGGAAGGTGGAAGGCGGAAACCAGCTCCATCTTTAAGGCACAGCATTACGCAGCTCTCTACAGTTCCCCCCTTTTCTTTTAGACACATCAGGCAAGAGTGGAGGTCTGATCTCTGATATTAGAAATAAATTGGGACTTTGTACTGATGTTCATTTAGGTGTCATCCATGCAAAGAGCATCAGACCCTTCTGATACCTTTTTCTCAGAGGAGGGATCTGGGGCATCAACCCGCATGCAATCAGACATGCTCTTCTCTGGGTCCAAAGTGGCTGACTCTGAGTGCAGTGCTTAGCCTCGCATCCTGAGCGTAACATTTTAGCTTTTTATGGTAGCCAACCATGCTTGGGGAGACTGTCCTGCTTCAATGGTTGTAAAGGCCTGAATGGTCATGGCTGCATTACGCTGTTGGGAGACTCTAATCTTGCATATATACCACAGGCAAACCAAGGAGACTAAAACCAGAAGGCCTGCTAACACTCCCATGCCCGCCCATTCCTTCAGATGATTCATGGCTGCAGCAATCCATGATGATAATCCTGTGACTAGTCCTGCGTCCACTCTGGTAGAATTTACCGTGACAATGGCCACTCTCAGCTGCTCCATCATAGTATCGAATTCTCCAGTCCAATTACCTAAAATATAGCTAGACAATTGTTTAGACAGATTTGCAGCACAGGGAAAATTCTCATGGTGTATGCTAGTGACTCAAAATCTAGCATACTTTCATTGACAGCCAAGTTGAGCGATTTGCCATAGGATATCACTTTGCTCCTGCATGAGGTCAATCCTCTAATTGAACACCATCAAGTTTCCTTTTAGTTGAGCATTAATTCCTTTTTGTATATCTGAGGCATGAGCTACATTGGCTAAAAGGTTATTCAGGGTCTGAGCCGTCTGCACAGTATGACTCCTGGCTAATGCCGTGGTGGTAGCTCCAACAGCTGCCAATGAGATGGCAGTAACAATGGCGGCTGTAATTCCAAGATCCCTTTTCTGTCTGAAGAGAGTCATAGCGTGACGGGAATCAACGGGCACAGGCACCCAGTGAGGCATGCGAGTAACCAGCTAGTAAATTTGCTAGCATTCCAGCATTGGGCAAAAAAGCAAGTATCATCACCACAATTACTTGGCTCTATCTGACTAATAATGAATAGAAATGGGGGATATAAACAAACAGGTGTGGGCTTATAGGAAATATGAGAAGCCTTAACCCCCTCGTTGGAACATCCTACATCAGTTCTAGAACTAGCAGTGGTGGTGATCGAGGTCTGAGTAGGTTCAGGAGACCATTGCCCCCAGGGGCGAGACGTGCTCCATGTAAATTGACTAACTCCATGTTTTCCTCCAATTTGAAAGTCATTTAAGGTTCTTAAATTATTTTTCCCCTTTTTTAAATTTTTCATCAATTACACTTTATTCATTCTGCATTCCCCCATAAGCCCCTCCCTCCTCGTCTCCCAATCCTCCCTCCTCCCTCTGCATGCATGCCATTCCCCAATTCCACTGATTGGGGAGGTTGTCCTCTCCTTTCTGATCTTAGTCCATCAGTTCACATCAAAAGTGCCTGCATTGTCCTCTACTATGGCCTGGTAAGGCTGCTCCTCCTCATGAGGAGGTGACTAAAGAGCAGGCCAGTCAGTTCATGTCAGAGGCAGTCCCTCTTCACATTACTATGTAACCCAATTGGACTCTGAACTGTCCTGGGCTACATCTGTGCAGGGGTTCTGGGTTATCTCTATGAATAGTCCTTGGTTGGAGTATGAGTCTCTGGGAAGTTCCCTGTGTTCAAATTTTCTTGTTCTGTTGCTCTCCTTGTGGAGACCCTGTCCTTTCCAGCTCTTACTATTTCCCAGTTCTTACATAAAATTCCATTCACTCTGCCCAACAGTTGCCCATCAGGCTCAGCATCTGCTTTGATAGTCTGTAGGGCAGAGGCTTTCAGAGGCCCTCTTTTCTTAGGTTGTTTCCTGTTTTCTTCTTCTTCTGATGTCCATCCTCTTTTCCTTTCCAGATAGGGATTGGACATTTCAGTTAGGGTCCTCTCTCTTGTTTAGTTTCTTTAGATGCACAGGTTTTATTGGGTTTATCCTATGTTGTATGTCTATATGAGTGAGTATATACCATGTGTGTCTTTTTGCTTCTGGGACAACTCACTCAGGATGATCCTTTCCAGATCCCACCATTTACCTGCAAATTTCATGATTTCCTTATTTTTCATTGCTGAGTAATATTCCATTGTTTAGATGTACCACAATTTCTGCATCCATTCTTCAGCTGAGGGGCATCTGGGTTGTTTCCAGCTTCTGTCTATTACAAATAAAGCTGCTACCAACATGGTTGAGCAAATTTCCTTTTTGTGTCTTGAGCCTCTTTTGGATAAATGCCTAGGAGTGGTATGGCTGTATCTTAGGGAAGCACTATTCCTAGTTGTCTGAGAAAACGCCAGATTGATTTCCAGAGTGGTTGTATAAGTTTACATTCCCACCAACAGTGGAAAAGGGTTACTCTTTCTCCACAACCTCTCCAGCATGTGTTGTCACTTGAGTTTTTGATCTTGGCCATTCTCATAGGTGTAAGGTGAAATCTCAGGGTTGTTTTGATTTTCATTTCCCTAATGGCTAGTGAGGCTGAACATTTCTTTAAGTGTTTCTCTGCCCTTCGGTATTCCTCTACAGAGAATTCTCTGTTTAGATCTGTTCCCCATTTTTTTTAATTTTTTATCAATTATACTTTATTCATTCTGCATCCCCCCATAAGCCCCTCCCTCCTCTCCTCCCAATCCCACCCTTCCTCCTCCCTCTGCTTGCATGCCACTCCCCAAGTCCACAATAGGGGAGGTTCTCCTCTCCCTTCTGATCTTAGTCTGTCAGTTCACATCAAAAGTGGCTGTATTGTCCTCTACTGTGGCCTGGTAAGGCTGCTCCCCCCCCCCGCAGAGGGAGGTGATCAAAGAGCAGGCCAATCAGATTATGTCAGAGGCAGTCCCTCTTCACATTACTATGTAACCCAATTGGACTCTGAACTGCCCTGGGCTACATCTGTGCAGGGGTTCTAGGTTATCTCCATGAATAGTCCTTGGTTGGAGTATGAGTCTCTGGGAAGTTCCCTATGTTCAAATTTTCTTGTTCTGTTGCTCTCCTTGTGGAGACCCTGTCCTCTCCAGCTCTTACTATTTCCCAGTTCTTACCTAAAATTCCGTTCACCTGCCCAACAGTTGCCCATCCGGCTCAGCATCTGCCTTGATAGTCTGAAGGGCAGAGGCTTTCAGAAGTCCTCTGTGGTAGGTTCCTAGGTTGTTTCCTGTTTTCTTCTGTTCCCCATTTTTTAAGTGGGTTACTTGGTTTGCTGCTTTTCAGCTTCTTTAGTTTTTTATATATACTTGATATGAGTCCTCTGTCAGATAAAGGGTTGGTGAAGATTCTTTCCCAATTTGTAGGGGGTCGCTTTGTTTTGATGATGGTGTACTTTGCTTTGCAGAAGCTTTTCAGTTTCATGAGGTCCCATTTATTGATTGTTGCTCTTAGAGCCTGTGCTGTTGGTGTTCTGTTCAGGAAGTTTTCCCCTGTACCAATGAGTTCTAGGGTATTCCCCACTTTTTTTTCAAGCTGATTTCATATGTCTGATTTCATGTTGAGTTTTTTTGATCCACTTGGACTTTAGTTTTATGCAGGGTGATAAGTATGGATCTATTTTCATTTTTCTACATGTAGACATCCAGTTGGACCAGCACCATTTGTTGAAGATGCTATCTTTTTTCCTTTGTATGGTTTTGGCGTCGTTGTCAAAGATCAGGTGTCCATAAGTGTGTGGGTTTATTTCTGGGTCCTCTGTTTGGTTCCATTGATCCACCATTCTGTTTCTATGCCAGTACCATGCAGTTTTTAAAACTGTTGCTCTATAGTAGAGCTTAAGATCAGGGATGGAGATACCTCCAGAAGATCTTTTATTGTAGAGGATTGTTTTAGCAATTCTGGGTTTCTTGTTATTCCATATGAAGTTGAGAATTTTTCTTTCCAGGTCTATAAAGAATTTTGTTGGTAATTTGATGGGCATTGCATTGAATCTGTAGATTGCTTTTGGTAAGATGGCCATTTTTACTATGTCAATCCTGCCAAGCCATGAGCATGGGAGATCTTTCCATCTTCTCATATCTTCTTCTACTTCTTTCTTCAGAGATTTGAATTTTTTTTTTTTCATACAAGTCTTTGACTTCCTTGGTTAGGGTTACTCTGAGGTACCTTATGTCATTTGTGGCTATTGGGAAGGGTGTTGTTTCCCTAATTTCTTTCTCAGCCCTTTTGTCTTTTGTATACAAGAGGGCTACTGATTTTTTTGAGTTAATTTTGTATTCGGCCACTTTGCTGAAGTTGTTTATCAGCTGTAGGAGTTCCCTGGTAGACCTTTTGGGGTCACTCACGTGTACTATCATATCATCTGCAAATAGTGATAATTTGACTTCTTCCTTTCCAATTTGTATCCCCTTGATCTCCATCAACTGTTTTATTGCTCTAGCAATGATGTTGAAGAGATATGGAGAGAGTGGGCAGCCTTGTCTTGTCTCTGATTTCAGTGGGACTCTTTAAGTTTCTCTCCATTCAGTTTGATGTTGGCTACAGGTTTGCTGTATATTGCTTTTACTATGTTTAGCTACGTGCCTTGTATCCCTAATCTCTCCAATACTTGAAACATGAATGGATATTGGATTTTGTCAAAGGCTTTTTCAGCATCTAGGGAGATTATCATGTGGTTTTTTTCTTTCAATTTGTTAATATGGTGGATCACATTGTTGGATTTCCATATATTGAACCACGCCTGCATACCTGGGATGAAGCCTACTTGGTCATGGTGGATGATATCTTTGATGTGTTCTTGTATTCGGTTTGCGAGTATTTTGTTGAGTATTTTTGCATCAATGTTCATGAGGGAGATTGGCCTGAAGTTCTCTTTTTTGGTTGCGTCTTTGTGAGGTTTAGGTACCAAGGTGACTGTGGCTTCATAGAATGAGTTTGGTAAATTTGCTTCTGTTTCAATTTTATGGAATAGTTTGAAGAGAATTGGAGTTAGCTCTTTTTTTAATTTCTGGTAGAATTCTGTACTGAAACCATCAGGTTCTGGGCTTTTTTTGGATGGGAGACTTTCGATGACTGCTTCTATTTCCTTGGGGGATATAGGACTATTTAATTGATTTACCTGGTCCTGATTTACCTTTGGTAAGTGGAATCGATCAAGAAAATTGTCCATTTCATTTAAATTTTCAAATTTTGTTCCGTATGGACTTTTGAAGTAAGTCCTATTGATTGCTTGGATCTCCTCAGTGTCTGTAGTTATGCCCCCCTTCTCATTTCTGATTTTGTTGATTTGGATGGTGTCTCGCTGCCTTTTAGTTAGCTTGGCTAAGGTTTGTCTATCTTGTTGATTTTCTCAAAGAACCAGCTCTTGGTTTCATTGATTCTTTGAATTGTTTTGTTTCTAATTGACTGATTTCAGCCCTGAGTTTGATTATTTCCAGCCATCTGCTCCTTCTTGGTGTGTCTGCTTCTTCTTTTTCTAGGGTTTTTAAGTGAGTCATTAAGTTGCTTCAATGCGCTGTCTCAAATTTCTTCTTGAAGGCACTTAGTGCTATGAACTTTCCTCTTTACACTGCCTTCGTTGTGTTCCACAAATTTGGGGACTTGGGACCCCTAGTCTCAGGTACCCTTGTGCCCACGGACTGGGACTCCTAGTCTCAGATACCCTTGTGTCCATGGATCAGCCTGGGAAAGTGGCTGGGACATGCCTGCTTGCAGCTCCAGTCCGGAGACCCAAAGCCTGCGTTACCGGGGATTTCTTCCTGGTGCTGGCTGGGTAGCCGTGAGTGAACCCTATGGATTCCCATGCCGTGGGAGCCTCCCCTCACCTGGGAAACACGATCGATGTAGTTTCAGGGCCCCGAGTTTAGTCTCCTGGTCTCTGCACGGAAAGTGCTGTCCTGCTTCTCAGATGCACTGTTTTCCTGGCACCACCATCTTGGCTCCCCCGTCATTTTCTTAGCTAAATACTTAATTAGGGAAATATTTCACATTTCCCCAAAGGAGATTGTCAGTCCTGTTATTAAGAACTTGGAAGTCATTTGGGCTTTAAACATTATATTGAATGACAAACTATCTAGATACCTATGTTCTTTTAGCTTAGAAGACCCTCCGTCTTCTTCCACTTCCTGGTAATTTCAATTGTACTCTCCTCTTGAAGCTCATCTATCTACATGTGGAGTCCCCAGTAAGGAAATATCTGGAAAGGGTTAGGAGGTATGGGCTTGTTAAATAATTTAATTCATTTTATTTCCCTAATTTTTTTTCTCAGCCCTTTTGTCTTTTGTATACAGGTGGACTAGTGATTTTTTTTTTTAGTTAATTTTGTATCCTTCCTCTTTGCTAAAGGTGTTCATTAGCTGTAGGATTTCACATGTAGAATTTTTTGATCTAAGGTATACTATAATACCATCAGCAAATAGTGATACTCTGAATTTTTCCTTTCTGATTTCTATCTCCTTGATCTTGTGCAATTTTCTTATTTCTCTAGCAAAGACTTCCAGAACTATGTTGAAAAAAATATGGAGAGAGTGAGCAGCCTTGCCTCATCCCTGATTTTAGTGGGATTGCTTTAAGTTTGTCTCCATTTAGCTTTATGTTGGCTATAGGCTTGTTGTGTATTGCTTTTACTTTTTTTCGATATATACCTTTCATCCCTAATTTCCCCAATATTTAAACATGAATGGATATTGGATTTTGTCAAAGCTTTTTCAGCATTAAGGATATTATCATGGGTTTTTTTTTTTTAATATGGTTGATCACATTGATGGATTTCCATATATTAGCCACCCCATGCATCCTGGGATGAAGCCTACTTGGTCATCATGGATGATATCTTTAATGTGTTCTTATATTTGCTCAAAAACATAAGGTACCTTGGTATGACCCTAACCAAGCAAGTCAAAGACTTGTATAAAAAATATTCAAGATTCTGAAGAAAGAATTAGAAGAAGATATCAGAAGATGGACCAAATCTCCGATTTTCATGTCTTGGCAGAATTAATGTAGTAAAAATGGCATTCTTACCAAAATAAATCCTCATATTCACTGCAATTCCCATCATATTACCAACACAATTCTTTACAGATCTTGAAAGAAAATTCTCAAAGTCATATGGAAAAACTAGAAACCCAGAATTGCTAAAATGGTCATGCACAATAAAAGACCTTCTGGAGGTTTCTACATCGCTGATCTCAATCTATACTATAGAGCAACAGTTATAAAACCTGAGTAGTACTGGCAGAGAAAGAATGGGGAATCTATGGAACCGAATAGAAGACCCAGGAGTAAACCCACACACTATGGACACCTGAGTTTTGACAAAGATGCCAAAACCATACAATGGAAAAAAGATAGCATTTTCAACAAATGCTGCTGTTTTAACTGGTTGTCTACATGTAGAAAAATGCAAATACATCCATACTTATCATCTTGCACAAAACTAAAGTCCAAGTTGATCAAAGACCTCAACATAAAACTAGACACATTAAATTAGGTAGAAGAAAAAGAGGGAAAGTCACTGTACTCATTGGCACAGGAGACAACTTCCTGAAGAGAACATCAACAGCAGAGGCTCTAATAGTAACAATCAGTAAATGGAACCTCATGAAACTGAAAAGCTTCTGTAAAGCAAAAGACACTGTCATTAAAACAAAACAAAGGCCTACAGATTGGGAAAGAATCTTCACCAAGTCTTTTTGTTACAAAGGGCTAATATCCAGTATATATAAAGAACTAAAGAAGTTGAAAAGCAACAAATCAAGTAATCCAATTTAAAAAAAAAAATGTGAAAAAGATCTAAAGGGAGAGTTCTTGATACAGGAATATCAAATGGCAGAGAAACACTTAAAGAAATGCTCAATGTCATTAGCCATCAGGGAAATACAAATCAAAATGACCCTCAGATTTCACCTTAAACCCATCAGAATGGCTAAGATGAAAAACTGAAGTGACAACACATGCTGGAGAGGCTGTGGAGAAGGGGAACCCTCCTCCACTGCTGGTGTGACTATAAACTTGTATCATTGCTGGTGGGAATGTAAACTTGAACATCTATTCTGGAAATCAATCTGGCACTTTCATAAACAACTAGGAATAGAGCTTTCTGAAGATCCAGCTATACTACTCATAGGCATATATCAAAATGAGGCTGAAGTATATAATAAGGACATTTGCCCAATCATGTTTGTAACAGCTTTATTTGTAATAGCCAGAACCTAGAAACAACCCAGTGCATCCTCCAAAACTGAAGAATGGATACATAAATAGTGTTACGTCTATATAATTGAATGTTATTCAGCAATAAAAAGAAGGAAAACATGAAATATTTAGGTAAATAGTGAGAATTGGAAAAGATCATCCTGAGTGAGTTATCCCAGAAACAGAAAGACACACAGGGCATATACTCACGGATCTAGACATATAATATAGGATAAACCTACTAATATCTGTACACTTAAGAAACTAATCAAGGAGGACTGGCTAAAATTATCAATCCCCATCCCAAAAGACAAAGAAGACAGACATCAGAAGAAGGAGAAAACAGGGAATAAGATAGGAGCCTGCCACAGAGGCTTCTGAAACGCTCTGCCCTTCAGACTATCAAAGCAACTGCTAAGACATATGACCAACTGTTAGGCAGAATGCATGGAATCTAATGAAAGAATTCAGAAATAGTAAGATCTGTCTGGAGAGGATAGGAGCTCCACAAGGAGAGCAACACAACCAAAAATCTGAGCAGAATGTTATTTCATGAGACTCATACTCTAAGCAAGTACCATGCATGGAGATAACCTAGAATCTGTGCACTGATATAGACATGGCACAGTTCAGTGTCCAAGGGAGTTCCATAGTAATGGGAATAGGAACTGCCTCTGACATGAACTGATTGGCCTGCTCTTTATTCACCTCACCCTGATGGGGAAGCAGCCTTACAAGGCCAGAGGAAGACAATGTAGCCACTCCTGATGAGATCTTATAGACTAGCAATAGAAGTAAGGAAAGTCCTCACCTATCAATGGACTTCAAGACAGGCATGAAAAGTGAAAGTGGAAAGAAGGTGGGATGGGAAGGGGAGAAAGAAGGGGTTTATGGGGAGATAACAAGTGAATAAATTGTAAATAATAGAAATTTTAAAAATTTTAAAAATATATAATTCCTTTTGGATTTATGTTATAAGAGGTTGTGCTTGGAGGTTGATGTATGAATAAAAGTAACCAGACAGAAGGGAGTCTCTGTAACTTGGTCTCTGTCAATTTATATCTCTTTTTTTTCAGTCTCAGTCTCAATATTTCTGAATCTGTCTACATAGCTCTTTCTCTTGCTCTCTCTATCTCCCTCTCTCTGCCTGCCACTTATGTTTTGGCATGAAAAGCTCTCAGTTCTGCTAAAGGACTACAACAAGTTGACTGCTTGTTGAGGAGACATCAGGGATGGTCTCTGTAAAAATATAAGCAAGTTCCCAATTAAATGTTTTGTTTTGTTTTGTTTTGTTTTTTTCAAAGAGTAGGCTTGGTCAGGAATCATTTTCATAGTGCGTAATTCACTAACCGAGGACATATTTGTACATTTAACAAATAATAATGGAATCTGTGATGAAGTGAAAGTCACTTGTCAAAGAAATGTAACTTTATTAATGACCACTTGAAAGAAATATGTGACACTTTTCCTGAACTAAGAGTCTTGGATATAGGAACTGTCATCTCTCAGCTGTATTCTATCAGCTGCCCAGATTGAGGCATATAGGGCTGCTCAGCTTTTCTCTGTAGCAGGCTGTCCACTTGGCCCTTTTAATGACTAACTCCTGAAACTCTTACTGGCTTTCTCCTTTTGCATGAGATCATTCTCATTCTCACCCATTCAGCACCTTGAAATAATGTTGAAGTTTCCATGGAGATGAATAGGCAAACGTTCCTGTGTCCAGTATCTCTAATCCTGTGTACAGGTGACTTTTTCTTAGGAAACCCAACAAGCCTTTATCTCATCCCTTTATCCAGATCCCACACCTTTACTCCTGTTTATCTCTGTGACAATGTCAGGTAGGAAATAAAACTATTTATTTAATTATACAGTTTCCTAAGTAGGGAAGTTTCAAAGTGATGTGGGATTAAGAGGAATGTACCGAATGACAAGGTGGTCTCCTATTGTGGTATTGGTTCTGAAATTTCCCAGGTTGTGACTTTGAACTAGCCAGTTACTCATGTACTGAATAACTGTACCTTCATATTCTTACTAATATAATACGCTCCTATGGTCTAAGGTTCCCTGTGCTGTTGAGTCTTTAAGAGCAGTGAAAAGAGAAGGAACAAGACAATTCCTAGGACTGTTTTGGCTGAAATAGAGAAAGATTGGGAAGAGTAGACGACTAAGGGGCAAGATACTATGTGACAGCTGGTGCTGTACTACACTAGTGTTGTCAACCCTCTCTGAGTAGGGTTGCCTTAGCTGACCTGGCTGGATCTGCAGCTGTGTCCTACTCTTGGTTCATTCAGGAATCCCCCTGGTCCTGGGGTTAAGAGTTAAACTAGGCCATCAGGACAGAGAAATCGGTCCATGTTATATGCCCATGACACAAGAGCAGCTGTGTCCTCAAGACAAACACTCTAAAAGTAGTTTTTGTTCCAGGACTGCTTGTTCAGAGGTGCCACCTGAGCTTATGATCTGAGGTAGCTGGGTAACCACTAGTTCATGGCTAGGATTCTCTTCTACATTATGAGGTCCTGGAAAGCATGCCTTACAAAGTCAAACTATGCCCTCCTTTACAGAATCTATTCGCCATGTGAAAATCATTATGAATTTGTCAGCATATTATTTTTACTGCTTATTTGGGAGTTTCATTTAATATACATTTCACTCCTTTTCCATTTCTCCCAGGTTTAAATTCCTACCCATGTTTCAAACTAATTCTTTTTTCTTTAAATTACCTCAATTGAAGTATGTGTTGTTCATCTACTCATCGGAACATGATCAGAGTGTCTCAGTCCCAAGTCCCATAAAAAAAAAATGAGTTCATCTTTGCTGCAGTGTCCAAGAAGAGGTCTATACTTCATCGCCTTAATCACAGTTTTTCAAAATTATTTATTTATTTATTATGATTTGTTTACTTGTATCTCCTCTGCTCCCCCATTCCTCTTTTCCTTCCAGTCCCAACCAGCCCCCTTCTTCTACTCCTATGCCCTTTCTTGAGTTCTCTGATAGGGGAGTTCCTCCTCCCCTTCTATCTGACCCTAACTTATCAGGTATCATCAATTCTGGCTTCTTCATCTTCCTGTGTAGCCTGATTCTCAGGGCATTGTTCTCCTTGTGTTCTCAATTCCCTCTACATATGATACTCTTCCTGAAACTTTCCTGAAGGCTTCCTGGAGCTCTGAGGGGAGGGGAAGAATTTCATAAGGAAATCCCATGTAGATCTGAGTGTTTACAAGTCTCTCTCTGCATAGTATCAGACTGTGGGTCTCTGTATGCAATCCCATTTGATGCAAAAGGAAACATCTTTGAGGATCTGAGAACATAGCACTGATCTATGAGTTTTGAGCAGAGACAAAATATTTTAATAAAAAGGGCCTAGGTTGCTTGAAAATATTCATAGAATGCCCTGGCCCAACAACTCATTTAACTGCCATCCAATCCCCCTAGTGAAAGACTTGCTTATTCAGAATAGATAGCCTATTGGAACATTATCCCCCACTGCTAGGAGACTTCCCAATAAGTAAATACATACCATATTTGTCTTTCTGCATTTTAGTTACTTCACCCAGGATGATTTTTCCTGGTTCCATCCATTTGCCTGAAAATATCATGATGTCATTTTCTTAGCTGAAGAATAATGCATTATTGAAATATTCCACATTTTCCCGAAGGAGGCTGTCAAACCTGTTCTTTTGTCCTTGGAAGTTGCTGGGACTTTAATCATTGCATTGAATGACAAACTTTGAGGATAACTTTGTTCTTTCAGCCTAGAAGACTTTCCATCTTCTTCTACTTGCTGGTGATTTGAATTTCAATGCCCTCTTCAAGCTCATCCATTTAAATGTTTCTTATTCTTCCCAGAAGAAATGTCTGGGAAGTGTTAGGAGTGATAACCTACTTAGAAAATATAATTCCTTTTGCAGTTATATTATCAGAGGGTGTGGTTTGAGGTTAATGTGCCAATGAACGTGAACAGACAGAATGGAGTCTCTGTCTCTTGGTCACTGTCACTTTATATCTTTGTTTCTGTCTGTTTCAGTCTATTTCTCAATCTGTCTCTCTACCTATATCTCTCTTTGACTTCCTCTCTCTGCCTGCCACTTGTACTTCAGTATGAAAAGCTCTCAGTTCTGCTACAGGACTATAAAAGATGACTGCTTGCTGATGTGATATCATTCATGGATTATGTAAAAACATATCCAAGGTGACAATTAGAGGCTATTATTTTCTAAAAGTAGCCTTGGTCAGGGAGCATTTTCACAGTAATTAGTTCATTGAATGAGGAAATATCTGTGCATTTAAAACATATAATGGAATCTGTGATAATGTGTAAGTCACATGTCAAGGAAATGAAACTTTATTAATGAAAACTTGAAAGAAATAAGTGACACTTTTCCTAAGCTAAGAGTCTTGGACACAGGAACTTTCATCTTTGGGTTTTGTGCTTTCAGCTGCCAAGATTTTGGAATGGGGGGCTAGACAGATCTGTTTTATCTCAAGCAGGCTATCCACTTGGCCCTTTTAATAATGGCCTCCTGAAACACTTACTGGCTTTCACTTTTTGCATCACATCATTCTACCTCTCAGCCAATCAACACCTGAGAGAATCTTAAGGTTTCCATGGAGATGAGTGAACAACTTTCCTTAGTGTTCAGTATCTCTGATCCTGTGCAAACTTGACTCTTTGTGGTGACAACCAAAAGGTTTTATTGTATCCCTTTTTCCAGATCCCATACCTTTACTCCTCTTTACCTCTGTGACAATCTAAGGTAGGAATTGAAACTTTAATGTTTACTCAACTGGACAGCTTCCTAAGTAGGGAAGCTTCAAAGTGATGTAGGATTAAGGGGAATGTACCAAAAGACAAGGTGGTCTCCTACTGTGGTCTTGGATCTGAACTTTCCTAGATTGGGACTTTGATCTGAGCAGTTACTGGCGTACTAACTAAATGTACCTTCAATTCTTATTGATAAAATAGACTGTCAGGGTCTAGGTTTTCTTTTAGGTATTGAGTCTCTAAGAACAGGGTAACCTGACCAGCACTGCAGGGTAGTCGAACAGATTACTACTGAATGTGGGAGTAGAAATGGGGAAATGGGGAACAAAGAATGGAGACAAGATAGTTTCCTAATCAAGTCTCAATTACTGAACCTGCAAACAACACTTAAAAAGCAGAGCATACAAGCAAAATTATTTTTACAGTAGTAACACATCTATTCCAACAGGGAAGTCATTCAGGAATTCACTCAAGGTTACACAAAGTTTGCTGTGTGGTTCCCAAGGTTGGAGGGAGCATGCTATCTACTTCTCAGACTCAGAAGAGCCAGCCTGCAGTGACTGCCAAGAACAGTCTCTGAGACATAGAACTTAGAAAAGACCAGCATCTGGCAAGGCCATGAGGCAGAATTCCTATTACCAGACTCCTTCAGTTCCCCTTTCTTTGTTTTGGAAAGCCTGTCTTAGGTTGGCAAAATATGTATTTTTCCTTACTTGTCATTTAGGTCTCAGATGCAATTTTATGAGACTCTGACTTAGGTTGAACAACCACAATTTTACTCTGACCTGTCATTGACTTACCTCCATATCAACTGGGGTTGTTAGAGGTCTTTAATTTAAATTCATGCAACTGTACTTGCATGCATTGTAGTTGTTGAAGAAGGAAGGCAGGCACAAGGCAACAAATGCATACCTGCCATACCTGCAAGTGTCAGTCTCCACTTAAGCACAGAATCAAAGGATGGAAAGTACCTCCTTGAGACTAGTAAATATATCCCAGGTTGTATTGGCCAATTCTAACCTATGTTTCTTGGCAGATTCTATGTCATGTATCTTATTTCTCATCATTAAAACCCTAACAGGAACCATAACAAAAGCAGATTGCTTAACAACTAATACTGAAAGAGCATTATTATTAGCACTAACACAATTAGTAAGATTGTTATATACACATTGAATTGAATAGGTATCATTGTTCTGAAAATGTCTTACTACAATGTTTCTAATTAGCAGTAAATAAAGAGGAGTAATACATGCCAAACAGAAGTATACTTGATTAGTTTAGCAAAGCTACTTGCATTCCCAGAGAGAAAGCCCAATATCCCAACACTGTCCCCAATTTCCATACATAGGTTTGCCAATTTTTATTTGAAATCTTCCAAAGTAAAGTACTAATAGCTTTTTCTAAAACAAAGTAATTTTGACTGCCTATATCAGAAACCAAGTTCTTAATACCCTTAACAATAGACCAGTCCAGTCCATGACTGTAAACGCAGTGTCATTGTCCCAGGAGTAGTTATTTGGTGTTACTCCAATGCATCTTATTCAAGGAACCATCATTTGAGGTCAAGTGAGTTGATCACCTTTCTCACAGGATGGGTATCTCATTGGAGATGTAAGACTGTCATTCTTAACTCCCGTAGAAAGGGACAATAATATCCCTCCAATGTTCTACTTTGCCTGTTTGCAAAGGGAGACTTGAGCTGCCAACCCAACTTCAGAGTAGTAAGCATTTCGACCTATGATCTGGTCAGGAGAGACTGGTAAGCAGTCCTGATGAATACTCTTTCTGGTAAAGCAAGAAGATGACCTTTTCCTATTCCTGAAAAGTTAAGAGTTTCTTTTACTTGTGTTCCTTCAAAAGCAGGAAAACCCAGCAACCAAAGTTTGTTGAGTTAAACAAAGACTTTTAGATCATCCCAGGAAACTGGGTGTAGTGGAGATGGATTAGGAACGTACTCCCAATAAAAAGTCATATTAACTGCACATGTCTTCATTGACATCATTATCATTGTCAGGAGGAAACTCCTCATTCATTTTTTTTTTTTTGCACCAGATGTTCTAGTAGCCATCAAAGTGCAACATTTTCTTGTGGAAAAACATAGACAGATCCTTGTCCCCATATGAGTTACAGGGGCCAGTCCATGCCATTGATTTTTTAAAGGACCCCTCCATTTAACTTTAGCAAAAGTTTTCTTGGTTTCTGTATGCCAAAATCTATATGCTGCAGATTTACCATGCTTATCCAAATTTTAAAAATTCAAAATGAAAACAACATGGTTAAGATGATTCTTAGGTATCCAGGGGAATAGCTCCCCCTTCTTTGTTTTTTGCAAATAAACCGTCACTGTTTAGTGGACATGCTTTACCTTGCCTTATCCATGAGGCCTGTAAGACATTTTAGTTATGTGAAAAACTTGAAACTGTTGACAAAATATTTTAAAAGATTTGCTACTATATCCTGTTCCATTGTCAGTTTAGGAATTCATAGAATATTAAAAGCCTGTAGACAATGAGCAATAACATTCTTTGGAGATCTTCCTGGTTGAGGAGTGGCAAAATAAATCCAGAATAGGTATCTAGGCATACATGTATATTTTTTAATTGTTTAAATTCAGAAATATGAGTAATATCCATTTGTCATATCTGATTTGGAGCCAATCCTTTAGGACTGGCTTGAGTAACAGGATGAAATTGAGGACAAGTACTGAAAGTCTTGACTATACTACTGGCCTGTTCCTCACTCAATCCATATTGAAGTCTCAAGGTTTGACTATTAAGATGATGCATACTATGGGCATCCTGGGCTATTTTTAACTGTGAACAATAAACTTTGGTTGCCACAGACCAGACCAGTTGGATTCCCTGCATCCGTGGGGAACAAGGCTCTGGACAGGTAACACACGGTTTCGGGGATGAATTGACAGACAGAGACACCTTGATGATATTGGCTCTGCTGCAATTTTACTGACGGCAGGCTAATAATTTTATAGTGATTTCATAAGTAAGCACCTTAAAGTTGGCATGCTTTCCAATACATTCAAACTTTTATCAAGGATACAAAGTTTATGTTTTAACTCAAAAGTGTAGCCAAGCGTAAAGCAGTACCCACAAAAAATCTTAGCCTAGAAACTTTCTGATCAATGCAAACAAGAAACAAAAACCTCAAACTGTGGTTTCATTATCAGTGACTAGTGAAGGGGAAAGTCAGGAGCTGTAATAGTCCTCCAAGTCAAGACAAATACCTGCCAAAGTCTTTTTCTACATTAAAGTCTAAATACACCTTGGTCAACCATCCTCCCATATGTCTTGTTAAAGATTTATAATCTTCCTTAGAAACAAGATGCTAAAGGGAGGAATGCTAGAGCCTGCTGTACTTGCTTAAGCTATTTTTTCCTAAGAAAGAGCCCATTATTTATTTTTCTATTCATATTATGCTTTCTAATACTAAATCCAATTCATTACTTGTTTCTTTTACTCTATTCTTGCTAAAGCTTTTAATAATCTATCAAAAATATTGTGCTGTACCAGGAATCAGAAAAAAATCAATCAATCCTCATTCAATCCTTCATCTGATAAAGCAGGATTTTCACATTACATCTTTTTGGTATAGATGGCCAGTGAGAACATTCAGGGCCTTCCAGGGAACAGAGTCCCATAGGAAATATGTCTCCTCATCTTAGCAGCATAATTTTATGCCTATATAGCACATTTTTATGCTTATATAGACTCTGGAGTTAGTGTGGCATTTGGTGACTTTATCTGCCAATTCATTTCCTTTAGACAGGGGTTTGGGAAAATTAGAATGAGTCCTCAAATGTCCTACAAAAGGGGAAAGTTTTTTTATCATTTTGAATTTGTAGAAATAAAATTGCAGCATAACAAGATACCTGACTTTGACCTGTAGTCTCTAACCTAGGCAAAGCTTGAGCTACATATGCACTATCTGTAAAAATGTTCAAAGACTGCTTATTAAAACTTTGAAACACAACCAATACTGCAGATGACTCTGGTATTTGTGCAGATGTGTTAGACATTTGAAAAGATATTTTTTTCTTTTATAAGCATAGGCAGTAACACCAGATAATGAACCATCTGTAAATACCATTCAAGTGTCAACAATTGGGCTAACTTTCGTTTTAAATGGAAAAACTACAGGTTACACCTATAAAAACTCAATTAATTTGATTTTTTTGAGCCTCAACAGGTTGGACTCTGTCATAATGAGCTTACATATGTTAAAATGTCATATTTATCAGATCTCTGACAAGTCTGAAGGCCAGCATATTTGAGTTACTCTTTGTCTATATCATCTGTGCTAAACTTCATCCTATAAAACAGGAGGTTATAATCTCAATTTGGCATATTTTTCAAATGTATGTTTTATAACCAAATTTTAGGTAGATCTGTTAGGGAAACATTATAGTTACAATTTTAGATTTAACCTTAAAAAACATAACAAAGAGACTAGGTAAAAGTCAATTTTGTACTCAATTATAATCTTAGCATAACTTTAAATCTGCATTTTTAAAGTAAAATCAAAGGAAAACTTTTAACTAAACATAATTTAAAAAGGGACAAGCAAATCTTATGATTTCTCTCATATTGTATTAAAACTTACCAGCAAAAACTTAAAGAACAAACGTTTTATTTAACATTAAACAGAGAACTAAACTTAACCTATAGCCCTCAGCAAAAACGGACTATTCTGGCTCTAATAAATCTATAGGCCAGAAAGAAACAGCATTAAGTCATTTATTTAGGTACTGGCAGCCAGGCATATATTTTTTTGTAATAGTTAACAATGATCTCATTCAATCCTTCATCTGATAAAGCAGGATTTTCACATTACATCTTTTTGGCATAGATGGCCAGTGAGAACATTCAGGGCCTTCCAGGGAACAGAGTCCCATAGGAAATATGTCTCCTCATCTTAGCAGCATAATTTTATGCCTATATAGCACATTTTTATGCTTATATAGACTCTGTAGTTAGTGTGGCACTTGGTGACTTTATCTGCCAATTCATTTCCTTTAGACAGGGGTTTGGGAAAATTAGAATGAGTCCTCAAATGTCCAGATTCCCTCAGCTAGATTGGAAACTCTCCAAGTTCCCAGACATATATCCCTGCATAGCCCTGGGCTAACATGGAACTGTAGTCCTTTTTTTCCTATACAAGCGCATATTCAAACATTTTGCATTGAAGAATCTCCAGCCTTTTTACAGGAAGAACAAAATATTTTATAGTTTTTGTTACAAGAAATATTGTAATAACTGCAGTTTTTGTTTAATTGGCTTAAACAGCTTGGCTTGGTTTTACTTTGTAAACCTAATAAAATAAATACCAAGGTTTTTTTATTTCCCCCAAAGGTGTAAGAAACTGTTGTAAGATTTTGTTAGACTGTTCAAGGGTTACTATTTTAAAATACCTAATACCTTTTAAAATGTTTTATTGAATTTAACTCCGATGGTCCAAGACCAAACTCAGATGTGTTGATTCAAATTGTCTCATGTCTATAAATATCCAAGTCTACAGATAAACATACATACAGAGAGATATGTAAGGAACATAGAAATCTGACTTTGTCACCTTGGAGTAACCATAATACCCAATTTCCAGGACTTGACCATCCCCTATCAGACACAAGTCCCACAGAGTCCAGAAGGAGTGGACCCCTCATGGGTCCCCTCTACACACATATATTCCGGAAGGAGCAGAGCCCCCTGGCCCTTTCCAAAGCTTCCAGATGGAGAGCAGGCTCCAGCAGCCTCCTTATCACATAAAATAGGATCTGAGAGACCCTCTCTCCTTGTCCCAAAAGGAGTAGAACCTTTTCGGGCCTCTTGGGATCTCTTCCCCGTGAATTGGAGTGTCCTCCAGATTCCCTCAGCTAGATTGGAAACTCTCCAAGTTCCCAGACATTGTGAGCAAACCAAAACCAGAACCTGGCACACAAAAACCAAAAAGTAGAGACAAAGACAAAAAAACAAGCATAGTACATACTTTTTAAACATTTACATATTTGTGAAAACATGTTTTTGTAATAAAAAACCAAAGCATCCTCTTCAGAAGTGAAATCATAAAGCAAAATAATAAAATAAAATCATAAATTTATAATTTCAAAAGTAAAAACTACTTTAAAATTTACCAGTTCAAACAATCCAATTTTTTTATTATTATTGTCATTATTATTTATTATTATCATTATTATTATTATTTTGTAATTTTAATTTCTTGTATTCACTTAATATCTGAACTTGTTCCGTTTCTAATTGGACTTTATTTAAAAGAACAGTAATATCCTCCTGCAGTGGTCCCAAACGTTTTGCACATGTGTCATGAAAAGCCACTGGGGCAGAGGGACCAAGAGGCCAGTCTGACTTATGAGACTTGGCAATTTCTTCCTCTGACTCCACTTTATCCTCATGATCTAGCTTCTAAAACTATTTTTGCCCTCAAATTACACAAATCTGTTTGAGCTCCTTTATGAACAATTGAAATAACCTTAGAAGTACTTGTTTTCTGCCAGTTTGGCTGCTCTAATTTCCCCAAGTAATGCATTACCTTATGACATTTTCCCAGGTTTCCAGATTGATGGTAACTGGGAACAAGGGACAATCTTCATTTACAAACTAAAGGGGATAAAGGTGTTTCTCCCAGTTCCTTGCTTTTATTAGCATTGACTTTAAATTCCTCATTAACTTCTTCCTGCTATTTCTCTGCCCCATGATTTCACTGCCTACCTAACTTGTCTTCCTCCTTGCAATCGCTGGTCATCACAAAGCACATTTTTTTCTTAGGCATCCACAGCTCCTAAAAACCATACTTTCTCATGTTGCCCCTTGTTTTCAAGGTCACTTGTTCAGGCGCCAACTGACCCATCATTCAGGCTTGATGAAAAGTGTTTTATCTGAAATCAATATTTACTAATAATTATCTTTAGTAAAGCTTTCATTAATCCTAAACAGGTGTATAACAAAATCATCACACAGAACCTGGGTTTATTTAGTTAACCAAAAATACAATGCTGGCTGGGCAATAGTTACTCCTTCCTAAACCTCCAAGCCCTCATAGTTTCCTAACATTTAGATTTTACCTATTATACTTGCTTTTTGTGAAATATTATGTCCAGTCAATCTCCACATAGTTCGAAGATTTGTCTTCCAGCTCTCTCCTAGCTCTCTCACCCTTTTCTCCCACTCATTTCCTGCCCTCTGGCTCCTCCCCTCTTTCCTGTCCTTTGGCTCCTCCATTTGCACGACATTGTGGCTAGTTGTTTTATTTTGGCCTGTTTATCACAATGCAATATCTGGATTGAACTCAGACACTGAGCGTGAGAAATCAGCATTTGAATGAACCAGGGTAGTACACATTTCAAAAGAATATTATACCAACATGTCCCCCGTTAAGTCCAATAAAAGTCTTCTTTTCTATCAATACAATAATAATTATGAAATTATGAAAAATGTTAGGTAAAATCTACATTCACAATGCCCAGTCTACGTGTATTTAGCAACTTAGGAGAAAGTTGTCTGATTCTCCTATTTATCTTGACAAGTTAAAACTTCTATACCCAAATTAATTTTATCCTTATTGGTATTACCCATTTGAAAGGTTTTCTTAAATTCTAAACAACTCAAGCTTAATTGTGGCACTATAACTATTTGGTCTTCAACCCCATCAGAGACTTGAGAAGGAAATAAAATTAGCTATTAGAATAAATAGGAAGTGCATGTTAGCAGCTTCCAAAAAATAAAAATTGACAAGAGAGGGTTTGGTGCCAACAGTCACCCATAACTCTTTATAGCATTGGAGCATCATCTTCAGCCTTCTTGCTCAGAATATTTTTCAGACATATATGTGAACTATTTAGGACTTGCTTACACTGTTTGGCCAGAGTTTGGCAGGCTACCTGTCCTGCATTTAAGCCTGCCCATTTTTAGCAGAATTTCTTGTTTTTGAAGCAAGGGTAATTTCTTTACCAGAATGGCTTGTTTGCCACTTTTGTAGCCATCTCCATATGGAGGTTCTTAGATGCTCATTATCTTCTTTCAGGTTGTCAGGGTGCTGCCAGGAAATGACTTGTCTCATCGTGAAAGAATCTCTAAAATAATAAAGTCACTTTATTCATATTCTGTAGGTCTCTGAAGTTTTGAAGACTACCTATCTTTATGTAATTGATTTGTCTACAAAATCATTTATCTCTGTTAAACCTAGGATGTATACTCCTGTGATAAAGTAGAGTAGTTTCTGAGATGACAATAACTAGCAATTAACTTGCAGTACCTAATACCCTAAACAGTCTTTAATAGCAGTTTAAAAGTATTGGAAGTAACCTTAATTTCTATCAATATACTAAAGCTTGTAACAATGTATCAAAAATAAACTTATTTTTGATCAATATACAAAATCATTTACCAATGAGTTAAAAATAAGCTTATTTGAGAATAACAAACAAAATCCTAAGTTGAGTAGATTCAACAAGTTACCTTTTTTCTATTCCTATGATATCCCTGTATATTCCTTGTTTCACTTTGAAAAAGATCATTATAATAAACATCTCCCAATGACAATAAAATTTTGTAGCTGACATTTTGGACATGTAGAAAACCTGTAGGGGCCCAAATGAAATTGGTTAATTAAGCAAGCAATAACATTTGTGGTTCAGTCTTTGAATGTTGAGAAATTTCAGGCTTAATAAAAGTCCTCTTTGGAACAGTCTACAATGCTGGACCTATTAAGATTAGTAGCTTTCTTCAAAGTTCTTTTGGAAGCAGGCTTTGATGAGAAACAGGAGTTGAAGAAGTTGAGGCAGGAACAAGCAGAAAGCTGGAACATGCAAGATGCTGGAACAGATGTGTCAATGTCTCAGCATGCTGAAGAATGATTCTGCTGGATTGATCCAGCATCTCTGGTGTCTAGTTGTTTTGTTCTGCAAACATATAATTTCTCACAAGCATTATAGTGTTCTAAAATTATGAATGTAAGATATGTGCTGGATGCAACTAAACTTAAGCCAATTTAATCTATATCAATTGAAAGGTTAGCATAATATATTTTGAGTATATTTGTTGAAGTTTTGTCTGGAGGCACATTTTTATGTCTCAGTCAGTTTTAGAGTTTTTCCCATGTAAAAGGATTACCAATATAAGTTACCCTAGTTATCATGTTGAAAACAAAACAAAGTTGGATAGATCAAAATATCTTCTTGGGCTCTTGTGTGCCTGTTGTATTAGGCCAAGTTGCTACCTATTTCCCTAGAGAAGTATTCCATTAGAGAGACAAGCTGTTTGCCTTGAGCAACAGAAAAACACATGTTAAAGTAAACTTTATATAAACTCCTTTTTTAATTCAGAATATAAGCATACCATAGGTGTCTTGTATCTTATTTGAGGTTTTGTCCTATATTTTTTTATATGTTGTAGCTATTTGTTCTATCCTCTTGTTTATATAGAATGGGCAGTTATGCCTTTAGAGCCAAACTTAATTTTAATTCCCTCTTACCTTTAGCATTTAAGCATATCCTAGGCATCTTGTACCTGGGCTTTACATTGATAGTGGCTATTTTTTGGCTTGCCCCTTTTTTTATAAAGACTGGACATTTATGCCTTTATAGCTGAACTTTATATTAACTTTCTTAGCCTTAGACTGTAAACACACTTACCCTTAGCATTAAGTATATCCTTGGCATCTTGTACCTGGATTTTTACCTTGGTTTTGGCTACTCTTTGTCTTGCCCTCCTTTTGAAATGGATGGACAGTTTTACTTTTAAAACATATAAATATAATTTTTGAGTTTTTAGGACTAAACTAGGTTGGCAAGTACTTGGCCACCTTTAAGCCTCTTGTGTCTTTTTTTACATAGGCATGACGAACATTTTCCCCCATGAAACTATCTCATGTTCAAAAGATAAGGCAGTTTCTAGAGGACTGTGACATTATCTCTCTTTACATAAACCTAAAAATGATGTGAATCCCAACTTTAGATCGGTAAGGACATAATATCTATTATTAAGAAAAAAGAATTTACATAGTAACCTTTGGAAAATTTTGTCATTTTGAATCTAAGAGTATCTCTTCAAATGGCTATTATTATGTAAAAAATCTTGATCCTGAACTCAGAGATCTTTCTGTTTGGCAATAAAGGCATATATTTAAATCAGTATCACTGTAATTCAAAGCCTTTAAGTGAAAATCAAACAAAGAGACAAGAAAAATTTAAGGTTGGGTCAGTCCTGCCAATTTATGCTATAACAAAACCCAATTGGTTATTTTTATTGATGTTTTAGTGAAGTGGTGGACCCTTACCAAAAAGAGCTGACAAGTATCTTACAGCGAGAGAGGTTTGAATTTTAGCCATTATTACTCTAATTATTTGGAAGAGTGCCCTTTTTCTTCACTGTAACTTAGTATTCCAATCCTTGTTTATTTTCCCCCATTTTCTCCTTAAACTTTCTTGGAGAAGGTATGGAGAAGAACCACATCATTAAACATATTGCAACCAGATCCATGACTATGACAGTCAAAATGAAGCCAAAAGGGATTAAAATACCCTCTGCCATGGCATTTTTTTTATTTTACATGCAATTTAGGCCAAACTCTGTGTAGAGGTCCATCTGCCTCCACTTTCTTTCTTTCCTTCCATGGCTGTGGATCTGAGACAGTTGAACCAACCACAGTATAAAGGAGTCATGCTTGTTTACTCCTCAGATAAACTATAGCACCAGCCAGTTTTGTCAAGTCTCAGGTCTGTCCACAGGAGGCTGTCTTTTGCTCCTGGGCATGTAAGAGTTTCTCTTAAAAATACAGTAATTTATCTGGGATTTTTTAGGTTTTAAGTTTGGAGGTTTTACTGGGAGCTTATTACCTCCACCACATTATGATAAAGCATGATTTAAAGGATTTGGATACTTAGTTTGGTGCCATTTGTTGTAAGTGACTATTAATATTTACTATTGATGATTTATCTTCTGCTAAAGCTGCTGTTAGTCCTAAACAGCTGTATAACCAAATCACTACATAGACACTGGATTTATTTAGTTAACCTAAAATACAATGCTTAGCAATAGTTACTCCTTCCTAAACCTCCAAGCCCTCATAGTTTCCTAACATTTTGATTTTACCCATTATACTTGCTTTTTTGTGAAATATTAGGTCCAGTCTTGTGGAGAGCCGAGAGAATGCAATCGCCTTTATGAGATGGTGCCAACATCCGGCTCTGGCCCTAATGAACAACAAAAGAGTGTGTGTGCAAGTTGCAAAAGTGCGCCAAGCCACTGTCCAGCCCGGGGGCGTTACTGCCCAGTCCGGGGCGTCACAGGGGGCAATGGGCAAGCAGCCAACCAGCGGAGTACACGCCGCCATAGGGTGTATTTAAGCAGCACCATTCTGGTGGTTATCGTCTTCCTCTATTCATCGTAATAAACGTTTACTGCAGAAGGATCCTTGTGTCAGTGTGCATTCTTGCTGGTGAGATGATTGCCCGGGTCACAGCTGGTGCCGAAGCCCCGGGATGCTGGGCAGCCTTTGATCTCAGGCCCTGTGAGGAGAGCACCCACGCTCACGGGGTGGATTCAGAACTGCAGTGCTAATGGGTAAGTTCTGAGAGGCGTGTCTGCTCTTAAAGAGATATCGCCCCATTTAATTGTCCCAGTTGCTCTTACATTTGTTTTGATGGCTTTAGCGATTTTTCTTTTGGTATTCATTTTGTTTCCATAAAGACTGGTGCTAAAGTGCTTTGTCTCTGTGGGACATCGTTAGACGGAGGTATATAAGCCGCAGTGTCCTCCCCTCCCTTTTTGGTGTGCCATTGGGTACTGTTAGCCGGACGTACATAAGCTGTGGTGCCCCTCCCTGTGTCAGTTTCTCTTGTAGATAAGGGAGCAACGTGGGAGCTTCACATTCGGTGATCACGGCACTTCAGGCACTTTTAAAACAGCATGAATTAAAGCTTTCAAAAAGAACGTTAAAAGGGTTTATTATGGAAATTGATCACATCGCTCCCCGGTTTGCATGTTCAGGGTCACTGACACTTGCTTCCTGGGATAAGCTAGAAGCTGATTTACGGAGGGCAGAAGAAAATGGAAAGCTAAAAGCTGGAGCTAGGTCATTGTGGATTTTAGTAAAATCTTGCTTAGAAGATGAGAGATGCCACCCATCTGTAGCAGCTGGTCAAGGGGTGTTAGAGGAATTACAAGACAGCATGTCAGAAACAGAACAGGATGAAAGGTTGGGGGCCCTTAAGAAAAAAGAAAAAGACGTCTTTAAGAAAAAAGACCCTTCTGCGATGTTAAAACCGCAGAAGCGAGAAGTAAGGGAAAGGATGCCCTGGGAGAGAAAGGTGAAAAGGGGAGTAAAATTCCAAAAAAAAATAGGCCTCTTTATCCGATAAAAGAATTGGAGGCTTTGGGATTTGATAGCTCTGAATCTGAGCAGCTAAATTCCTCCGAAGGGTCAGATTTAGAGGTAGAAGCGGCTCGCTATGAGAAGCAGAGGTGCCACCCTGAGGAGCCACTGTTAACACCAGATCGAGAACAAAAAAGGGGAGGAGCTGAAACTCGAGGGGCTTTCTCATTAACCCCTAAGGCTCCTCCGCCTTATGTTGAGAGACACGGTTTGGGGTTTGGATTCCTTCTTTTCAAAAAGGGATAAAAGAAAGCTTTTACAGGCCTTCCCTGTATTTGAGGCCGCTGAAGGAAACCGTGTTCATACACTGGTAGAATATCCCCTTGTTAAAGAACTTGCTGAATCGGTTAACAAATACGGGGTAGATGCTAATTTTACTATCATACAGCTTGAAAGACTTGCTACCGTGGCCATGACCACAAATGATTAGCAAAATGTCATAAAAGCTGCTCTCCCTAGTATGGGACAGTACTTAGAATGGAAAGCCTTGTGGTATGATGCTTCCCAAACTCAGGCAAGGGCCAATGCCCATGCAGAAGACAATAAGCGGCAATGGACCTTTGATTTGCTAACAGGACAAGGCCAATTTGTTCATGATCAGACAAATTATGATTTATACAGGAGTCAAAAACAGGAGTGGGAGCTTATGTGATTAATAATAAAGTTGTTTCTAAGCAATATCATGAGACTTCGCCTCAAATTGTAGAATGTTTAGTAGTGCTAAAAGTTTTGGAAAAATTTCCAGGTCCCTTAAATATTGTTTCTGATTCTAGTTATGTGGTAAATGCAACCAAAATCTTAGAGGCTGCTGAATTGATTAAAGCATCTAGCAAGCTTGCAAAAATTTTTCAAAGGATTCAGTTTGCCTTAATTACCAGAAGATCCCCTGTTTTTATTACACATATTAGGGCTCATTCTGGTCTACCGGGGCCCATGTCCCATGGAAATGACCTGGCAGATCAAGCCACAAAGATGATTGCATTTGCCCTCCTTTCAAATTTAGAATTTGCTAAGGAGTTTCATAAAAAAATTCATGTTACAGCTGAGACTTTGCATCATCGATTTGACATAACTAGAAAAGAAGCTAGAGATATTGTTACCCAATGTCAAAATTGCTGTCAGTTTTTACCTGTGCCTCATGTTGGGATTAATCCCAGAGGAATCCGTACTATACGGATGTGGCAAATGGATGTTACTCACATTTCATCCTTTGGCAAACTACAATATTTACATGTTTCCATTGATACTTGCTCTGGAGTTATGTTTGCTTCTCCCCTGACTGGAGAAAAGACAGCCCATGTTATTTAACATTGTTTGGAGGCATGGAGTGCCTGGGGAAAGCCCAAAATTCTAAAAACTGACAATGGGCCAGTCTATACTTCTCAAAAAATTGGACAGTTTTGTCATTAAATGGGAATGACCCACCTTACAGGTCTCCCATACAACCCTCAGGGACAAGGTATTATTGAACATGCTCATCTCACTCTAAAATCCTACTTAATAAAACAAAAAGGGGGAGTCGAGGAGGCTCTGCCCTCAGTGCCACGAGTGACTGTTTCCTTGGCACTCTTTACTCTCATTTTTTTAAATTTGGACAGTCAGGGCCACTCAGCGGCTGATCACCACTGCTTAGAGCCTGATAGGCCTAAGGAAATGGTCAAATGGAAGGATGTCTTGACTGGTCAGTGGAAAGGCCCGGATCCTATTTTAATAAGATCCAGGGGAGCTGTCTGTGTTTTCCACAGGAAGAAAACAATCCATTCTGGGTACCGGAGCACCTCACACGAAAGCTCGCGGCAGCTGAAGATGATCCTCCAATGAATATACCTGCAACTAATTCTAGTTCTTGCTTGGATCCTTCTAAATCGGGTTCCTAGTATTGTGGGGGTACAACGTTGGGCCATTTTTTCTGCATTCCCAAAGCCTATGCTGGTCAGACATAATTCATTGACTTTCCCAAAATTCTTCTCGTCCAATAAAGATTTAGGCCTGCCTTATTTGCCTTATGATGAGACTGAGGCATCATTAGGAGAAAGCCATGACTTTTCAGAAGCTGGCTCCCTTTGCTTTCAAATCGAGGATTCCGTAGGAGATTGTGTTCGGCTTACCAAAAGGATGCTTGGGTCATTTGACTATAAGGATTCGGAGTGGGAAGTTATGTCCCAAAAGGAAAGGGGTAGTAAGGACGCCATCAATATCTATTATACCTTTTCGCATAAGGTCACCTGGATAAACGGTTCCTTTTTAGGACCAAATTTTTTTTAGATAAAGATAGACCTCTTCAACCTAGGGTGGCCCCTTCATGTGCATGGGAGGATGATGGGTCCATCCCTCCATGGTCTGACTGCCAGTGTCGCTTTACTCGATGGGCTGACAAAAATAAAACCTTTTCCTTTTCCCCAAATATGTTGATGGATCCTACAAAAAGTTTGGTAATGAAAAAAGGGCTCTTTATACAACATCGAGATATGGCCCCTTTTTATAAATGGATACTTTGTGGGATAAAAGGTAGTTGTACGGACCTCAATCCTCTGGGATTCATTAGTGGTGGTACTGTAGGGAAATTGATCGTCATGGGTGCCCTAAATGGTACTGTGATAAAAAAAAAGGGGTTATGGAAATGGTAAATATAACAAGGCAAATTACCCATTGGAATAGAACCATTACAAATCAGACGACTTTTCCACCTAGTCCTGTCTGTGTTTATCCTCCTTTCTTTTATTTGTTTTGTCCAATAATTCTTTTAAAAATTGTACCAATGAGACATGCTGGATGTTGCAATGTTTGAATGCCAGGCCTTACACTTGTGCCCTGGTTGTTAGAGTCCCAATCCCTGTGGAGACTCCATTCTCCCTCTCCCTGTTTAGACAGAAGAGAGATTTTGGCATCACCGCAGCCATTGTTACTGTCATCGCAGTCAGTGCAGCTGCTGCCACTGCAGCCGGCTTGGCAATGGCAAATTCAGTCCAAACAAGCACAATAGTAAATCAATTGTCAGCTGAAGCCATGAACCTTCATGTATCTGCTAGCGCACAATTAAAAGGTGGATTGATGATTCTTAACCAGCGTTTGGATCTTATGGAAGAAAGAATAGATATTTTATTTCAATTGGCTCAATTAGGATGTGAGAGAAAAATAGGAGCACTCTGTATTACCAGTGTACAATATGAAAATCTTACCTGAGCTGCTAATTTGTCCAGGAAATTGTCCTTATATCTTGCAGGAAACTGGTCAGAAGGATTTAAAGAAATGCTTAAAGAGCTAAGGGCGGTGGTGGTGACCATTAATTCTACTCGAGTGGATTTATCGCTCACAGATGGCTTATTATCCTGGGATTCTTCCGCCTTTTCTTATTTTAAGGAATGGGTGGGCATTGGAATGTTTGGTGCAGCCCTATGTTGTGGCTTAGTGTTCTTACTTTGGTTGGTCTGCAAGCTCAAAGCCCAACAACAATGTGACAAGGTCGCGATCTCGCAAGCACTTGTGACTTGGAACAAGGATCATCTCCCAAAATTTGGTTATCCATATTAAAAAATTAAAACAGACTGTGACACTCAGTCGATGCACCTCAAGGGTTTTACCTATTGCACTGAGTCGATGAGTGATCCAAGTCACAATGTTGCCTTTGCCTAAGCGGCTGTGGTACCTAGATAGGAGGATGACAGCCCTTGCACTCCCTGGAATTTTATTCCATTGCACGGGAATGGGTGTCACCTCCATTTTTAATGTTCTCCCTTAGACCCTGCACCCAGAGGACTTGTCTCCATTGCACCTGGTGGGGTAAGGGAGTAATCTAAAGCTCTTGATCGCTTACTCCCCAAAGAAGGAGTTCACTTGATCGAGCTTAGGGCTCTCCTCTGCCGCGCTTATAAGGCTTTAAGGCAGTTTTCATTTATTAAAACAAAAAGGGGGAAATGTGGAGAGCCAAGAGAATGCAATCGCCATTACGAAATGGCGCCGACATCCAGCTCTGGCCCTAATGAACAATAATAGAGTGCGTGTGCAAGTTGCAAAAGTGCACCAAGCCACTGTCCAGCCCGGGGGCGTTACTGCCCAGTCCGGGGCGTCTCATGGGGCAATGGGCAAGCAGCCAACCAGCGGAGTACACACCGCAATAGGTTGTATTTAAGCAGCACCATTCTGGTGGTTATCGTCTTCCTCTATTCATCGTAATAAACGTTTACTGCAGAAGGATCCTTGTATCCGCGTGCGTTCTTGCTGGCGAGAAGATTGCACTGGTCACACAGTCTAACTCCATGTAGTTCCAAGATCTGTCCTGCAGCTCTCTCTCCAAGCTCTCTCACCCTTTTCTCCCACTCTTCCCCTCTTTCCTGTTCTCTGGCTCCTCCCTTTGCAGAACATTGTGGCTAGTTGTTTTATTTTGGCCTGTTATCACATTGCAATATCCAGATTGAACCCAGAGACTGGGGTGGTGGGGGAGAAATCAGCCTTTGAGCGAAGAAGGGTAAGATGCATACATTTCAAAAGAACATTAAACCAACAGAAAATGGTCCACCTGAAAGATGGAGTGTAAATGAGGGGACAGGGAGGCAAAGAATGGAGACAAGACAGATTCCTGATCATGTTTCACTTTACTGCACTAGCAAACAACACTTATAAAGCAAAGCATACAAGCAAATTTTTTCGCACAGTATCAACACATCTGTACCACCTGTCAAGCCATCCAAGAATTCGCTCAAGGTTAAACAAAGTTTGTGATCTGGTTCCCAAGGTTTCAGGAAGCTTGTTATCCACTTCTCAGACTCAGAATACCATGCTTGTAGAGACCACCAAGGGAAGTCTCTGAGACATGGAACTCAGATAAGACTTCAAGATCAGGAGGCAGAATTCCAATCACCAGACTCCTTCAGAAAACAGACAATTCCTGAGACTAGTTTGACTAAAAGATAGAAAATCTGTGAATGTAAAAGGAAAAATGGGGGAAAGTAAACTATTTGACAGCTGATTCTGTTCCACACTAGTGTTTCCAAACCTTTATGAGCAGGGTTGCCTTGGCTGACCTGGCTGGATTGGCAGCTGTGTCCTACTCAGTGGTCAGTGAGGAACCCTCCTTTTCCTAGTGTTTACATTTAAAATTGGGCCTTCGGGACAGTGTAATGTTTCTGTGTTATATGCCTCGGAAACAAGAGTTGTGTTTCCTCCTGTGGTCCTCCATCTAAACCCTCTAAATGTAGTATTAGGGCTAGGACTCCTAGTTCAGTGGTGCCAACTGAGTTCATGGAGTCTGAGGTAGTGGGGTAACAACTAGTTCATGACTATGATTCTCTGCTGCATAAAGAGTTCCTGGAAAGAATGCCTTATAAAGTCAAACTCTGTCCTCCTTTATTGGAATCTTTTCTCCATGTTAAAAGTCATTGTAAAAGTTGTCCACATATTATTTTTTATTGCTTATGTGGGAATTTGATATAATATACATTACAGTCCTTTTCCATTGCTCCCAGGTTCATATTCCTATCCATGTGCCACTTTAATTTTTTTTTCTTTAAAATACATCAAATGAAGTATGACTTGTTTATCTAATCATTGGCACATGATCATAGTCTCAGTGCCAAGTCTCTTAGAGAAAACTTAGTTCATTCTTGCCATACCCTGGAACCCTCCCCAAGAAGAAGACATCAGTCCTGAAGAGCTCTATACTTCAACTTCTTGATCACCTTTTTTCTTATGTATTTACTTATTACAAATTGTTCACATTGTATCTCCTCTGCTGCCCCAACCTTCTTCTCCTTCCATTTCCACCCAGCCTCCTTCTTCCACCCATATGCCGTTTCTCTACTTCCCTGATAGGGGAGGTTGTCCTCACCCTTCTATATGAACCTAGCTTATCAGGTCTCATCAACACTAGCTGCATCATCTTCCTCTGCAGCCAGATTCTCAGGGCATTATTCTTCTTGTGTTTTCAATTCCCTCTACTTAAGACACTCTTCCTGCCTACTTTCCTTCATGCTTCCCACAACTCTGAAGGGAGGGTGAATTCAATAGGAAAATCCCAATTAGAGCTGGGAGTTATAAAGTCTCTCTCTGCATTTTATAGTACTGTGGGTCTCTATATACAATCCCATGTGATGCAGAAGGAAGCATCTCTGTGGATACTGAGAGACCAAAAAGATTAAAAATTAACAGCTATTATTAAGGCCTGAACTATATGGGTGGAGAAGTCTAGTAATGCCCTGAGGGGAAGAACCACCTTACTGCATTCTTTCCCCAACCACTAGAGATAACAGTTGCTAGGAAATTGCCCCATTCCCCTAGGGACACCAGGTCATTATGGTCTGGGGACCTTCCTATAGCCAATCAATTAAAAATGTAGCGTTTTGACCAATAGATGCTTGCCAGGCAGGAATTGCCCCTGCCTTGGGCATGCTGGGAGGGACCAGATTCTATATATCACCTAACTAACCTGGGCTCAGCAGACTCAGCTCCCACTGCTTCTGGCAGTGGGTATTGTGGGCCCAAGCTGCAGCTTGTAATTTACAATAAAAAGACCCTCTGAGTGCTCTCTGTCACAAACAATTCCACATTTGGCTAAGGCTGAGGATCTGGCTTGCTTCCATGTATGTGGACCTATCTGCATTGCCCACGTGGCACGCCTGGGTTGGCTACCCAGAGGCTATTTAAGCTGTGGGCTGCCTTTCCCCAGGGTCCGAGGATTGTTCAAGGTTCCTGAATAAACTGCATTGAAAAAAAATAAATAAATAAAAAAAGAAATACACTAAGAAAATAAACTTGCAGGAGGTCCTTTCAAAATGACACATTCGGATAAAAGATTTATATATGAGAAACAAAAAAAAATTGGAAAATGGAATGGACCTTTGTCTTTGTCTGCCTGCCTTACCTGCTGTGTCAGATTTTAGAGTTGATCACTTGTATAAAGTTGTTAAAGAGCTAAAAAAAAAAAAAAAAAAAAAAAAAAGACCCTCATGTGTTTTGCAATGGAGTCAATTCCTGTAGATCTTTTGGGGGCTTTCAAACTGGGTGTAACATATGGAGGTTCCACAGAGATTCCAGGGCCCCCCAATACCTCAGGACTGATCTGGAGGGTCTCATACCAGCTGGTAAGTGTAGTGTCTGTGTCTCAGTTTCTGTCTCCGTCTTTATCTCTTTGTGTTTTGTGCGGTGTGCAGTGTTCTGGTTGGCACCTATCTTCTGTATTCTGTTTTGCCTTGAGGTATCTGTATGAGTGACTAAATGTGATTTAGACAGACGTATCAAACAATCACAGTTTCTGGAGGTGGTCTAGAACCACCCACCACTCTGAGGCTTCTGTGGCAGAGGAGCCAGAGCGGGAATCTGAAGGTCTGTTTTACAGTACCTTACCCAGGAAGGGACTTGGGCGCATCCTGGAGGAATTTCTGACAGAAAAGCTCCTTAACCCCTCACACCACTGTTTTTTTCTTTTCTGTTGTGTTTCTTGCATTTGGGAGTCTTTGTGTTTATTGGACAGATGACTTTCCACCCCAAACCTATCAGATGGACCTGCTCCTAGCTTCATCAGTATTTTCAGTATTTTGGTGGGTAATCTGTACTACCTAGTCCCAATGAGTGCCACTCGGTGTCTCCTGGGGCAATAGCCCACTCCACTGGGGCATCAGGGCCCTTGTCTCCTGCACCCAATGCAGGAGGAATCAGTATGTCTGGCCTGCCTCCAAAGAGTCAGTTTTGGTCTCAGGAAATTTGGCCAGCTGGTGAGTATTTTTTGTTTCAATTTCTCTGTGCATTATTTGTTTGTGTCTACCTTTTGTTTTCTGTTCTGAAAGGCCTTATGAAACTTGTTTAAAATGTGTACCTATGTGTTTATAAGGTCTATGAACGCATATGTATAGGTTACCATGTGGTATATGATGTGCCTCAGTGCCTCACCTCCATCTTGACTTTATCATGTGGTTATAATGTGACAGCCACCTTGTTATGGGTAAAAAAAAAAAATTGGGGGGGAGACATTGGTCAAATAATTCTCATTTCCTTCTAGGTTAAAAGGATGAGTTATTTTAAATTGGTATTGGTCTTAGAAAATAAATTGTTTGCACTGGTAAATTCTGGTTTTAAAATCTGGTTTTGACTTTTAAGATTATGCTTATGCCTTGTGACTTCTCTCCTACACAAAAGGTACTTTATTTTGATATTGCAAAAACTAGTTTTAAAAATTGTTTAAATGTTTAAGGCTATAAAATTTTCAAAGTTTATCAGGCATTTGGGTATGACAATGATCTTGGGAAATCTAACAGAAAATTTGAAAGTTTCTCGATACTTTGGGGGAGAATAAAAATACTTTGGTATTGATTTTATTAATTTTACTAAGTAAAACTAAGCCATGTGGTTTGCACTAATGGAGAAAATTGCAGTTTGTACAATGTATCTTGTTGAGATCTGTTTGTTAAGCTGCTTTGTTTATGGAAAAACATATTTCCATCCTGTTCTTTTCCTTGAGATGGAGAAAAGAGGAAGTTTCACCAAGTTCCTTAAAACTTGTTCTAAGTTCCTTAGAGTTTATTTATGTTACCTTTATGTTATCTGCTACTAGAAAGTTATTTTAGAAAAATAATTTGGCAGTTTCAGAACTCTTTTTTATATTAATGTAACTTGTTTTTGCTTTGCCTATAAAAAGCAAATTGTAGATGCTGGGCTCCAGTAGGATCATGTCAGAATGGAAAGGATTTTGATGACAGTTTTTATGTTGTCTGAAAAGCAAGAGAGAAAGCAAAAAAGTAAGAATGTCTGGTTAAGCAAAATAAAGGAAGCTAGGAACCTGAATGTATATAGGATGTTGCAGGTTAGTGGATGTATTATCAAAAGCCGGAGAGTTAATATGATTTCAGAAAGAACTGTATTTAAATATGTTATAATTCATTTAAAAGGCTGGTGATTCCTCATTGCAAAATGTTTTCTCATGCTCTTTTAAGGGGAAAGAATTCTGGCTGATAGGTTTGTTGTGGCCAGAATAATTCATATAGTTTAAAATTGTTCTGTACTGTTTTGTTATGCAGTTGGTTCTAAAACTTATTTCATCATTATGTTAGAACTTTTGGTTGTGGTGGGGGGTGTGTGGATGCTCCACAGTGTTTGCTGTATCATCATCAACACCTAATGGCTATTTTTGGTATTGTCAGTTGCAGCCTGTGCTAACACATGGCTAGCTGCCATGATGGTTCAGGGATAGAGAGCGTGTGAAGCTGTAGTTTTGTTGCCATATTTGTTTAGGGATTTCAGCTGAGTTCAGTTACACGTGGCCAGCCACCATGCTGATCCAGAGATAAAGAGGGTGGAGCTATGAGTTTGCGATCATCTTTGTTTAGGTGTCAAGTGGTAGGAGCAGCAAGATTTGCTAGCCTCTCTATGAACTGTATCTGATTAAAAGGTTTGCTTTGATTTTCATTCAGAAAATCATGCTAAATACTACAGTTGAGCCTTATATAGTCTCTTTGTTTAGGATTTTTTAAGGTCAAGACTAGGCTACTTAAAATATATAGTTCTAAAACACTCATTTTAGAAAAAATTTCAGAATTAGATTGTATAGCATTCTGTTTAAAGGAAACAGTTTAGAGCAGATGATAAAAACAAAGAGTAACTCAGATATGCTGGTCTTCAAGCTTGTCAGAGATCTGATGAATATGGTATAAGCTTATTGTGACAGAAAGTCCTGAAATAATGGCAGTAGCTCCCCAAGGTCTCAGAGAAGATTTTGGCATAACTACAGATGATTGTGACTCTGGATTGTGATATGCTAACCATTGGGCAATACTGCCTCAACTGGCCCACTGCTAGGGCCCAGCCAAAACTGTGGACACCTGGAGAGTAAATGTTTCATGCTGCAAAGGGTGAGGTGAGGCCATTCTCTCTTTTCTTTCTCCACAGAAACAGTCTCTTAACTTCTGTGCCTGGCTGGACTGCCTCTGTTCAGGATGCCATGAGACACAGGAACCAGGGACACTGCCTAGATGATGGACTAACTAGTCATCTCTGTCATTTTGATTGGCACATGGATTGGTATATTCATTTATCTTATTATTTATCCTTCTCAGGTCTCTGATTACTTTGAAAGCTAGGCTAAGCTTATGGTAGGTTTACAGCTAAAGAGCAGACAATTATATTCACTGTTAGCTCATTCATCAGTTCATTGGCTAGTTAGAACTACTAGGTACTAGATCTCTTATTTAGAAAGGAAAATAGGTTTGCCTTGCTCACAGGATTCATGTCAGTTGCCTGTCTCTTAAGTTATATAGCTGGACAAAAATATGAAGCTTGTAGGGTCTGAGGATATAGGAGTTTAGGTTGTAAAAATCTA
The DNA here is from genome assembly GCF_030254825.1 of Meriones unguiculatus. Taxonomy (NCBI): domain Eukaryota; kingdom Metazoa; phylum Chordata; class Mammalia; order Rodentia; family Muridae; genus Meriones; species Meriones unguiculatus. The sequence goes on from NW_026843710.1 coordinate 9,947,563, forward strand.
GAGAGTGTTGTTATTTGGTATGAAAAAATGTTTTAGAGTCAATAAATGCAAAAAAGATTAAAGAGTCTAAATTGATATATTAAGGTATAATTATGAGTTATAAAGATACAAAAATAGTTTAAAACACATTAAAAATAAGAGATACTTCAGATTCCCCCCCCCTTTTGCTACTTTTTGCTACTGTTGTGCTTATGTTATAATATTTCAGAAGTTTGGTGTTTTGGCATTAATCAATAGAGTTCTGATAAGTTGATGGAGCATTAACTGTTTATTTTATTTTATTTTTCATTTTGAACACCTTTATTTATATCATGTCTACATAAAAACTCTCATAAGTAACAACTTTTTAAAACAGCATGTCCTTCAAAAATAATTTGTTTCAAGATACACCTATGGCCAACTGTTGGGCAGAGTGAATGGAATTGTATGTAAGAAGAGGGAAATATCTGAGAAAAAGGTATCAGACGGGTCTGATGCTCTTTGGGTGGATGACACCTAAATGAACATCGGTACAAAGTCCCAAGTTATTTCTAATATCAGAGATCAGACCTCTACTCTTGCCTGATGCGTCTAAAACAAAAAGGGGGAACTGTAGAGAGCTGCGGAATGCTATGCCTTAAAGATGGAGCTGGTTTCCGCCTTCCACCTTCCTGATGGTGAGTGCTCTCTGTCACGAACAACTCCACATTTGGCTAAGGCCGAGGATCTGGCTTGCTTCCATGTATGTGGACCTATTTGCATTGCCCACGTGGCATGCCTGGGTTGGCTACCCAGAGGCTATTTAAGCTGTGGGCTGGCTTTCCCCAGGGTCCGAGGATTGTTCAAGGTTCCTGAATAAACTGCATTGAAAAAAAAAAAAAAAAAAAAAGAAGTGGGAAATAGTAAGAGCTGGAGAAGACAGGGTCTCCACAAGGAGAGCAACAGAACAAGAAAATTTGAACACAGGGAACTTCCCAGGGACTCATACTCCAACCAAAGACTATTCTTGGAGATGGCCTAGAGCCCCTGCACAGATGTAGAGCCCATGGCAGTTCAGTGTCCAAGTGGTTTACATAGTAATGGGAAGAGGGACTGCCTCTGACATAATCTGATTGGCCTGATCTTTGATCACCTCCCCCTGAGGGGGGAGCAGCCTTACCAGGCCACTGTAGAAGACAATGCAGCCACTTTTGATGAGAACTGATAGACTAAGATCAGAAAGGAGAGGAGAACCTACCTAACCTATCAGTGGTCTTGGGAGTGGCATACATGCAGAAATTGGAGAGAGGATTGGATAGGGAGGGGAGGTGGGAGGGGCTATGGGGGGATACAGGATGAATAAAGTGTAATTAATAAAAAATTAAAAAAAGAAACACCTATGAAAACCATATTTTTGACTTCTTTTTCTTGGTAGCAGAGCCAAGATTTGTACTATTCCTGTCTCCAGAGTGTCTTCTCTGAACTGATTATGCAGATAGGCACACACCACACTATATCAGAACATAAATAATATAGCAAAAGGTTTGAACAATCTTCTGTCTCTAGATATTATTTAAGAACCAAAGGCAAGCATAAGGAGAGCACATTGAGGAATGTAGAGGTTTAAAATTTTAAAATAAGTAATCTTAACACCTGAAAATGTACTCAATACAGTAACCATTAAAATGATAAAAATATTTTAAAATGAATTTAATTAGTATATTAAGTTTTAAAAAAAATCATTAAGATCAAGGCATTAACACTTTCTTGGGAACTGAGAAAGTAAACAGTCATGAAATCTATAACCAAAATCAATAAATCCTGTATGAGAAAAAAGAAAATTACATAACCTGACTTTATATAATTAAATGATGTTAGAATATAAAATACAGACTAATAAATTAGAAGAAAGTAACTTATAGCTAGCAAGTAAATTATTTATGCTTACTTGAGAAATATGCCACATTCGTAGAAAGATAGGAGATTTTTGGATAAACATTCTTTTTTTGATATTTTAAAATGTTAAGCATTTATTTTTTCTCTTTTTCTAATTTTATTTTTCTTATTTGTTACATTTTGTTAACTCTGTGTCCCAGCTGTATCCCGCTCCCTCATTCTCTCCCCAATCCCACACTCCCTCCCTGGCCTTCTCCCTGCCCCTTTCCAAGTTCATTGATAGGGGAGGACCTCCTCCCCTTTCATTTGACACTGTTTTATCAGGTATCTTCAGGGCTGGCTGCAAAGTCCTCCTCTGTGGCCTAACAGGACTGCTCCTCCCCTGGGGGGGGGGGTCAAAGAGCCTACCCTTGAGATCCTGTTAGAAATTGTCCTTGTTCACCTTAGTTTGGGAAACTACTTGGTAACTGAGTTACCATGGGCCACATCCGAGCAGAAGTTCTAGGTTATATCCATAGATGGTCCTTGGTTGAGTGTCAGTCTCTGAAAAGACCCTGTGCCTAGATATATTTGGTCCTTGTAGAGCTCCTATCCTTTCCATATCATACTAACTCCCCTTCTTTCATATGATTCTCTGCATTCTGCCCAGGGTTTGGTTATGAGTCTTAGTGTCTGCTTTGAAACACTACACTGCTAGTTAGAGTCTTTCAGATGCCTTCTGCAGTAGATTCCTGTAATACATTCAGTGCACATCCCATTTGTCTTTCTCAATGAGCATTGATCATCTTCGCCCATGTCCACTTTCTTGATTTTCTTCTTTAGGTGTATAGATTTCATTATGGTTATCATATCTTGTAGTCTATACAAATGAGTATATACCATGTTTGTCTTTCTCTTTCTAGGACACTTCACTCAGAATGATCTTTTCTAGGTCCCACCATTTGCCTGCAAATTTCATGATTTCCTCCTTTTTGATTGCTGAGTAGTATTTCATTGTGTAAATATACCACAATTTCTGTATCCATTCCTCCGTTGATGGACATCTGGGTTGTTTCCAGGTTCTGGAAATTACAAATAAAGCTGCTACAAACATGGTTGAGCAAATGTCCTTGTTGTGTACTTGAGCATCTTTTGGATATGCTTAGGAGTGGTATAGCTGGGTCTTGAGGTAGCACTACTCCTAATTGTCTGAGAAAGCACCAGATTGACTTCCAAAGTAGTTGTACCAGTTTACATTCCCACCAGCAATGGAGGAGGGTTCCCCTTTCTCCACAACGTGTCCAGCATACGTTGTTACTTGAGTTTTTGATCTTGGCCATTCTGATGGGTGTAAGGTGAAATCTCAGGATATTTTTGATTTGCATTTCCCTAATGGCTAATGAGGTTGAGCATTTCTTTAAGTGTTTCTCTGCCATTCGATGTTCCTCTATTGCAAATTCTCTGTTTATCTCCATTCCCCATTTTTTAATTGGATTACTTGGTTTGTTGCTTTTCTGCTTCTTTAGTTCTTTATATATACTGGATATTAGCCCTCTGCCAGATAAAGGGTTGGTGAAGATTCTTTCCCATTCTGTAGGCAGTTGTTTTCTTTTGATGTCGGTGTCTTTTGCTTTACAGAAGCTTTTCAGTTTCACGAGATCCCATTTATTGATTGTTGCTCTTAGAACTTGTGCTGTTGGTGTTCTGTTCAGGAAGTTGTCTCCTGTGCCAATGAGTTCTAGACTGTTCCCCACTTTTTTTCCAAACTGGTTTTATGTTGAGGTCCTTGATCTACTTCAACTTTAGTTTTGTGCAGGGTGATAAATATGGAATTGTTTTCATTTTTCTGCATGTAGAGATCCAGTTGGTCCAGCACCATTTGTTGAAGATGCTGTCTTTTTTTCATTGAGTGGTTTTGGCTTCTTTGTCAAAAATTGAGTATTCATAGGTGTGTGAGTTTCTTTCTGGGTCTTCTATTAGGTTCCATTGATCTTCTTTTCCGTTTCTATGCCAATACCATGAAGTTTTTATTACTGTTGTCCTGTAGTACAGCTTGAGATTGGGGAAGGAAATACTGACTGTTTATTATTCAGTCACCAGGTGGATATTTTCATTTCCTTTGGTTGGCTTCTGGAGATAGACTTAAAGGTGATTCCTGTTATGTTAAAAACATCAGTTTAGTGTGTATATCTGACCCACAAGTCATAACTTTTAGTATGGTATTTTTAATATCTGCCATTTCTGGGGTAGACTTTGACACAGCAATATCTGAAACCTATTCCTTTTAGTTACTTTATAAAGGAAAATCCAAGAGTCCCGGGTTTAGAACTAAAGCCAGTAATGTATTTCTTCCTAACTTTCCATTGTAAACATGGAAATGGGGGCTAAAAGTAGATGCTGAATATATGAAAATTGGCCAAGCTCCTTTCATGGCTAATTACCAACAGCTATGCCCACAGAAGAAATGTTACCATGGACACACTTAAGTTGTTTATAAAGGTTATAAAACAAACAGCTGATAGTCATTCAGTGGATGCAGTTTTATCTGTTACTCTCAGAATGTTATGTTAGATTTGCTGAATATATATTTCCTTTTGTGTACAAAAAAAATCATATGAGTTTCAGGATGTGACCTGGATCAGGCAGAGCTCAAAAGGACCACAGATGTGATTTTCCCTGATCTTTCCCATTTAATAGACAAATTTTAACTTCTGTCTCCAGTCTGAATTTGATTCAGTAGATTTTCACCTGTTTAACTCTGTTCCCAGATCAGCTGTGGACTGCAAGCCGAAATCTGGACTTCCTGGAAACTGACCTGATTGCTCGCTCTTTAGGTGGATCAACTAACCAGATGCTTGGGACTGCCCTATTGCCCAGCCTTTGACTGACATTTCAGCCTCCCTAGCCCCTGATGCCTACGGTCCAATGGTCAGCATTGAAAAAGTTCCAGAAGACAGATCTTTGCCCAAATCCCCAATAAGCAGGCTGAAATGCTAAGTCAAAAAGGGCTGACTCCCTGGCATTAGCTATTATCCTCAGCATCTGCTTAGCTGAAATGGAAACTAATATTGCAGCAATTGGGCTAAAAGCCTAGACAAACCCTCGAGAAAAAGGATAATAGTTCTCCTTGGATTACTACCCCTATATGTACCCTGAAGGGACTCCTACTCTTTTGATTTTTATCTTTGGGACTTGTATTTTCAATTGCTTAATGGCTTTCATAAAGAAATGCTTGAGAGCGTTACACTAATGGTACTCAGATCCCATTATAAAAAGGTAATCTATGCAAGGGGTCATATCTGGAAGACCGAAGATTGGGTCTTCAAATGATCATGGAAAAGGGGGAAATGAGAGACCAAAAAGATTAAAAATTAGCAAAGACTCTAACTGGCAGTGTTTTCAAAGCAAAGACTCATGACCAAAGCTTTGGCAGAGTACAGGGAATCATAAGAAAGAAGGGGAGTTAGTCTGATGGGGAAAGGATAGGAGCTCCACAAGGACCAAATATATCTGGGCACAGGGTCTTTTCTGAGACTGACATGCAACCAAGGACCATGTATGGATATAACCTAGAACCTCCACTCAGATGTAGCCTGTGGTAGCTCAGTAACCAATTGGTTTCCCAAAGTGAGGGGAACAGGGACTATTTCTAACAGAAACTCAATGACTGGCTCTTTGGTCTCCCCACCCCCGAAGGGAGGAGCAGTCCTGTTAGGCCACAGAGGAGGGCTTTGCAGCCAGTCCTGAAGATACCTGATAAAACAGGGTCAGATGAATGGGGAGGAGGTCCCCCCTATCAGTGGACTTGGAAAGGGGCATGGTGGAGATGAGGGAGGGAGGGAGGGACTGGGAGGGGATGAGGGATCAGGACATGGCTGGGATACAGAGTTAATAAAATGTAACTGTTAAAAAAAAAAGAAAAAACAAAACAAAAAAAAATTAGCAACTATTATTAAGGCATGAACTATATGGGCGGAGAAGTCTAGTAATTCCCTGAGGGGAAGGACCACCTTACTGCATTCTTTCCCCAACCACTAGAGATAACAGTTGCTAGGAAACTGCCCCATCCCCTTAGGAGGGACACCAGGTCATTATGGTCTGGGGACCTTCCTATAGCCAATCAATTAAAAATGTAGCATTTTGACCAATAGATGCTTGCCAGGCAGGAATTGCCCCTGCCTTGGGCATGCTGGGAGGGACCAGATTCTATATACCACCTAACTAACCTGGACTCAGCACACTGAGTTCCCACTGCTTCTGGCAGTGGGTGTTGTGGGCCCAAGCTGCAGCTTGTAATTTACAATAAAAAGACCCTCATGTGTTTTGCAATGGAGTTGACTCCTGTAGATCTTTTCAGGGCTTTCGAACTGGGTGTAACAGATACAGGGGCATGGTACTGATCTATCAAATGAGGGCAGAGAGCAACATATTTTAATAAAAACAGCTTGGGTTACTTGAAAATTTCTGTAGAATGCCCTAGACCAACATCTCAATTAACTGACACCCAATCCCCCTAGAGGAAGTGTGATTTGTTCACAATAGATGGCCTTTTGGAACTTTATCCACATTGTTATGAGACCTCCTAATAAGTGAATACAAACCATATTGGTCTGTCTGTATTTTAATAACTTCACCAGGATGATTTTTCCTAGTTCCAACCATTTGTCTGAAAATATTGATTTCATATTCTTAGCAGAATAATATTGCATTATGGAAATATTCCACATTTTTGCCAAAGGAGATTATCAGTCCTGTTCTTTGGTCCTTGGAAGTTGTTGGTACTTTAATCATTGTATTGAACGACAAAGTATCAGGATAAGTATTCTTTTAGCCTAGAAGTCCCTCTATCTTCTTCAAATTCCTGGTGATTTGAATTGCAAATCCTCTTGAAGCTCGTCTGTTTACATGTATAGTCCCCAATGAGGAAATATGTGGGTGGTGTTAGGAAATAGGGCTTTGTAGGAAACAATAGGAAACACATTTCTTTTGTTTCCCTAATTTTTTCCAGCCTATTTGTCTTTTGTATCCAAGAGGGGTACTGATTTTTGAGTTAATTCTGTATCCAGTCACTTTGCCAAAGGTGTTTATCAGCTGTCAGAATTCCCATGTATAATTTTGTGGTTCACTAAGGTATACTGTCATATCATCTGCAAATAGTGATACTTTGACTTCTTCATTTTGTATTTCCATCCCCTTGATCTTTTTCAATTGTCTTATTATTCTAGCAAGGACTTCCAGACCTCTGTTGCAAAGATATTGGAGAGAGTGGGCAGCCTTGCCTTGTCCCTTATTTCAGTGGGAATGCTTTAAGTTTCTTTCAGTTTAGTTTGCTCTGGGCTATAGGCTTGCTGTATGTTGCCTTTACTATAGTTAGATATGTGCTTTGTATTCCTGAAATTTTATCATGAATGGATATTGGATTTTGCAAAATACTTTTCTCACATCTAAGGAGATTATCATGTGTTTTTTTTTCTTTCATTTTTTTTTAATGTGGTGGATCACATTGATTGATTTCCATATATTGAACCACCCCTGCATACCTGGGATGAAGCCTACTTGGTCAGAGTGGATGATATCTTTGATGTGTTCTTGTATTCATTCAGAGACATAAATTACCTTCCTATGACCCTAACCAAGCATCTCAAAGACTTGTAGGAAAAAAAAATGTCAGACCCCATGAGCTCAGGTGGCACCTCTGAATAATCAGTCCTGGCACTAATACTACATTTATAGGGTTTGTCTTGAGGACACAGCAGCTCTTGTTTCCTAGGCCTAAAACACAGACCCACTTCTCTGTACTGAAGACTGAGTTTTAAATTTAAACCTCAACACCAAGAGGGTTCTTTGGTGACCCCTGTTAGGACAGAGCTGCTGATTTAGCCAGGTCAGCCAAGGCAACCTTGCTAACAGAGGATTTTCAACACTAGTGTTTAACAACACCAGCTGTCAAAAAATATCTTGCCTTCAATTCTCCTTTAACACTCACCTATCATTCTCTGTTTAAGGAAAAGCATTCCTAGGAATTGTCAGGTTTGCTTCTCTTTTCCCTGTTCTTAAACACTCAATACCCAAAGTAACAATAGGGCTGGTTTACCAGTTATATTAATAAAAATGTGAAGGTACATTTAGTGAGTATGTGAGTAACTGCTCAGTTCTAAGTCATAACCTAGGAAATTTCAGAACCGAGACCACAGTAGGAGACAACCTAGTCATTCGGTACATCCTCCTTAATCCCACATCACTTTGAAACCTCCATACATAGAAAACTGTTCAACAAAATAAACATTAAAGTTTCATTTCCTATCCGACACTGTTACAGAGGTAAACACAAGTTAAGATGTAGGATTTGGATAAAGGGATGATATTTGGATAAAGGGCTTGTAGGGTTTCACAAAAAAAGTTACATGTGCCCAGGAGCAGAAATACTGGACACTGAGGAAAGTTTGTTTACTCATTTCCATGGAAACCTCAAGATTCTCTCAGGTGTTGATTGGCTGAGCAGGAGAATGAAGTCATGAAACAAATTAAAGACATTAGGTGTTTCAGGAGCCAGATATTAAAAGAGCCATGTGGACAGCCTGATTGAGAGAAAGGTTCAGCAGCCCTACATGCCTCAATCTGGGTAGCTGAAAGCAAATAACCCAGAGATGACAGTTCATGTGTCCAAGACTCTTAGTTCAGGAAAAGTGTCACATATTTCTTTCAAGTGGTCATTAATAAAGTCACGTGTCCTTGACATGTGACTTTTACATCATCACAGTTTCTATTACAATTTTTTAAATAAGTCCTTTGTTATGGATGTATTTACAGGAAAAATGCTCTCTGACAAAGACAACTCTTTCAGCATTAAGGCATTAAATTGGGACCTTGCTTATATTTTTACAGAGACCATCCAGGATGTCACGTCAGCAAGCAGTCAGTCATCATTTTATAGTACTTCAGCAAAACTGAGAGGTTTCATACTGAACCACAAGATTCAGTCAGAGAAAGGGAAACTGAGAGACAGAGAGAGAAAGAGCTAGAGAAACAGGTTCAGAAATAGAGAGACCAATATTAACAGAAACAAAGATACAAAGTGACAGAGACCTAGAGACAGAGACTCCATTTTTTGGTAACTTTAATTGGCATATCAACCTCAAATTAGGCCCTCCAATAATATAACTTCAAAAGGAATTATATTTTTTTATATTTTTTTATTTTATTGTTTATCAATTACACTTTATTTACTTTGTATGCCACTTACTCTTCCCTCCCAATCCCATCTTCCTCCCACTTGTCCAAGCATGCCTTTTTCCATGTCCACTGATAGGGGAGGACTTCCTCTCCATCCTTCTTATCCTAGTCTATCAGACTGATATAGTCACAATAGATGGCCTTTTGGAACTTTATTCCCCATTATTAGAAGACCTCCCAATAAGTAAATACAAAACATATTTGTATTTCTGCATTTTCGTTACTTACCAAAGAATGATTTTCCTGCTTACATCCATGTGCCTGAAAGTATAATGATGTCATTTTCTTAGCTGAATAATACTCCAATAAGGAAGTATTCCATTTTTTCCCCCAAAGGAGATTGTCAGTCCTGTTCTTTAGTCCTCAGAATTCGCAAGGACTTTAATCATGGTATTGAATGACAAACTATGAGAATAAATATGTTTTTTTAGCCTAGAAGTCCCTCCATCTTCTCCCACTTCATGGTGATTTTACTTGCAAGGTTCCCTTAAAGCTCTTCTATTTCCATGCAGAGTCCCCAGTGAAGAAATGTCTAGGAAGGGTTAGGAGGTATGGCCTTGTTAGATTATATAATTTCTTTTGTTTCCCTAATTTCTTTCTTAGCTCTTTTGTCTTTTCTATACAGGAGGGCTACTGATTTTTCTTTAAAGTTAATTTTGTGTCCAGCTACATTTATAAAGGTGTTTATCAGGTGTAAAATTCCCTGGTAGAATTTTTGGGTTCAGTCTGGTATATTATCTGCAAATAGTGATACTTTGAGTTGTTCATTTCACATTTCTATTCCCTTGATCTATCTACTTCAATTGTCTTTTTCTCTAGCAAGGAATTCCAGAGATGTTGAAGAGATATCGTGAGAGTGCGCAGCCTCAATGGGATTGCTTAAAGTATTTCTCAGTTTATTTGGATGTTGGCTACAGTCTTGCTGTATGTTCCCTTTACTATATTTAGATATGTGCCTTGTATCCATGATATCTTCAACACGTTAAACATGAATGGATGTTAGATTTTTTTCAAATGCTTTTTCAAGATCTAAAGAGATTCTTATGTGCTATTTTTCTTTCAGTTTGTTAATATGGTGGATAACATTGATGGATTTTCATATATTATATCACCCTTGCATACCTGGTATGAAGCCTACTTGGTCATAGTAGATGATATCTTTGATGTGTTCCTTTATTTGGTCAAAGACATAAAGTACCGTGGTGTGACCCTAAACAAGCAAGTCAGAGACTTGTATGAAAAAAAATGTAAAGAAGTAGAAAATACTTATATGAAGATATAAGAAGTTGGAAAGATCTCCCATGTTCTTGGCTTGGCAGGCTTAACATAGTAAAAATGGCCATCTATCCAAAAGCAATCCACAGATTTAATGCAGTTCCCATCAAATTACCAACACAATTCTTTACAGAACTTGAAAGAAAAATTCTCAATTTCATATGGAAAAACAAAAAACCCAGAATTTCTAAAGCAATCCTCTACAATTAAAGATCTTCTGGAGATATTTCCATCACAGATTTCAAGCTGTACTATAGAGCAACAGTAATAAAAACTGCATGGTATGGGCATAAAAACAGAATGGTGGATCAATAGACCAAAGAGAAAAACCACACACAATGGACAGCTGATTTTTTACAAAGATGTCAAAAGCATGTAATTGAAAAAATATAGTATCTTCAACAAATGCTGCTGGTCTAACTGGATGTCTAAATGTAGAAACAAGCAAATAGATCCATAATTATCACCCTGCAAAAAAACTAAAGTCCAAGTGGATCAAAGCCCTCAACATAAAATCAGATGCATTAAAGCAGTTAGAAGAAAAATTGGGGAAGAATCTTGAACTTTTTGGCACAGGAGACAACTTCCTGAACAGAACAACAACAGCACAGGCTCTAAGAGCAAAAATCAGTAAATGTGACCTCACGAAACGGAAAAGCTTCTGTAAAGCAAAGAACACTGTCATCAAAACAAAAACAATGCCATCAGATTAGGAAGGAATCTTCACCAAGCCTCTATGTGACATAGGGTTAATATCCACTATATATATATAAAGAACTAAAGAATTTGAAAAGCAACAAATCAAGTAATCCAATTAAAAAATGGGAACAGATCTAAACAGAGAATTCTCAGTAGAGGAATATCAAATGGCAAATAAAAACTGAAAGGAATACTCATCATCATTACCCATGAGGGAAATGCAATTCAAAATGACCCTAAGATTTCACCTTACACCCATAAGAATGACCAATATCAAAAACTCAAGTGACAACAAATGCTGGGGAGGTTTCGAAGAGGGAGAACCCTTCTCCACTGCTGTTGGGAATGTATTCTTGTACCACTGCTGGTGGGAATGTATCCTTGTACAATCACTCTGGTTATCATTCTGGTACTTTATCAGACAACTACGAATAGCTTTTCCTCTAAAGCCAGCTATACCCTCATAGACATATATCCAAAAGAAACTCAAGTACACAATAATGACATTTGCTTAACCATGTCTGTAGCAGATTTATTTGTAATAGCCAGAATATGGAAACAACCCAGATGCCCCACAACTGAAGAATGGATAAAGAAATTTTGGAATATCTACACAATGGAATATTATTCCACAATAAAAAAAAAGGAAGTCATGAAAGTTTCTGGTAAATGTTGTGAACTTAAAGTGAGCTATCCCAGAAAGAGAAAGACAACCACATATAATTCATTCATTGTATATAATCATTCATACAGAGATATAACATAGGATAGACCTACTAAAATCTGTACAGCTAAAAATTAATCAAGAGGGAGGACTGTTGTAAGTGGTTATTAATATTTTGACAGACATATACATGAAGCAGTGACTATTTAGGACTTGCTTACCCTAACTTGGCATAGTTCCGCATTTGACTTGTCCTGCATTTAAGCTTGCCCATTTTAGGCAGAATTTGACTGTTGTGAAGTAAGGGTATTTTCTTTACTCGAGTGGCATGTTTGCATATTTGAAGCCATCTCTATATGGAAGTTCTTCAATGCTCATTAACTTCTTTCAGGTAGGTGGGGTGCTGCCAGGAAATGACTTGTCTCACTGTCAAAGAATCTTTAAAATAGTAAGAACATTTTAAATGCCATATTCTGTAGGTCTCTGAAGTTTTTGAAGACTACATCATTATGTAATCGCTTTGTATACAAAATCATATCTATCTGTTAAACCTATGATGTATACTCCTGTGATAAATTAGAATAGTGTCTGACATGACTATAAGTTGAATAACTAACAACTAACTTGCATATCTAATATTCTAACCACCTTTTAATAGTATTATAAAAGTATTGGAGTAATCTTGACTTTCTATCAATATAGTAAAGCTTATATCAATGTATTAAAAACACTTATTTTTGCATCAGTATGCAAAATCCTATACCAGAGTTAAAACTAACCTTATTTGGGAATAACAAATAAAATCTTAAATTGAGTAGATTCAATAATCTACCCTTTTTATATTTCTATAAGTTATCCCTATATATTCCTTGTTTTACTTTGAATAAGTCCATTAATAATAAACATCTCCCAATGACAATAAAATTTCATAGCCATGGCAAACAACCAAAAACATACCCAACCCCTGTATAGGAAATTGGACGCTGTTCTCATCAGTTTCTTCCAGCTGACATTGTGGACATGCAGAATTCCTGTAGGGGGCCCAAATAAAAATGGTTAATTAAGCAAGCCATAATATTTGTGGTCCAATAACATTTGAATGTTGAGAAATTTCAGGCTTAATAAAAGTCCTTTTTGTAACAGTCTAAAATGCTGGACCAGTTATAATTAGTAGCTTTCTTCAAAGTTCTTTTGGGAGCAGGCTTTGATGAGAAACAGCAGTTAGAGTTGAGGCAGGTATAAGCAAAATGCTAGAACATGCAAGATGCTGGAACAGATGTGTCAATGTCTCAACATGCTGAAAAATGATTCTGTTAGCTTTGATCCAGCATCTTTGTTGTCTAGTTCTTTTGTTCTGCAAACATATAACATCTCACAAGCATTATGGTGTTCTAAAATTATAAATGTATAAGATGTGCAGGATGAAACTAAACTGTAAGCCAATTTAATGTACATCAATTAAGAGGTTAGCATAATACACGTTAAAGATATTATAGCCAAGGATTTATTGGCCAATTATTGTTGAAGTTTTGGCTGGAGACATATTTTTATGTCTCAGTCAGTTTTAGAGCTGTTCCCATGTAAAGAGATCAGCAATATAAGGTATCATATTATTGAACATACAATCATTATCATGTTGAAATAAAAACAAGGTTGGATAGATTAAAATATTTTGGGGGGCTCTAGCATGCCTATTATATTAGGTCAAGCTGCTACCTATTTCCCTAGAGTAGCCTCTCATTAGAGAGACAAGATGGTTGCCCTGAGTAATAGAAAACACATGTTTTAAGTAAACTTTATATAAACTCCTTTTTTAATTTAGAATATAAGCACATCATCCATATCTTATATCTGTTTAGAGGTTCAGCCCTAGATTTATATATATATTATAGCTATTTGTCCTATCACCTTGTTTATATAGAATGGGCAATTATGCCTTTATAGCCAAACTTTATTTAAACTCCCTCTTACCTTTAGCATTTAAGCATACCCTAGGCATTTTGTACCTAGGCTATTTTTTGGCTTGCCCCTTATTTATACAGACTGGACAGTTATGCCTTTATAGCCGCACTTTATATAAACTCTCGTAGCTATAGCATATAAACTCTCTTCCCCTAGCATTAAGTATATCCTAGGCTTCCTCTACCTGGATTTTTACAGTTGTTTTGGCTATTCTTTTGCTTGCCCTTTTTTAATAGTAAATATTAATAGTCGATTACAACAGAAAACTCTGGCTAAAACTTTCAATTTCCATCAAGAAATGGCAAAAGTATGGACATCACAAGAAAGAGAAAACACGGAACATGTTAGGATCTTCCAGGAAGGCCTCTGAAAGGCTCACCCCTGAAGACTATCGAAGCAGATGCTGAGACTTATGCCAACTCTTGGGCAGAGTTGCATGGAATATAATGAAAGAAGTCAGAAATAGGATGATCTGGAGAAGACAGGAGCTCCACAAGGAGAGCAACACAACCAAAAAATCTGAGGACAGGGATCTTTCCTGAGACTCATACTCCAACCAAATACCATGGATGGAGATTACTTAGATCTTCTGCCAGATGTACCCCATGGCAGTAGTAGGAACAGGCACTGCCTCTGACATGAAGTGTTTTGCCTGCTCTTTGAAAACCACACTTTGATGTGGGATCAGCCTTATCAGGCCACAGAGGAAGACAATGCAGCCACTCCTGATGAGATCGCATTGAGTAGCATCAGAATGAAGGAGTGGAAGACCTCCCCTATCAGTGGATATGGGGAAGGGCATGAGTAGACAAGGAGGAGAGATGGTAGGTTTAGGAAGGGAGGATGGAGGGGTTGATACAAAATGAATAAAGTGTAATTAATATAAATTAAAATGAAAAAATATTGAAAACATGTAATTCCTTTTGAGGTTATATTATAGGATGTTGCGCCTGGAGGTGGATATGTAAATAAAAGTGAACAAACCTAATGGAATCTCTGTCTCTTGGTCTAAGCCAATTTAGATCATTGTTTCTGTCAGTGTCAGTCTTAATATTTCTGAATCTCTTTCTCTAGCTCTTTCTCTTTTTGTCTCTGTCTCCATCTCTCTGCCTGCAACTTGTGGTTCAATATGAAAAGCTCTCAGTTCGGCTGAGAACTACACCAAGATGACTGCTTGCTGACTTGACACCTTGGATGGTCTTTGTAAAAATATAAGCAAGTGAGAGACCACTTGCTTATATTAATTATTAATTATTAGTAGCTATTATTAATTAAAGCCTGAATTACATGGGTGGAGAAGTCTAGTCATTCCCTGAGGGGAAGGACCACTTTACTGCATTCTTTCCCCACCCACTAGAGATACAGTTGCTAGGAAACAGGCCCATCCCCCTAGGGAAGCACACCAGGTCATTATGGTCTGGGGACCTTCCTATAGCCAATCAATTCAAATGTAACATTTTAACACATAGATTCTTGCCAGGCAGGAATTGCCCTGCCTTGTGCATGCTGGGATGGACCAGAATCTTTAAATCACCCAACTAACCTGAGCACAGCTCACTCAGCTCCCACAGCTTAGGCAGTGGGGGGTGTGGGCCCAAGCTGCAACTTACAATAAATTAATTATTAATTATTAATTTTAATTTTTATTACAATAAAAAGAACCACATGTATTTACAGGAGAGTCTATTTATTCCTGGTCTTTTGGGTTTCCTGAACTGGGCAGAACATTTTGGGGGCTCTACTGTTATCCCAAGACTCCAGGAACCTGACCTAGAGTTTTTTATGCCATCAGTAAGTGTCTAAATGTTTCTGTGCAATGTCTGTGTGTGCAGTACTTTCTGCACTCTATTCTGAAAATTCCTCAGGCCTCTGGTGTCATTATCTGGGTAGCAAGACATGATCAATGTGGAAGCACTGGTGGTCACAGCTGCTGAAGTTCAGGGGGACACCTCTGGTTTCATTAGTATTTTGGTGGGTAATCTGTCTAGTCTTGTGTGTGTGTGTGTGTGTGTGTGTGTGTGTGTGTGTGTGTGTGTGTTGGTGAGTGAAATTGTTAGACCTTTGTCAGACACACTTTCAACATGGTGGAGCACAGTCACTTTGTCCAACATGGTGAGTACAGTGACCTTGTACTCATGGCTCCAGGTAGGGCATAGGCACTTCTCCACTCTTAGTGTTGCCTGGGGCAGCAGGACCAATGCCTCCTATACCCACTTGGGTGTAGCAGCAGGAAGAATCTGTATGTTAGGCCTGCCTCAGAAGAATCAGTTTTGGTCCCAGGAAATTTGGCCAGCTGGTAAGTGTTTTTTTTTGTTTGTTTGTTTGTTTGTTTGTTTTTGTCTCAATGTCTGTGCAATATTTGTTTATTTTTGTATGTACAGCCATCATGTTCATCTTTGACTAATCTCATGCTCTGTAGGTCATCATTAATATGATAAAAAATAATTGGGTATATTTAAAGATTACATTCAAACTTGTTTAAAAAATGTATGTTTGTGCCTATGTTTTTATAAGGTTTATAAATGCATATGTTTAAAGGCAACAATATAGGTTGCCACGTGGTATGACTCTGCCATCTTACAATAAGCCTCATAAAATGTAAAGTGACCTGTGACCACCGTCTTGGTAGTCACATATTTCCTTCTAGATTAAAAGGATTCGTTATTTTAAATTGTTATTGGCTTTATAGATTGGATTGTTTTCACTGGTGAATTATGGCTTTAAAATCTGGTTTTGACTTTTAAAATTATGGTTATGCTTTGTGACTTCTACAAAAGGGGTACTTTATTTTGATATTGCAAAAACAGGTTTTAGAAAATGTTTAAGGATATAAAAAGTTTAAAGTTTATCACGCATTTGGGTATGGCAATGATCTTAGGTAGTCTAACCGAAAATTTGAAAGTTTCTGATCCTTTGGGGGAGAACAAAAAACTTTGGTGTTTATTTATTTTACTAAATGAAACAAAGCCATATAGTTTGCACTAATTGAGAAAATTGTAGTTTTCAATGTATCTTGTGAAGAGCTGTTTGCTTGTCTTCTCCTTGCCACAGGAAAAAAAAAGAAAGTTTTACAAAGTTCCTTAAAACTTGTTCTAAATTCCTTAGAGTTTGTTTATGTGATCCTGGACTACCATATCTGCTACAGGGAAGTAATTTTGGAAAAAAAAAATGGCAGTTTCAGAACTTCTTTTTGCATTAATGTAACTTGTTTTTGCTTTGCCTATAAAAAGCAAATCATGGACATTGGGCTCCAGCAGGATCATGTCAGGATGAAAAGGATTTTGATGAGAGTTTTTATGTTGTCTGAAAAGCAAGAAAGAGAGCAAGAAATGTTTTAAAAAATAGCTTGTCTATTAGAATGTCTGGTTAAGCCAGAAGAATGAAGCTAGGAACCTGAAGGAATATAGAATGTAGCAGAAGGTTAGTGAATGTATTATAAAGTCAGAGAGTTAATATGATTTGAGAAAGAACTGTATTTAAAAATATCTTAAAATTCATTTAAAAGGCAGGTGATTCTTCATTGCAATTCTTTTTTTTTTTTTTTTTTTTCTCTTTAAGGAGGGAGAAATCTGGGTGATAGTTTTGGTATGGCCAGAATATTTTGTACAGTTTAAAATCTGTAATGGCTATGTTTGGTATTGTCAGTCGCAGCCTATGCTAACAGATTGCTAGCCACCATGATGGTTCAGGGATAGAGAGGACAGAGCTGTATGTTTTCTGTGATCCTTGTGTGGGTCTATCAGTTATGTTCAAGCCTCTAAGTAGTGCTATGTGCAAAGCTTTTTACTGTTTAATTTTTAATGCAAGTGCTAGGAACAGCAAGATTTTCTAGCCTCTCTATGAACTGCATCTGATTAAAAGGTTTGTGTTAATTTTAGTTCAGAAAGAGCAGATTTAAAGTTATGCTAAATACTGCAGTTGAGCCTTACCTAGTCTCTTTGTTTAGGTTTTCTTAAGGTTAAACCTAGGCTACTTAAAATATAGTTCTAAAATATGTGTCTTAGAAATATGCCAAAATTAGAGATTATAGCATTCTATTTTATAGGACACAGTTTAGAGCAGAAAATAAAGACAAAGAATAAATCAGATATGTTGGCCCTCAAGCTTCTCAAAGATCTGATGAATAAGCATTTTAACATGTGTAAGCTTATTGTGACAGAGTTCCCAAATCCTGGCAGTAGTTCTCCCACGGTCTCCGAGAAGATTTGGGCATGACAGATGATGGTGACTCCGGATTGTGGTATGCTAACCACTGGGCAATACTGCCACAACTGGACCACTGCTAGGGCCCAGCCTAAACTGTGGAAAAAGCTGTGGATACCTGGAGAGCCATTGGCTCACATTGTGAGAGGCAAGGTGTGGTCAATCTCTCATGTTCCTCTTTCCACAGAAGCAGTCGTTCATCTGTGCCTAGCTGGACCACCTCTGCTCATGATGCGTTGAGACCATAGGAGCTGGGGACACTGCCTAGTCATCTCTGTCACTTTGATTGGCACATGGAATGGTATATTTATTTATCTTATAATTTCCCCTTCTCGGGTCTCTAGTCAACTTGACAGCTATGCTAAGCTAATGGTAGCTTTGCAGCTAAAGAGCAAACAATTAGATCCACTGTTAACTCATTGATCAGTTCATTAGCTAGTTAAAACTTCTTGGTGCTAGATCTATTATTTAGAAAACAAAAAACAAAAAACAAAAACAAAACAGTTTGCCTTGCTCACCAGATTCATGTTAGTTGCCTGTGTCTTAAGATATATAAATGGATAAAAAATATGAAGCTTATGTAGGGTCAGAGGATATAGGGGTTTAGGTTGTAAAAATCTAAAGAGTGTTGTTATTTGGTTTGGGAAAATGTTTCAGGGTTAATAATGCAAAAAAAAAAAAGATTAGAGAGTCTTAAGTAAATGATTTAAAGCATATAAATGTAACTTATAATGATATAAAAATATTTTAAAGCATATTAAAAATCAGAGATACTTTAGATTTCTCTACCCTCTTTGCTACTGTTGTGCTTATGTTATAAAATTTCAGAAGTTCAGAGTTTTACAATTGATCAATAGAGTTCTGATAAGTTGATGGCGCATTGACTGCTTATTATTCAGTCACCAGCTTGATATTTTAACTTCCTTTGGTTGTCTTCTGGAGATAGACTTAAAGGTGCTTCTCATCACGTGAAAAATATCTGTTTAATGTGTATATCTGACCCAGAGCCATAGCCTTTACTATAGTATTCTTAATATCTGCCATTTCTGGGGTAGACTTTGACACAGCAATATCTTAAACCTATTCCTTCTAGTTACCTTATAAAGGAAATTCCAAGTATCCAGGGTTTAACACTAAAGCCAGTAGTGTATTTCTGCCTAACTTTCCAGTGTGAACATGGAGATGGGGGCTAAAAGTGGATGCTGAATGTATGAAAAATGGCTAAGCTCCATTCCTGGCTGATTACCAACAGCTATGCCCACAGAAGAAATGTTACCATAGACACACTTAAGTTGTTTATAAAGGTTATAAAACAAACAGCTAACTGCTACTCATTCAGTGGGATGCAGTTTTACTTGTTACTCTCAAAATCAAAATCTTGTTATATTTGATTTGCTGATCTGTTACTTTTCTGAGGTTTGTTTTTAAAATAAATATTTCCTTTTGAATGCAAAAAAAAAAAAAAAAAAAAACATCGTATGAGTTTCAGGATGTGGCTTGGATCTGGCCTAGCTCAAAAAAATAGGAAGTGAGATTTTCCCTGGTCTTTCCCATTTAATAGACACATTTTAACTTCTGTCTCCAGTCTGAATTTGTGTCAGCATATTTTCACATGTTTGACTCTGTTCCTGTTCCAGGATCTCTTATGGACTGCAAGCTGAAATCTGGACTTCCTGGAAACTGACATGATTGTTCCCTGCCTCTTCGGGTAGATCAACTAGCCAGATGCTTGGGAATGCCCCATTGCCCAGCCTCTGACTGACATTTCAGCCTTCCTAGCCCCTGGTGCCAACGGTCCAACTATCAGCACTGAAGAAGCTCCAGAAGTTGGATCTCTGGCCCCAAATCCCATAGCAGGCTGAAATGCTAAGTCAAAAGGGGCTCCCTGGAATTAACTATTATCTTGGGCTGAAATGGAAACTAATATTGTAGCAATTGGGCTAAAAGCCTATAGAGACAATAGAGAAAAAGGATAAATAGGACAATAGAGAAAAAGGTGGCTTACTACACCTATATCCACCCTGAAGGGATCCCCTACTCATTTTAATTTTTAACTTTGGGACTTGTATTTTCAATTACTTAATGGCTTTCAAAAAGAAAATGCTTAAGAGCAATATACCTAATTGTACTCAGATCCCATTGTAAAAAGTTAATTCTATAGAATACAAGGGGTCATATCAGGGAGACCCAAGATTGGGTCTTCAAATGATCATGGGAAAGGGGGGAATGGGAGACCAAAAGATTAAAAATTAGCAGCTATTATAAAACCTGAATTAGTTGGGTGGAGAAGTCTAGTCATGATCTAAGGGGGAGGACCACTTTACGGCATTCTTTCCCCACCCACTAGAGATAACAGTTGCTAGGAAACTGGCCCATCCCCCTAGGAAGGCACACCAGGTCATTATGGTCTGGGGACCTTCCTATAGCCAATATATTGAAAATGTAGCATTTTGACCAATAGATGCTTGCCAGGCAGGAATTGTCCCTTCCTTGGGCATGCTGGGATGGACCAGAATCTTTAAATCACCCAACTATCCTAGGCACTGCTCACTCAGCTCCTACCACTTCAGCAGTGCGGGGTGTGGGTCCAAGTGGTAGCTGTAATTTGTAATAAAAAGAACCTCATGTATTTACAGCTGAGTCTGTTTATTCCTGGTCTTTTGGGGTTCATGAACTGGGCAGAACACAAGATTCCAATTAAATGCTTTTTGTTAAAAGATTTGCCTTGGTCAGGGATCATAAGTAATTCACTGACTGAGGACATATGTGAGCATTTAACAACTAATAATGGAATCTGTCATAATGTGAAACTCACAAGTCAAGGACATGTGACTTTATTAATGAACACTTGAAAGAAATATATGACACTTTTCCTGACCTAAGAGTCTTGGACATAGGAACTGATATCTCTGTATTATGTGCTTTCAGCTGCCCAAATTGAAGCATGTAGGGCTGAAACTCTCATTGGCTAACACCTGTTGGATGACATTATTCTCTGTCTCAGCCAATCAGCACCTGAAAGAATCTTGAAGTTTCTAGGGAGACGAGTAAACAAACTTTCCTCAATGTCCAGTACCTCTCATAGTGTGCCACAGGTAACTTTTTCTTGTGAAACCCAACATGCCTTTATCTCATCCCTTTGTCCAGATCCCATACCTTTACTCCTGTTAACCTCTGTGAAAATGTCAGTTAGGAAATGAAACTTACTGTTTATTGAATTGGACATCTTCCTAAGTAGGGAAGCTTCAAATGATGTGAGATTAAGAGGAATGTACCAAATGACAATGTAGTCTCCTACGGTGGTCTTGGTTCTTAAATTTTCTAAGTTGTGACTTATTGTGAGCAATTACTTGAATCCTCACTAATGTACCTTCATATTCTTTTTTACATAATAGGCAGGATGGGCCTGATGTTCCCTGGAGTACTGAGTTTTTAGAGTAGGGAAAAGAGAATGAAATCAGGTAATCTCTGGGACTGGTTTGGCTCAAACAGAGAAATATCTATAAGTTTAAGTGGAGAAATTAGGGCCAATTAATGATTTGACAGCTGGTGCTTTTCTGTTGGGAACTACTTTTCTAGCAGCTGCTTTGATATTTAAATCTCAACAGAAAGACTTGTTTTACCAGGCCTTCACTGAAGTCAGGGAAGAATGTCCAAGTCTATCTCCTTTTGTTTGTGTCAGTAGGTGGGATAGCTTGTCAAAATCAAGCCTCTTGTTTCACCTTCTTGTGAATTTAACCCATTGTGCTGAACTGTTTTTACTCTGGCTTAAAAGCAGTCTGCAATAAAGCCAGGCTGCTGGTTGAGTCTACTTTCCACTAGAGCCTCTCAGAAAAGTTCCATGTGTTGTATGTTAGTTTATTTATTTTAATCCTCATTCCTAACTCAAGAACCATTTGACTCTTCTGGCCCAAGCACTGTTCCAAGCTAGGGTTGCCAACCCTCTATGAGCATAGTTGCCTTGGCTGACCTGGCTCAATTGTCAGCTGTGCCCTACTCAGTAGTCAATGAGCAATTATCCTTGTGTTCATTTACAGTTCAAACTAATCCTTCAGGACAGAGAAATATGTCTGTCTTATATGCCTAAGACACAAGAACAGATGTGTTTCCTGCAGTGGTCCTCCAGGCAAACCCTCCAAATGTAGTGTGAGTGCCAGTACTGCTTGTTCAGAGGTACCACCTGAGCTCATGAGGTCTGAGGTAGCTGGGTAACCACTGGTTTATGGCTAGGATTCTCTGCTGCATAATGAGTTTCTAGAAAGAATGCTTTACAAAGTCAAACTCTGCCCTCCTTCAGCAGAATCTGTTCTCCAGGTTAAAATTCAATGTAAAAGTTGTCAACATATCATTTTTATTGATTATGTGGGAAATTCATATACTATACATTACACTCCTTTTCCATTGCTCCCAGGTTCAAGTTCCTTCCCATGTGTCACACTAAAATTTATTGACTTTAAAATACATCAGATGAAGTAAGTGTTGTTCATAAACTAATTGGAACATGATCAGAGTCTCAGGGCCACATCTCTTAAAGAAAAGTGAGTTCATCATTGCAGCATAATTGTACCACCCCCAAGAAAAAGCCATCAGTCCTGAAGAGCTCTATAATTCATCACCTTTTCATAGATTTTCTTATATAATTATTTATTACATACTGTTCAATTTTTATCATCACTGCTGGCCCCTCCTCTTCTTCTTCAGTCCCACCCACCCTCCTCCCTCTACCCCTATGACCTATCTCTAGTTCTCTGAGAGGGTTGTTAGGCCCAGCATGAGCCTAATTTTCCAGAAGGTATGAAGAGAACTCAAGAGACTAATCATCGATGCAAAATCGCAGGAGTTTTATTTTGACCATTGTGCAATGGGGTCACCCCTGCTAGTCAACAAGGAGTTGCACTGGGAGACAAAGGCCTTGGGTTTTTAAAATACAAAGGGCTGGAATTTTCAGAGGTTGCAGTCTTGGCAATTCATGACTAGATGAGGTATTTAACTTTTAAAATACTTGGTTGGCTTTGAACCAGACTCTTCGGTTTGGTCAGCCCTGTTGTAAATATCTGATCTTCAAGTTCTGCCATATGAGATGTAGCTGCAGTTAATGGTGGGAGAGTGATTAATTCATCACATGCCTGTTCAGAGGATTGGGGGCTGCAGGCTTTGTTCAAAGGTCAGGATCTATTCAGGAGAAGGATTGGGGCCATTTGGCCCAATTTCCAAGCAAAGTTTGTCACACAGGTGCCAGCCAGTGATTTTTTTGCTCCACTTGGTAGGAGATCTCTTGTTCTCTTCCTTATCTCTGCCCTTGCAGATGACTAATATCAGGAACTTTTACATTCTTCAGCTCTCTGGGGAAGCACTAAGAGGCTTTTACTTAACGTGGGCTTAAAAGTTGAAAATATAAGTTATAAATCAATTAAAAGAAACATAGGTTAAAGAAAGTTAGTCTGATTCTTTCAGGGGATGCTACACCCACGCCAGTGTCGCCATAGTAGCATAGGCGGGGGATATGATTTCCCCGGAAATAATGCCCCCTGGAAGGTCCTTGGCAAACTCATCCCACTTGGAAAAGAGACGTGTTCTGAGATTTCTACGCTTCTTCAGTTGTGGCTCTGGGGCTGGAATAATGAATTCTTTGATCTTTCCCTGTGACACCTGAAACAGCACAACTAACTTTATAAAGCAATTTATTATTAGTAGATTGTTAAAGGCTTTAATAAAAATAAGTTTAAGGAAAGTAATGAATTAGATTTAGTATTAATAGGCATGAAGAATAGTAAAATAATAATAGGCTCCTTCTTAAGAAATAATAGCATGAGAGGTGCAGCTGGCGGGAGTTTCCCCCTCCCTTCAGTGTCTTGTTCCTAGAGAAGATCATAAATCTTGGGCAAGACATATGGGAGGAGGGTTAACAAAGGTGTAGTTAGATTTTGATATAGAGAAGGACTTTGGCAGGCATCTGACTTAGCTCCTGACTTTCCTCTTCATTGGTTAGCAATAATGAAACTATATTTGAGGTTTCTTTTCCTTTGTTTGCTCTGATCAAAAAGTTTTTAGGCCAAGATTATTCATGGGTACTGCTTTATGTTTGACTGCATTTTAAGTTAAAATGTAAACTTTGTATTCTTGGTAAAAGTCTGAATGTTCTGGGAAGTATGCCAATTTTAAAGTGCCTTTTGTGGTATCATTATAAAAATACTAGCTTGATTTCAGTAAAGTTGCAGCAGAGTCAAAACCATCAAGGTGTCTCTGTCTGTCAATTCTTTGCAGAAACCGTGTCTTCCTGTCTAAAGCCTTGTTCTCCCGCGGACGATGCGAGCCCAACTGGGCCGGTCCGTGGCAAGGGGAGGTCTGCCTTGTCCTTCTGTCTGAACCTAGCTTACCAGGTCTCATCAAGGATGGCTGCATCAGATTCCTCTGAAGCCTGATTCTCAGGGCATTGTTCTCCTTGTGTCCTCAATTCCTCCTTCTTATAACACTCTCCTTGCCTCCTCTCCTACAAGCTTCCCAGAGTGCTGAGGGGAGGGATAATTTCATTGGCAAATCACATTTACCACTGGGTATTTAAAGGTCTTTCTGTTCATAATATTGGACTGTGTGTCTCTGTATTCAATCCCATTTAATGCATAAGGAAGAATCTCTGTGGATCCAAGAACATGGCAATTATTAATCACTTGAAGGCAGAGAGTAACATTTTTTTAATAAAAACACCCTGGGTAGTCTGAAAATTACCATATGATGCCCTAACCCAACAGCTCAATTCACTACCATCAAATATCCCCTAGCACAAGACTGGTTTGGTCACAATTAGATGGCCTATTGTATCCTTTTTCCCCACTAATTAGGAGACCTCCTAAGAAGTGAATACATACTATATGTGTCTTTCTTTATTTTAGTTACTTTACCCAGGATGAGTTTTCCTGGTTCCATCTATTTCTCTGAAAATAGCATCATGTCTTTTCTTAGCTGAATAATATTCCATATGGAAATATTCCACAATTTACATAAAGGAGATTGTCAGTCCTGCTCTTTAGAAATTGGAAGTTGCTGGGAATATAATCATTGTATTGAGTGAAAATTATCATGATAATTATATTCTTTTAGCCTAGAGTCTCTCCACCTTCTTCAACTTCCTAGTGATTTTAATTGAAATTTCCTCTTGAAGCTCACCTATTTATATGATGAGTCCCCACTGAGGAAATGTCTTGGAAGAGTTAGGAGGTATGGTTTTCTTAGATAAGATAATTTGTATTGGAATTACATTGTAGGAGGGTGTGATTTGAGTTTGATATGCCAATGAATGTGACCAAACAGAATGAGTCTCTGTCTCTAAGTCTCTGTCACTTTATATCTTTGTCTCTGTCTCTCTATTTCGGAATCTGTCTATCTAGATCTTTCTCTCTATGTCACACTCATTCTCCATCTCTCTTCCTGTTGCTTTTGGTTCAGTATGTAAAGCTCTCAGTACTCAGGAAGGACTACAGCAAATTATCTGCTTGCTGATGTGACATCCTGGATGGACTCTGTAAAAATATAATCAAGGTCCACATTAAACACTTTTTGTTCAAAAATTTGCCTTGGTCAGGAATAGTTTTTCTCAGGATGTAATTCATTGACTGAGGACATATCTGTGTATTTAAAAAACAGTGAATTCTGTGATAATATGAAAGTCACATGTCAAGCACATGGGACTTTACTAATGACCACTTGGAAGAAATATGTGACACTTTTCCTGAACTAAGAGTCTTGGACACAGGAACTGTCATCTCTGGGTTGTATGCTTTCAGCTGCTCAGATTGAAGCATTTAAGGCTGCACAGCCTTTCTGCCAAGCAGGCTGTGCACTTGGCCCTTAAAATAAGTGGCTCCTGCAACTCTTAATTTCTTTCCCCTGTTTCATGATATCACTCTCCCTCTCAGCAAATCAACACCTAACCATTGTGATATCATAATAGCATTGGAATATCATGATAAATTTTGATGCTTTGATATAGTTGTGATGTCATAATAGCAGTGTGATGTCATCATAGCATTGGATGTCGTAATATCATTGTGTAGTCTTACTATTGTGAAGTCATAATAGCTTTTTTATTTCAAAATTCCATTGTGATGTCATAACACCATCATGTCAAAATACCATTTCGAAGTCATAATAGCAATGTGATGTCATAATCACATTGTGAAATCATAATACCATTGGGATGTCATAATATTGTAATGTCAGTAGAATTGTGATGTCAAAATAGTATTGTGATTTCCTATCCTGTAATGTCATAACAACATTGAGATATAATAATAGCATTGTGATGTCATAAGACCATTGTAATGTCATAATAGAATTGAGATGTCTTAATATCATTGGAAAGTCAGACTGTTGTGAAATCATAATAGCATTGTAATGTCATAATTTCATTGTGATATCATAAAAAATCATGTTGTAAGATCATTGCGATTTCATCAAGCATTGTGATGTCTTAGTAAAAAAGTTTAATATCATAATAGCATTGTGATGTCATAATAACATACTGAAATTTAAAGCCACTGCGATGTCATAATATTTTGATGTCATAATAGTATTATGATGTCATAATATCTTTGTGATGTTGTAATAGCATTTTGATTTCATATCATTGCGAATTCCATAATAGCATTGAGATGTCATAGTAGCATTGTGAAGCCATAATATCATTGTGTTGTCATAACATCAATGTGATGTCATATGATTGTGATGTCATACTAATATTTGGAGGTCATAATAACATTGTGATGTTAAAAGAACATTGTGATGTCATAATAACATTGTCAAATTTCCTTTGTGATGTCATAAAACAATCAAGTAGTAATAGCATTAGATGTCAGAATAACATTGGGATATTGCTACACCCTCTCCAGTGTCATCAGTGTAGCATATCAATAGATTGTGCAACCAGAAGGAAGACACATTTCCTATGGGAATCAGCTTCCTGGAGGTCCCTAGCAAGTACCCTAACATGGCCATCTAAGCCAAAAGATGTATTCTGAAAGTTCCACGCTTACTTAGTTACAGGATTGGATTGATGAGATTTTTTTGCTGTTTCTCTATGATTCTTGGAACATTACTATTAACTATCCAAGGAAACACATTGCTAATACATTACTAAAAGTTTTAGCAAATAAGAGTAGAAGGAAAATAAAATTTTAGGAGAGGTAATAAATCAGATTCAGCATCAGGAATTGCTTGTGGAAAAACCAAACATTGTAGGTAATAAAGGGACAAGAGTTTTAGGACTTTCTAAAGAAAATATTTAATGAGGATCTGTTAGGATAAATGCTCTGCATATTCTCACCGCAGTAAAACTACTACAAAACCATTACCTAACACAGATGTTTACGATGAGGCAAAAAGAAGATAGGCAAACATAGAAGGTCAGAGAGTTTTGTATTATACTGTAAGTTTTACAGACAGACTAGCTCAAGCAACTGATCTCTAAGGAAAGATTGTAAATCCTTAGCAGGATAAATAGGAGGAATTCCCCTCAATGCTTAAATAAATCTAGGGTTGAAGGTTATAAATCTTTAGCTGACTTGGTTTGGATGGCAATGACATCCCCTGGCCTTCCATTCACTAATTAGTATCAGTAAACTAATTAGTAGCAGTAAAGTGCGTAAACACCACTTGTTCTATGTTTGCTCTGCTTAACAGGCTCTTAGGCCAAGATTTTTGTAGACACTGCATCTACCAGGTTACTCTTTCAGTTAAAATGTAAACTTTGTATTGTTGGTAAAAAGTCTGAATGCTCCAGGAAATATGTCAAATTCAGGTGCTTCTTATTGCAATCACTATATAAGTGCTAGCTTGACTTCAGTAAACTGCACTAGATCCAAACCAACTACCTGGTATGGTCTCTGTCATTTTGCCTACCTGTACCTTCTTGATATCTGATCCCCTGATTTTCCCAGGGATGAGGGACACCCAACTGGGCCAGTTCGTGGCAAGATATCATGATGAATTTTGATGTCAGAATGCCATTGTGATAGCATAATCACATTGTGATGGCCTCAGAGCATTGTGATGTCATAATACCATTGTGATGTCATAATAGCATTATGATGTCATAATACGATTATGATGTCATAACAGTTTTGGATATTATAATAGCATTTTGATATCATAAAGCCATTGTGATATATCATTGTGATGGCATAACACCATTGTGATAGCTTATCATAATGTGATGTCTACTATGTTTACATTGTGACATTGTGATGTAATAGTAGAATTGACATGCCATACCATTCTGATTTCATAATAGCATTGTGATGTTATAATACCATTGGTGTGTCATAATACCATTGTGATATCATGACACCATTGTGATGTCATGAGAGCAGTGTGATATCATCATAGTATTGTGGTATTGTAATACCATTTTGATGTCATAATAGCATTGTGATATAATCAAAGCATTGTGATGAAATAATAGTATTGTAATGTCATCACATCATTGTGATGTAATCATAGCATCGTAATATGTTAATACTATTGTGAAATCACCTGGTTGTGAAATCATAATAGCGTTGTGATGTCATTATAACATTGTGTCATCATAATTGAATTTTGATGTCATAATACCATTGTAATTAAATGATAGTACTGTGATGTCTTAACAATATTGTGATATCATAATGCCACTGTGAAGTCAAAATACCACAGTGATCTCATAATACCATTGTGATATCATAATAGCATAGAGATTTCATCATAGGATTGTGATGTCATAATTCCATTGTGATGTCATAATAATATTGTGGATTCAGAATACCATTTTGAAGTCATAATACCATTGTGATGACAAAAAGCATTTTGATGATAAAATACCATGGTGATGTCATAATTGCATTGTGATATTATAGGATATGATGTCATCATTGCATTGTGATGTTATAATAGCATGGTCATGTCCTAATAGCATGGTGATGTGATATTATTTTTTGTCATAATAGCTTTGAAATATCACACAATTTGAAGTCATAACAGCTTTGTGATGTCATCATAGCATTGAGATCACACACTATCATTTTAAAGTCATACCATTGTGAAGTCATATCATTGTAATGTCAAAATTCAATTGTGATGTCATTACACAATCATGTCATAATAGCATTGTGATGTCATAATAGTATTGTGATATCATAATACCTTTTTTGATGTCATAAAATCATTGTATTGTCTTAATAGCATGGTGACACCATAAAATCCTTGGAATGTCAAAATTCCATTGTGATGTCATACTACAATCATGTCATAAAGCATTGTGATGTCTTAATATCATTGTGAAGTCGTAATATAATTGTGATGTCATAACACAATCATTTTGTGACACTATAATAGCATGGTGATGACACAATAAAATTGTGAAGTTATAATACCATTGTGATATCAAAATTTCATTGTGATGTCATAATTGCATTGTGATTTCTTAATAGCATTGTGATGTCGAAACACCATTGTGATTTTTTAATAGCATTGAGATATCATACTTTTGTGATGGCATAATAGATTGTTGTATCATAGTAATATTGTGATTTCATAATTGCCTTGCAATGTCATGAAACTATCTTATAGTAAAACTATTGTGATGTTTTTATAGCATTGTGGTGTCAAAATCTCAATTTGAATTCATACCATAATCATGTCATAAAAGCATTGAGGTGTCATACAATTGTTATGTCATAATAGACTTGTAATATCATAACATTGGAATGTCATCACAGCATTGAAATGTCATACCTTTGCCTGACACTTCCAAGACGTAGTAAACAAGTCCTAAATAGCTCCTACTTCACATATATGTCTGCCAAATATTCTGAGCCAGAAGGCTGAAGATGTTCCAACATCACAGAAAGTTATGGGTAACTGTTTTAATAGCATTTCAATGTCATACTATTGTGATGTCATAATAGAATTGTGATGTCATCATAGCATTGTGATATCAAAATAACATTGCATACTCAAAATACCATTGTGATGTCATAATAGCACTGTGAAATAATTAAATTGTGATGTCATACCATAGTCATGTCATTATATCATTGTGATGTCATAATAGTATTGAGATGTTATATGAGCATTGTGAATCCATTGTGAAATAAAATATCTTTATGATGTCATGCCATTGTGATGTCATTATATTATTGTGATGTCATAATAGCATTGTTATGTTAGTATAATTTCATTGTGATGTCATATGAGCAATACGATGTCATAATACTATTTTTCAGGTCATAATGCCACTGTGATGTCAAAGTTCCACTGTGATGAGATGCCACAATCATATCGGAATAGCATTGGGATGTCATAATACATTTGTGATGTCATACTTTCAGTGTGATTTCAATCTGCCATTGTGATACAATAGCATTTTGAGATCATAATGAAATTATGATTTCAAAATTACACTGTGATATCATAATGACAATACGCAGTAATAATATAATGGTGATATCATAATACCATTAAGATATCATGACACAATTGTTATGTATAATACCATTGTGATGTTATAATAGCACTGAGATGTCATAACACCATTGTGATGACATAATACCATTGAGATGCTATAAGAGCATTGTGATGTCATAATATCATTGTGATCTCACAATACCATTGTGAAGTCATAATAGCACTTTGAATTAATAATGACATTGTGATGTCATAGTAGCATTTTGATTTCATAATATCCGTGTGATGTTATAATAACATATTGAGGTCATAACCTAATTGTGATGTCATCATAGCATTGTGATGTCATCATAGCATTGTGATTTCTCATAACTTTGTTAGTATAATGTTCTTTTGAAATATATACACTTTACCCTTGTTCATTCATAATATGATTTCTACCCTCTACTCTCTGGTTTCAATCCGATATTGCATTGTGATACTTATTCTAAGCATTCTGTCTCAACTTTGTGTAAACAGGCCAGAATAAAACAACTGCCACAATGTTGAGTGATATGAAAAGACAGAGTACAGGAAATGAGTGGCAGGAAAGAGGGCAAGAGAGCAGAGCTTCAAAGAACAGAGCTGGATGGGAGATCTTGGAACAGCCCTGAGAAAATGACTTCAAAAAAACAAGCATACTGGGTAAAATCTAAATGTTATGAAACTATGAGGGTTTCAAGTTTTAAGAGGGAGTAACTATTGACCAGCATTGTGTTCTTATTTAACTAAATAAACCCAGTCTCTGTGTGATGAATTGGTTATACAGCTGTTTAGCAAGCATTAATAAAAGATAAACCAATAGTTAATATTAAACATCACCTACAACATACAATTGTGAAGCCATTACACTATTGTGATGTCATGGCACCATTGCAAGGTTATATCATTTTGAAGATATAATAGCATTGTGATGTCATAATAGCAAAGTGATGTCATAATAGCATTGTGATGTTATAATACATTGGGATGTCATATACCATTGATATATCATGACAACATTGGTAAGTCATCATAGCATGGTGATGTCATAATACAATTGGGAGGTCATCATAGAATTATGATGTCATACTACCATTGTGATATCTTGATATCATTGTGATGTCATAAAAACATTGTGATGATATAGTAGTATATTGAGGTCATAATGCCTCTTTGAGATCAAAATTCCATTGTGATATATTACCACAGTGATGTTGTAATAGCACTCTGATGTCATAATATGATTGTGATTTGATAAAAATAATGTAATGTCATGATAGCACTGTGGTGACATAAATGCATTGTTATGTTATATTATTATTGTGATGTTATAATTATTTTGTGATGGCATATCATATGATATCATAATAGCATTGTGATATCATAAAATCATTGTGATATCATCAGAGCATTGTGACATCATAAGACCATTGTGATATTATAATTACATTTTGTTCACATACCAGTCATTTTATTAATGACCTCTTGAAAGAAATATCTGACACTTTTCCTTAACAAAGAGTCTTGGACAGGAACTCTCATCACTGGGTTGTGTGCTATCAGCTGCCCAGATTAAGGTGTTTAGTGTTGCTCAGGCTTACTCTCAAGCAAGCTATGTTCTACTCAGTGGTCAGTGAGGAACACTGCTGGTCCTGGGGTTTACATTTATGCCTAGATCTTCAGGTCAAAGAAATTGGTCCATTCTATATGACTTGGACACAAGAGCAGCCGTGTTTCCTTCAGTAGTGCTCCAGACAAACCCTTTAAACGTAGTGTTAGTGTAAGGACTGCTTGTTCAGAGGAACCTTTTCTCCATTTTCATAGTCATTGCATAAGTTGTCAACATATTATTTTTAATGATTATGTGTGAATATCATATATTATACAAAACACTCCTTTTCCAATCATAACCATGTGTCACATTATTTTTTTTTTAAATACACCAATTCATGTATGTGTTGTTAACATTGGAACATGATCAGAGTCTCAGTCCAAGTGCCTTAAAAAAACTGAGTTCATCCTTGCTGCACACTGCAACCATGTCCAAGAAGAAGTCATCAATCATGAAGAGGTCTGTCCTTCACCACCTTTATCACAGTTTTTCTTGTGTACTTATTCATTATGATTTGGTCACTATGAATCACCTTTGCGGCCCCCTCCCTCTTCTCCTTCCAGTCCCACTCAGACTCCTTCTTCTAGTTCTATGCCCTTTATTCTAGTTTTCCTATTGACACTTTTCCTGAACTAAGAGTCATGGAGACAGGAACTGTCATCTCTGGATTCTGTGCTTTCAACTGCCCAGATTGAGGCATGTAGGCTGTCCAGTTCGCCCCTTTAATAACTAGTTCCTGAAACTCTTACTGACTTTCACCCATTTCTAAACATTATTCTGCTGATCAGCCATTCAGCACCTGAGAAAACCTTGAGGTTTCCATGGAAACTTCCCAAAATGTCCAGTATTCTGTGCAAATATAACTTTACTTGTGAAACCCAACAAGCCATTATATCATTCCTTTATCTAGATAACAAACATTTAATCATGTTTACCTCTGTGACAATGTCAGGTAGGAAATGAAAGTTTCATGTTTATTTAGTTGGACAGCTTCTTAAGTAGGGAAGCTTCAAAGTGATGTGGGATTAACAGAATTTTACCTAAAGACAAGGTGGTCTCCTAATATGGTTGTAGATCTGAAATTTTCTAAGTTGTGTCTTTGAACTGAGCAGTTACTTGCATATTCACTAAATGTACATTCACATTCTTATTGGTATAATAGGCTATCCAGGGTTCCCTAGGGTGAAGAGTCTTTAAAAGCAGTGAAAAGAGAAGGAAACCAGGTAATTCCTGGGGCTGGTATGAGTGAAACACAGAAAGACCAGTGAGTATAAAAAGAAAACTAAGTTTCAATAAACTATCTGACAGCTGGTTCTGTTTCATACTACTTTTGGCAACCCTCTATGAGCAGGGTTGCCTGGGCTGATCAGTAGCTGTGTCCTAATCAGTGTTAATTTAGGAACAAATTCTGGTCCTATGGTTTAAATTTTAAACTGGGCCTTTAGGACAGAGAAATGGGACTGTTTTATAGGCCTAGTACAAATGAGCTGCTGTTTTTTTCCTGCTGTGTTCCTCCAGAAAAAACCTCTAAAAAGTAGTGTTAGTGCTAGGATGTATAATTCAGAGGTGCCACTTGAGCTCATGGGGTCTGAGGTAGCTGGGTAACCACTAGTACAAGGCTAGGATTCTCTGCTATCTTCCTGGAAGGCATGCCTTACATATTGAAACTCTTTAGCGGAATCTTTTCTGCATGTCAAAATTCATTGTAAAAGTGGTCAACATATTATTTTTATTGCTTAAGTGGGACTTTCATATAATATACATTACACTCCTTTTCCATTTCTTCCAAGTTCAAATTCCTACCCAGGAAACACAGTAATTTTTGTTTTCTTGAAAATTCAACAATTCAAATATGTGTTGTTCAAACACTCATTGGAACATCATCTGAGTCTCAGGCCACATATCTTAAAGAAAACTGACTTCATCCTTGTCACATTCTGGAAAAACCCCCAAGAAGAAGCCATCAGTCCTGAAGAATTCTATACTTGATCACCTTGATCACCGTTTTTCTTATGTATTTATTTATTATGATTTCTTCACTTTGTGTCCCCTCTTCTGCCCCCTTCTCTTCTCCTTCCATTCCCAAACACTCTCCTTCTTCTACACCTATGCCCTTTCTCTAGTTCCCTGATATGGGAGGTCCTCCTTCTCCTTCCATCTAACCCTAGTTTCTCAGGACTCCTCAAGAATGACTGCATCATCTACCTCTGCGACCTGATTCTCAGGGGTTTGTTCTTGTGTCCTCAATTACCTCTACTTATAACACTTATTCCATCCTTTCCTGTAGGGTTTCCAGAGCTCTGAGGGGAAGGAGAATTTCATAAGGAAATGCCATTTAGAGCAGGGTGATTTAGGTCTCTCTCTGCATAATATCAGACTGTGAGTCTCTATGAAATCCCATTTATTGCATAAGGAAGCATCTTTTTGGATGCAAGAACATGGCACTGATTTATCAGTTGAGGACAGAGAGCAACATATTTTAATAACAACAGCTTGGGTTGCTTTAAAATTTCCATAGGATGCCCTGCCCCACAAGTCAATTAACTTCCAGTCAATCTCCATAGTGGAAGACTGTTTTGGTTTCAATACATGGCCTATTGGAACTTTATCCCCGACTATTAGGAGACCTCCTAATAGTGAATACATACCATATTTGTCTTTCTGCATTTTAGTTACATCAACCAGGATGAAATTTTGTGGTTCCATCCATTTGCCTGAAAACATCATGATGTCATTTTCTTGGCTGAATAATACTGCATTATGGAAATATTCCACATTTTCCACAAAGGAGATAGTCAGTCCTGTTCTTAGAAGTTCCTAGGACTTTATTCATTGTGTTGAATTATAATCTATCAGGATAATTATGTTCTTTTAGCCTAGAAGTCCCTCCATCTTCTTCCAGTTCATGGTCATTTGAATTCCAATATCCCCTTGAAGCTTATCTATTACTTGTTTAGTCCCCAGTTAGGAAATGTCTGGAGGGATTAGGTGTTAAGGCCTTGCTAGATAATATAATTCCTAATAGGGTTATATTATAGGAGGTTGTACTTTGAGGTTGGTATGCCATTGAAAGTGAAAAGACATAATGGAGTCTCTGTTTTGCATTCTTACTCACTTTACAACTTTCTTTCTGTTAGTCCTGGTCTCTCTATTTCTGTATCTGTCTCTCTAGCTCTTTCTATCTCTGTCAACATCTCTCTGCCTACTTCTTGTTGTATGAAAAGCTCTCAGTTCTGCTGAAGGCCTACAATATGATGACTACTTGCTGACATGACATCATGGATGGTCTCTGTAAAAAATGTATGCAAGGTTCTAATTGAATGGTTTTTGTTCAAAGATTTGCCTTGGTCAGGGAGCATTTTCACTTTAAGTAATTCACTGCCTGAGGACATATTTGTGCATTTAACAAACAATAATGGAATCTGTGATAGTGTGAAAGTCAGGATATGTGAGTTTATTAATGACCACTTGAAAGACAGTTTTCCTGAACTAAGAATCTTAGAAACAGGAACTGACATCTCTGGGTTGTGTGCTTTCAGCTGAGCAGATTGAAGTATCTAGGGCTGCTTGGCCTTTTTCTCAAACTTGCTGTCTACTTGGGCCTTTTAATACCTGGCTCCTGAAACTCTCACTGGCTTTCACCTGTTGCATGATATCATTCTCCCTCTCAATTAGCAACTGAGAGAATCTTGAGTTTTCACATGGAGATGAGTAAACAAACTTTCCTCAGTGTCCAGTGTCTCTGATCCTGTGCACACTTCACTCTTTCTTGTGAAAACCAAAATGGTTTTATCTCATCCTTTTATCCAGATACCACACCTTTACTCCTGTTTACCTCTGTGACAATGTCAGGGAGGAAATGAAACTTTAATGTTTATTTAATTGGACAGCTTCCTAAGTAGGGAAGCTTCAAGGTGAAGTGATATTAAGGGGAATGTACCTAATGACAAGGTAGTGTCTTGCTGTGGTCTTGGTTCTGAAATTTCCTAGGTTGTGATTTTTGAACTGAGAAGTTACTCACATCCTCACTAAATATATTTTCACATTCTTCTTGATATAATAGGCTGGCAGGGTCTAGGGTTCACTGGGCTATTGAGTCTTTAAGAGCAGAGCAAACAGAAGGAAACTGTGTAATTCCTAAGACTGTTTTGGCTGAAACAGAGAAACACCAGTTAGTGTGAAAGGAGAACTGAGGGGAAATAAACTTTTCGACATCTAGTGATGTTCCACACTAGTTTTAACAACCTCTATTAGCAGGGTTGCCACCCAATCCCCATAGTGGAACACTGGTTTGGTCACATTTATATGGCCTATTGGAACTTTAATCCCCACTATTAGGAGACCTCCTAAAAAGTGAATACATACCTACCATGTTTGTCTTTCTGCATTTTAGTTACTTCACTCAGAATGATTTTTCATGGTTCCATCCATTTGCCTGAAAATATGATGTCATTTTCGTAGCAGAATAATACTCTATTATGAAAATATTGCACATTTTCTCCAAAGATGTTTGTCAGCCCTCTTCTTTTAATGACAAACTGTCAGGATAAATATGTTCTTTTAGCCTACAAGTCCCTCCATGTCCTTCCACTTCCTGATTATTTGAATTGCAATGTCCCCTTGAAGCTCCTCTATTTACATGTGGAGTCCCCAGTAAATAAATGTCTGCGAAAAGTTAGTAGGTATGGCCTTGTTAGATAATATAATTCCTCTTGTAGTTATGTTGCTGTGAGGTTGATATGAAAGTGACCACACAGAATTGAGTCTCTGTCTCTCAGACTCTGACACTTTATATCTTTGTTTCTGTCTATCTCTGTCTCTCTATTTCTGATTCTGTCTCTCTAGCTCCTTCTCTGTCTCCCTCTCTCTGCCTTCCACTTGTGGTTCAGTATGAAATTCTCTCAGTTGTGCTAAATGACTACAAGCAGTTGACTGCTTGGTGAAGTGACATCAGCAATTGTCTTTGTCAAAATATGAGCAAGTCCCAATTACATGCTTTTTGTTCAAAGAGTTGCCATGGTCAGGTAGCATTTTCCCAGTAAGTAATTCACTGAGTTAGGACATATCTGTGAATTGAACAATTAATAATGGAATCTGTGATGATGTGAAAGTCACAAGTTAAGGACATGTGACTTTATTAATGATCACTTGAAAGAAATATGTGACAATTTTCCTGAACTAATGTCTTAGATACAGGAACAGTCATATCTGGGTTATGTGCTTTCAGCGGCCCAGATTGAGGACTGTAGGACTGCACAGTCTTTCTCTCAAGCAGGCTGTTCACTTGGCCCTTTTAATAACGGGCTCCTGAAACTCTTACTGGCTTTCACTTTTGCATGACATCATTCTTCCTCTCAGGCAATCAGCACCTGAGAGAATTATGTGGTTTCCTCAAAACTTTCCTTAGTGTTCAGGATCTCTGAAGCAGTGTACACATGAGTTTTCTTGTGAAAGTGAACAAGCTTTATCTCATCCCTGTACCCATATCACACACCTCCTGTTTACCTCTGGGACAATGTCAGGTAAGAAATGAAACTTTAATGTTTATTTAATTGGACAGCTTCCTAAGTAGGAAAGTGTCAACTTGATGTGGGATTAAGGGGAATGTACCGAATGAGAAGTAGGTCTCCTACTGTGGTCTTGTATCTGAAATTTCCTGAGCTGTGACTTTGAATTGAGCAGTTAGTCTCATCCTCACTAAATATACCTTCACATTCTTATTGATATAATAGGCTGGCAGTTTCTAGGGTTCCCTGGGGTATTGAATCTTTAAGAGCAGGAAAAGAAAAGCAAACCAGAAAATTCCTTTGACTTGATTGCTGAAACAGAAAAGATTGATGTATATAAAAGGATAACTAAAGGACAATAAGCTCTTTGACAGCTGGTGATGTTCCACACTATTGTTGCCCAACCTCCATGACCACGGTTGCCTTTGTTGACCTGGCTGGATTATCATCAGTGTTCTACTTAGTAGTCAATGAGCAATCCTCCTAATCCAGGGGTTTAAAGTTATAATTGGGCCTTCAGGGCAGAGAAATGTGTCTCTATTATATTCCTAGGACACAAAAGCAGCTGTGCTACCTGCTGTGGTCCTCCAGATAAAACCTCTAGACAAAGTGTTAGAGTCAAGACTGCTTGATCCTAGGAGCCACCGGAGCTCATGTGGTTGGAGGTAGCTGGGTAACCACGAGTTCATGTAGGATTCTCTGCTACACAATGAGTTTCTGGAAAGCATGAGTTACAATCTCAAACTCTGCCCTTCTTAGGAGAATCTTTTCTTCATGTTAAAAGTCATTATAAAAGTTGTCAGCATATTATTTTTATTATTTCTGTGGGAATTTCAAACAATATACTATTTTTCCATTGCTCCCAGGTTCAAATTCCTTCTCATGTGTCACAGTATACTTTTTTTTCTTTAATATACAACAAATTAAGTATGTGTTTTTCATTTTCTCATTGGAACATGATCAGAATCTCAGGGCTAAGTTCCTTAAAGAAATATGAGTTCAACCTTATGACACCCTCAAACCATCCCCAAGAAAAAGCCTTTAGTCCTGAAGAGCTCTGTACTTCATCACCTTGATAACAGTTTTTCTTATATGTTTATTGATTACAATTTGTTCACTTTATGTTCCCTCTGCTGTTCCCTCCCTCTTCTCCTTCCTGTCCCACCCAACCTCCTTCTTCTACCACTAGGACCTTTCTCTATTTCCCTGGTAGGTGACATCCTCCTCCCCCTTCTATCTGATCCTAGCTTCTCAGGTCTCATTCAAGGTGGCTACATCATCTTCCTCTTCAGCATGATTCAAAGGGCATTGTTCTCCTTGTGTCCTCAATTCACTCTACTTAGGATATTCTTTCTGACTCCTCTCCTGGAGGCTTTGCAGAGAACTGAGGGGAGAGAGAATTTCATAGGTCAATCGCATTTAGAGCTGGGTGTTTTAAGGCCCATAATATCACATAATATCGGACTGCGGGTCTCTATTTGCAATACAATTTTATAGAGAAGGAAGCATCTCTGTGGATCCCAGAACATGGCCCTGGTATCAGTTGATAGCAGAGAGCAACTTATTTCAATAACAACAGCCTGGGTTGCTTGAAAATTTCCATAGGATGCCCTGGCACAACAACACAAGTAACTGCCATCCAATCCCCTTAGTGGAAGACTGGTTTGGTCACAATAGATGGCCTAATAGAACTGCATTCCCCACTATTAGAAGACTTCCTAATAAAAGAATAAATACCATATTTGTCTTTCTGCATTTTTGTTACTTTACCCAAGTTGATTTTTCCTGGTAACATCCATTTGCCTGAAAATATCATGATGTTATTTTCTTAGCTGAATAAAACTCCGTTATGGAAATATTCTACATTTTTCCCAAAAGAGAATGTCAGTCCTGTTCTTTAGTCCTTTGAAGTTGCTGGGACTTTAATCATTGTATTGTATAACAAACTATCAGGATAAGTATGTTCTTTTAGTCTAGAAGTCTCTCCATTTTCTTTCAATTCCTGGTGATTTGAATTCCAATGTCCCCTTGAAGCTCATCTATTTACATGTTTTGTCGCCAGTGAGGAAATGTCTGGGAAGGGTTAGGAGGTATGGGCGTGTTAGATAATTTAATTCATAAAGGAGTTATATGATAAGAGGGTGTGATATGAGGTTGATATGCCAATAAAAGTGACCAGACAGAATGGAGTCTCTGTCTCTCAGTCTCTCACTTTATAACTTGTTTTATGAATGTCTCAATATCACTATTTCTGAATATGTCACTCTAGCACTTTTGCTTTCTGTCTCTCTGTCTCCCTTTCCCAGGATGCTGCTTGTGGTTCATCATGAAAAGTTCTCAGTTCTGTTGAAGGACTACAACAAGATGACTGCTTGATGAAGTGATATCATGGACCATCTCTGTAAAAATATAAGTAAGGTCCCAATTAAATGCTTTTTGTTCAAAGAGTGGTTTGGTTAGGGAATATTTTCACAGTAAGTAATTGACTGACTGGGGACACATCTCTGCATTTAAAAAATAATAATGGAGTCTGTGATAATTGGTAACTTACAGGTCAAGAACAGGTGACTTTATTTGTGATGAACTGAAAGAAATATGTGACACTTTTGGTAAATAAGAGTCACAAAGGAACTGTCAACTCTGGGTTGTGTGCTTTCAGCTTCCCAGATTAAAGCATCAAGGCTGGCTGTACCATCTCCCTCTTTGGCCTGATTCACGGGGCATTGTTCTCCTTGTGTCCTCATTTCCCTCTACTTAGGATGCTCTTCCTGAGTTAGCCTTTCTCTCAAGCAGGCTTCCCACTGAGCCCTTTTTAATAACTGGCTCCTGAAAATTTATTGGCTTTCACCTTTTGGATGGCATCATTCTCACTCTCAACCAAGTAGCCCCTGAGAGAATCTTCAGGATTCCATGGAGATGAGTAAACAAACTTTCCTCACTGTCCAGTATCTCTGATACTGTGCACACATGATTTTTCTTGTGACACTCAACAAGCCTTTATCTCATTCCTTTATCCAGATCCCACACCTTTACTCCTGTTTACCTTTGTGACAATGTCAGGTAGGAAATTAAACTTTAATGTCCCCCATGTTAAAAGTCATTGTAAAAGTGTCAACATATTATTTTTATTGATATGTGGGAATTTCATAAAATATATATTGCATTTCTTTTCTATTGCTTCCAGGTTCAAATTCCTAGTCATGTGTCACACTAAAATATTTACTTTAAAATACATCAATTGAAGTATGTGTTTTTCATCTACTCATTTGAACATGATAGAGTCCCCATGCCAAATCCTTTAAAGAAAACTGAGTTCATCCTTGTCATACCCTGAAACAACGCCCAAGGAGAACCCATCAGTCCTTAAGAGCTCAATAGTTCATCACCTTGATAACAATGGAACCAAAAAAATCTGAGCACAGCACTCTTTCCTGAGACTCATACTCTAACCAAGTACCATGCATGGAGATATCCTAGAACCCCTGTACAGATGTAGCCCATGACAATTCAGTGTCCAAGAAGGTTCCATAGTAATAGGAACAGAGACTGCTTCTTACATGAAGTGATTGGTCTGCTCTTTGAAAAGCCACATGCTAATAGGAGAGCAGCCTTAACAGGCCATAAAGGAGTCTTTCCTTAGACTCATATTCTAAACAAGTACAATGCATGGAGATAATTTAGAAACCCTGCACAGATGTCACCCACAGCGGTACATTGACCAAGGTCCTTCCACAATAATGGAAGCAGGGACTGCCTGTGATGTGAATTGGTTGGCCTTTGTTTGATCACCTCACAGTTATGGGAGAGCAGGCATTCCAGGCCACAGAGGAAGACAATGCAGCCACTCCTGATGATATCTGATAGACTACAATCAGAAGGAAGTAGAAGTACTTTCCTTTTAGTGGACTTGGGGAAGAGCATGCAAGGAGATGGGGGAGAGAAGGTAAGTTTGGAAAGGGAGGAGGGGGTTTTAAGGGGAGTTACAAAGTGAATAACGAGTAATTCATAAAATTTAAATAAAAATATTTTTAAAATTCCTTTTTAGTTATATTATAAGAGGTGTGCTTTGTGGTTGATGTGCCAATGAAAGTAACCAGACTGAATGGAGTCTCTGTCACTTTGTTTCTGTTGTTCTTGGTCTCTATTTCTGAATCTGTCTTTCTCTTTCTCTCTCTCTGTCTCTCTCCGTCTCCCTCTCTCTGACTGCCACTTGTGATTCACTATGAAAAGCTCTCAGTTCTGCTGAAGGACTAAACAAGAAACCCTGGATGATCTCTGTAAAAATATAAGGAAGGTCCCAATTAAATACTTTTTGCTCAAAAGTTGCCTTGGCCAGGGAACATTTTCCCAGTATGTAATTCACTGACTGATGACATATCTGTGCATTTAACAAATAATAATGAAATCTTTGATAATATGAAAGTCACATTGATATGTGAGTTCATTAATGACCACTTAAAAAAATATGTGACCCATTTCATGAACTAAGTGTCTTGGACACATGAACTGTCATCTCTGGGTTGTATGCTTTCAGCTGCCCAGATTGAAGCATGTAGGGCTGTTCAGCCTTTCTCTCAAGTAAGCTTTCAATTTTGGCCCTTTTAATAAATGGCTCCTAAAACTCTTACTGAATATCAACTATTTCATGACATCATTCTCCCTTTCAGCCAATCAACACCTAAGATAATTTTGAGTTTCCATGGAGATGAATAAAGAAACTTTCCTCAGTATCCAGTATCTGTGATCCTGTGCCCATGTGACTATTTCTTTTGTAACCAATCAAGACTTTATCTCATCCCTTTATCCAGACCCCACACCTTTACTTTGTTTACCTCTATGACAATGTCAGGTAGGAAATGAAACTGTAATATTTGTTTAATGGGACATATCTGTAAGGATGAAAGTTTCAAAGTGATGTGAGATTAAGGGGAATGCACCTAATGACAAGGTTATCTCCTACTGTGGTCTTGGATCTGAAATTTCCTAGGTTGTGTTTTAATTGAACAATTCATGGAGTACTTACTCACTATATGAATTTTCACACTCTTATTGATAAAATAAGCTGGCAGGGCATAGGGTTTCTTGGGATATTGAATCTTTAAGAGCAGGAAACTGAAAAGTTAGCCAGACAGTTCTTGGGGCTGGTATGGCTGAAACGGAGAATGATTGGTATATGTAAAAGAAGAACTGAGGGGCAATAAACTTTTTTTTTCATCTTATCAATTACATTTTATTAACTCTGTATCCCAGATTTATCCTGCTCCCTCATTCCCTCCTAAAACCACCCTCCCTGAGTCATCTCCACCCTGCCCCTTTTCAAGTCCACTGATGGGGGGTCCTCCTCCCCATTCATCTGATCCTGTTTTATCAGGTATCTTCAGGACTGGCTGCAAAGCCCTCCTCTGTGGCCTAACAGGACTGCTCTTCCATTGGGGAGTGGGGATATCAAAGAGCCAGCCATTGAGTTCCTGTTAGAAATAATCCTTGTTCCCCTCACTATGGGAAACCAATTGGTTACTGAGCTACCACAGGCTACATCTGAGAAGAAGTTCTAGGTTATATCCATACCTGGTCCTTGGTTGAATGTCAGTCTCAGAAAAGACCCCGTGCCCAGATATATTTGGTCCTTGTGAAGCTCCTATTCTTTCCCTTCACACTAACTCCCCTTCTTTCATATGATTCCCTGTACTCTACCGAAGGTTTGGTCATGAGTCTTTGTATCTGTTTTGAAAATACTGCTAGTTAGAGTCTTTCAGATGTGCTCAGTAGACTCCTGTCATACCTTCAATGCACATCCCATCTGTCTTTCTAAACAAGGATTTATGTTACCCTATGTCAGCTCTATTGATTATCTTTTTTAGGTGAATAGATTTCATTATGTTTATCACATCTTATAGGTCTATATAAGTGAGTATATACCATGTTTCTCTTTCTCCTTCTGTGATATTTCACCCAGAATGATCTTTTCTAGATCCCACCATTTGCCTGCAAATTTCATGATCTCCTCCTTTTTGATTGCTGAGTACTATTCCTCCATTGATGGACATCTGGGTTGTTTCCAGGTTCTGGCTATTACAAATAAATCTGCTATAAACATGGTTGAGCAAGTATCCCTTTTGTGTACTTGAGCAAAGTTTGGGTATATACCTAACCAGTGGTATAGCTGGGTCTTGAGGAAGCATTATTCCTAATTGTCTGAGAAAGCACCAGATAGATTTCCAAAGTGGTTGTATTAGTTTACATTCCCACCAGCAGTGGAGGAGGGTTACCCTTTCTCCACAACCTCTCCAGCATGTGTTGTCACTTGAGTTCTTCATCTTGGCCATTCTGATGGTTGTGAGAAGAAATCTCAGGGTCGTTTTGATTTGCATTTCCCTCATGGCTAATGAGGTTGAGCATTTCTTTAAGTGTTTCTCTGCCATTCAATATTCCTCTGCCAAGAATTCTCTGTTTAGCTCTGTTCCCCATTTTTTAATTGGATTACTTAATTTGTTGTTTTTAAGCTTCTTTACTTCTTTGTATATACTGGATATTAGTCCTCTGTCAGATAAAGGGTTAGTGAAGATGCTTTCCCAATCTGTAGGCAGTCGTTTTGTTTTGATGACGGTGTCCTTTGCTTTACAGAAGCTTTTCAGTTTCATGAGGTCCCATTTATTGATTGTTGCTCTCAGAGCCTGTGCTGTTGGTGTTCTGTTCAGGAAGTTGTCTCCTGTGCCAATGACTTCTAGGCTGTTTCCCACTTTTTCTTTAACAGATTTAGAGTATCTGGTTTTTTATTGAGGTCTTTGATGCACTTGGACTTTAAATTTGGATCTATTTTCATTTCTCTGCATGTAGACATCCAATTGGACCAGCACCATTTGTTGAAGATACTATCTTTTTTCCATTGAATGATTTTGGCTTCTTTGTCAAAAATCGAGTATTCATAAGTGTGTGGGTTTATTTCTGGGTCTTCTCTTCAGTTCTATTGATCCTTCTTTCTGTTTTTATGCCAATACCATACAGTTTTTATTACTATTGCTCTATAGTACAGCTTGAGATCATGGATGGAGATACCTCCAGATGATCTGTTGTTGTACAGGATTGTTTTGGAGATTCTTGGTTTTTTGTTTCTCCATATGAAGCTGAGAATCTTTTTTTTTTCAAGGTCTGTAAAGAATTGTGCTGGTATTTTGATGGGAATTTCACTGAATCTGTAGATTGCATTTGACAGGATGGCCATTTTCACAATTTTAATCATACCAAAGCATGAGCATGGGAGATCTTTCCATCTTCTGATATCTTCTTCAATTTCTTTCTTCAGAGACTTGAAGTTTTTCTCAAACAGGTCTTTCACTTGCTTGGTTAGTGTCACCCCAAGGTACTTTATGTTATT
Source organism: Meriones unguiculatus (assembly GCF_030254825.1). Taxonomy (NCBI): domain Eukaryota; kingdom Metazoa; phylum Chordata; class Mammalia; order Rodentia; family Muridae; genus Meriones; species Meriones unguiculatus. The sequence continues at coordinate 9,992,382 of NW_026843710.1, forward strand.
AGTGGCTATTGTGAAGGGTGTTGCTTCCCTAATTTCTTTCTCAGCCCTTTTGTCTTTGGTATACAGGAGAGCTTCTGATTTTTTTTTTTAGTTGATTTTGTATCCTTCCACTTTGCTGAAGGTGTTTATCATCTGGAGGAGTTCTCTGGTTGAATTTTTGGGGTAGCTCATATATACTATCATATCATCTGAAAATAGTGACACTTTGACCTCTTCCTTTCCGATTTGTATCCCCTTGATCTCCTTTAGTTGTCTTATTGTTCTTGCTAGAACTTCAAGTACTATGTTGAAGAGGTATGGATAGAGTGGGCAGCTTGGTCTTGTCCTTGCTTTCAGTGGGATTGATTTAAGTTTCTCTCCATTGAGTTTGATGTTGGCTATAGGCTTGCTGTATATTGCCTTTACTATCTTTAGATATGTGCCTTGTATCCCTGATCTCTCCGAGACTTTAAACATGAATGGGTGTTGGACTTTGTCAAATGCTTTTTCAGCATCTAAGGAGATGATCATGTGGTTTTTCTCCTTCAATTTGCTTATGTGGTGGATTACATTGATGTATTTCTGTATGTTGAACCACCCTTGCATGCCTGGGATGAAGCCTACTTGTTCATGGTGGACGATATCTTTGATGTGTTCTTGGATTCGGTTTGCAAGTATTTTATTGAGTATTTTTGCATCAATGTTCATAAGAGAGATAGGCCTGAAGTTCTCTCTTTTGTTGGGTCTTTGTGTGGTTTAGGTATCAGGGTGACTGTCGCTTCATAGAATGAGTTTGGTAATGTACCTTCTGTTTTTATTTTGTGGAATAGTTTGAGGAGAATTGGTATTAGCACTTCTTTGAAGATCTGGTAGAATTCTCACTGAATCAATCTGGCCCAGGGCTTTTTTTTTTTTTTTTTTTTTTTTTTTTTTTTTTTTTTGGAAGGGAGACTGTGAATGACTGCTTCAATTTCCTTGGGGGAATATAGTGCTATTTAGTCTTTCTACCTGATCTTGACTTAATGTTGGAAGATCTATCAAGAAAATTGTCCATTTTTTTTAGGTTTTCAAATTTTATGGCATATAGGCTTTTGTAGTATGACCTAATGATTGTTTGAATTTCCTCAGTGTCTGTAGTTATGTCACCTTTTCATTTCTGAATTTGCTGATTTGGATGGATTCTCTCTCCTTTTTAGTTAGTTTGGCTAAGGGTTTGTCTATCTTGTTGATTTTCTCAAAGAACCAGCTTTTTGTTTTATTGATTCTTTGAATAGTTTTATCACTTTCTAAATGATTGATTTTAGCCCTGAGTTTGATTATTTCCAGCCATCTGCTCCTTTTGGGTGTATCTGTTCCTTTTTTTTTCTACGGTTTTCAGTTGGGCCATTAAGATGCTTGTATGTGATGTTACAAATTTCTTCTTGAAGGCACTTAGTGCTATAAATTTTCCTCTGAGCACTGCTTTTAATGTGTCCCACAAATTTGGTTATGTTGTGCCTTCATTTTCATTGAATTCTAGGAAATCTTTAATTTATTTCTTTATTTCTTCCTTAACCCGGCTGTCATTGAGTAACAAGTTTTTCAGTTTCCGTGTGCATGTTGGCTTTTTGTTATTTCTGTTGTTGTTTGGTCCACCTTAGTCCATGATGGTCAGATAGAATACAAGGGATTATTTCAAACTTTTTGTATCTGTTGAGGCTTGCTTGATGACCAACTATATGGTCTATTTTGGAGAAGGTTCTTGTGGTGGTAAAAGGAAGGAATACTCTTTTGAGCATGGGTGAAATGATCTGTAGACATCTATTAATTTCATTTGATTTAGGAACTCTGTGTTTTTATTTTCCTATTTTTTTTGTCTAGTTGATCTGTCCAATGGTGAGAGTGGAGTGTTGAAGTCTCCCACTATTAATGTATTAGAATCAATGTGAGATTTAAGCTTTACTATTGTTACATTTACGAATGTAGGTGCTCTTGTATTTGGGGCATAGATATTCAAAATTGTGACATCCTCTTGGTGGATTTTTCCTTCGATGAGAATTTAGTAGACCTCTTTATCTTTTTTGATTAACTTGGGTTGAAAGTCTATTTTATTAGATATTATGATGGCTACTCCAGCTTGTTTTCTGGAACCATTTGCTTGAAAAACATTTTTCCAGCCCTTTACTCTGAGGTAGTGTTTATCTTTGTTGCATAGGTGTGTTTCTTGGATGCAACAGAATGTTGGATCCTGTTTCCACAACCATTTTGTTATTCTGTGTCTTCTTATTGGGGAGTTGAGTCCATTGATGTTGATAGATACTAGTGACCAACAATTGTTACTTACTTTAGATGTGGGGTTGGTGGTGTCACTGAGTTTCATTGCTTGTATTCTTTTTTTTTTTTTTGTGTGTGTGTGTGTAGTTATTTAATTCCTCTGTTTCCTTAGATGTAGTTGTTTTCTTTGGTTTGGAGTTTCCCTTCTAGTAACTTCTGTAGAGCTGGGTTACTATGTAGATAATGTTTAAATTTGGTTTTGTCATGGAATATTTTGAATTCTCCGTCTATGTTGATTGAAATTTTTGCTGGGTATAGTAGTCTGGGTTGGAATCTGTGGTCCCTTAAGGACTGTATGATTTCTGTTCAGGCCCTTCTAGCTTTCATAGTTTTTGTTGAGAAATCTGGTGTGATTCTGATAGGTCTACCTTTATATGTTAGTTGGCCTTTTTTCCTTGCTGCTTTTAGAATTTTTTATTTGTTCTGTAGGTTCAGTGTTTTGACTATGATGTGACATGAAGAATTTCTTTCTAGTCTAGTCTACTTGGTGTTCTGTAGGCCTCTTGTATGTTTATGGCCATCTCCTTCTTTAAGTTGGGAAAGTTTTCTTCTATAAGTTTCTTGAAAATATTTTCCGGACCTTTGAGCCTGATGTCTTCTTTTTCTTCTACTCCTATTATTCTTAGATTTTGTCTTTTCATGTTTTCCCTCATTTCTGGGATGTTTTGTGTTTAGAACTTTTCTGATTGTATTTTTTCTTTGAGAGATGTGTCAATTTCCGCAAGTGTATCTTCGGCTCCTGAGATTCTTTCTTCCATCTTTTGTATTCTGTTGGTGAGGCTTACCTTTGTAGTTCCTGATCTTTTCTCTGTGTTCTCCAGCTCCTGGGTTTTCTCTATTTGTGTTTTCTTTATTGATTCTAATTCTGTTTTCATGTCTTGCACCATTTCCTTCATCTGTTTAAATGTGGAGTCCTGCTTTTCAATGACAGCTTCTATTTTTTTGTTCGTTTCCTCTCTATGTATCACTAATTGTGCCTCTACTTCTTTGGCTATAATTGCCTGTATTTCTATGAGAGCTTTGTATATTTCTTCTTTATTTGCCTTCATTTGTGTGGACATTTCTTTGAGAGCTTTGTTCATTTCTTCTTTGTTTGCCTCAATTTTCATGGTCATTTCTCTGAGAGCTCTATTAGTTTCCTCTTTGTTAATTTCAATTTCTTTGTCTATTTCTGTTACAGCTTTGTTCATTTCATCTTTATGGGCCTCTAATAGCTGGAGAAACATAGTTTTGAGGTCATTTTCTTGTATATCTAGTGAATTGAAGTGTCCATTGTTTCGTGGGGTTGCTGGTGAGGTCATTATGTCCTGATTTTTGATGGGTATGTTTTTACGTCTGCCTCTAGACATCTGGTTATTTATAACCCTCACTGTTCCTCAAGTTTGTAGTTCGGGCTATGATCATCTCTTTCTCTTTTCTGGAAGATGAGAGAGTTTCACTGGTTTGGGAGTGTGCGTTGTGATTTCAGTTTTGACTAAGTAAGGAATGTGAAGCTGGAGCTATTCACATGCAATTTTAGCGGGCGCTGTGTGCATGTGCAGATTCTCTAACTATTGCAGTGGCCTGCAGGCACTATTATGCAGTTCTATCTGAGATCCAGGGTTTGTTTGCCTGGATTACACTGGTGGACCCACAAGGCAGAGGCTTCAACGTTGGGGTCACTATCCCAAGAATCCCTATGATTCCCCCACTAGGGTTGAGGGTGGCAGAGATCTCATCTGGTTGCTTCTGTGGAGAGGCCCTGGATCTGGGGCAAACTCTCCCTAGAAGGCTCACTCACTCTCTTGCAGGACCAGCTGGAATGCACAGGGGTTCCCCTTTGCTCTCTACTCTCTGATTTGGTCCTGCTGTGGAAAATGTGCGGGTAGGCTAACAGTTAGCTCTGTGGCACCTTGGCCGCAGGACTCGGTGTCCACCTTTCCTGTGTGCTGCCTCTCTGTTCTTTCCCTCTGCCAGGAGGGGCTATGTTGACTGGTCCCTGATAGTGCAGGAAAGAGTTAGGTTGAGTGGTCTCTGGACCCAGATCTCTCTGCCAGAACCTGCCTGTAGGTAGAACCTATGTTTGCTGATCCCAAGAGAGTACCAGGTATCGTTGAGTGTCCTCAGATCCAGAGCTTGGGTTTCTCTGCCAGGGGCCACTGGGTGAGCTAGAGAGGTGGTGCTGTGTCCTGTGGCAGGCTGCCTCTCTGTCCTTCCCCTCTGACCTTCCCCTCAGTTTGGGCAAGCTTATGGTGGTGCTCTCAGGGGAATGCCAGAAGAGGTTGGGACTTCTCAGTCTAGATCCTGAGCAGAGGTTTCTCTGCCAGAGGTCAGGATGCTGCCGGTGTTAGGACTTAGTGCTAGAACTTATTGCGCTGGACCCAGGAGAGTCTCAGGACATGTTGAATGACCACAGTCTCAGATCCAGAGCTGAAGTTTGTTTGCTAGGAGCAGCCAGCAGCACTTGGATCCAGGCACTGTGAAGCTGCTGTGCACCTCTGTATCCTTCTGCTCTGCTGCAGCAGGGTTATGGGGCATTTAGGGGAGTGCCTGAAAGGATTGAGTTTTCTCAGCCCCGATCTTGGGTTGGGGTACAGACAATGTAGTCTGTGGCATATTCTGCTGGATGTCTCCTGTGTCATCCAAAGAGGGAGTAGGGATTTTGAGCTGGGCACACAGCTGCTCGCTCTCTGCACTCAGAAGAAGCTCAGTTGTGGTGGCGGTGCCTACCTGAGGTCAGTGAGACCTTCCAGGGAAAGAATGGGTGACCCATGATCAGATTTTCAACTTTCCTTCCCTGTGGGGTTTTCTTGCGACTGGGACTCCCAGTCTCTGGCACCCTTGTGCCCACCAATCAGCCTGGGAAAGTGATTGCGACATGCAGGCTTGCGGCTCCAGCACAGAGACCCAATGCCCACGTTACCCGGGATCTCTTCCGGGTTCTGGCCGGGAGGCCCGAGAGTGGACCCAACCAATTCCCATGCTGCAGGAGCCTCCCCTCACTTGGGAATCATGATTTCTGTAGTATTAGGGCCCAGAGTTCAGTTTCCTGGTCGCTGCATGGAGAGTGCTGTCCCGCTTGTCAGATACAGTGCTCTCCCGGCACCGCCATCTTGCCCTCCCCCCCGCCCCCTGCAACAAACTTTTTGACAGCTGGTGCTCTTCCACACTAGTGTTGCCAACCCTATATGAGCAGGCTTCCTTTGGCTGACCTCACTGGATCAGCAACTGTGAGGAAACCTATTGGGTCCTGAGTTTTACAGTTAAAACTGTGCTTTCCAGATAGTGCAATGGATCTATGTTATATGCCTCAGACACAATAGCATGTGTGTCCACAACACAAACTCTCTAAAAGTTTAGATAGTACCAGGACTGCTTGTTCAGAGATTTCACCTGATCTCATGGCCTCTGCGGTACCTGGGTAACCACTGGTTCATGGCCATGATTCTCTGCACCACACTGAGTTTCTAGAAGGCATGCCATACAATGTCAAAAAACTGTCCTCCTTTAGCGGAATAATTTCTCCACGGTAAAAGTCATTGTAAAAGCTGTCAAAATATTATTTTTATTCAATATGTAATTTCGTATAATATACCTTACACTCTTTTTCTATTGCTACCGTGTTAAAATTCCTACCCATGTGTTTCACTAAAAATTTTGTAATTTTCAATACATAAATTGAAGCATGTGTTGTTCATATATCATTGAAACATGATCAAAGTCACAGTTCCAAGTTTCATAAAGCAGACTGTATTCATCAATAAGTTGAGTGCAGAGAAAGAAAATATAATAACAGCAGCATGGGTTGCTTTAAAATTTCCGTAAGATGTGATGACCCAAAAACTCTCATAACTGCCACCCAATCCCCCTAGTGGAAGACTGGTTGGTCACAATTGGATGGCCTATTGGAACTTTAACTCCCTCTATTAGGAGCCCTCCTTATAAGTGAGTATATACCATAATTGTCTTTCTGCATTTTAATTACTAAACCCAGAATGATTTTTCCTGGTTACATCCAATTGCCTGAAAATAACATGATGTCATTTTCTTAGCTGAATGATACAATGTTATGGAAACATTCCATACTTTCCCTCAAAGGAGATTGTCACTCCTGTTCTTTAGAAATTAGAAGTTCCTGGGCCCTTAATCATTGTATTGAATGAAAAACTATCAGATAGTTATGTTCTTTTAACCTAGAAGTTCCTCCATCTTCTTCCACTTTCTGGTGATTTGACTTGCAATGTCCACTTGAAGATCATCTATTTACATGTGGAGTCCCCAGTGAGGAAATGGCTGGGAAGGGTTGGGATTTATGGTCTTGTTAGATAATATGATTCATGTTGGAATTATATTAAAGCTGGGTGTGCTGTGAGGTTGATATGCTGATGAAAGTGACCACACAGAATGGAGTATTTGTCTCTCAGTCTCTGTCATGTTCTATCTTTGATCTGTCAATCTCAGTCTCTCTATTTCAAAATCTATCTCTCTAGCTCTTTTTCTGTCTGCCTTTCTCTGTCTCCCTCTCTCATCCTGCTGCTTATGGTTCAGTATGAGATTTTCAGTTCTGCTGAAGGACTACAACCAGATGACTGCTTGATGACATGACATCATGGATGATCTCTGTCCAAATATAAGCAAAGTCCCAATTTAATGCCTTTTTAAAAAAATATTTGCCTTGGTCAGGGAATATTTTCACAGTAAATAATTCACTGACTGAGGACATATCTGTGCATTTAACAAATAATAATGGAATCTGTGTTAATGGGAAACCCACATATCAATGACATGTGACATTATTTGTGACCAAATGAAAACAATGTGTGACACTTTTGCTGAACAAAGAATCTTGGACACAGGAACTGTCATCTCTGGGTTGGGTGTTTTCAGCTGCACAATTTGAAGCTTGTATGACTGCCCAGGCTTCCTCTCAAGCATGCTGTCCACTTCGCTGTTTTAATTAGTGACTCTTGAAACTCTTACTGGCTTTCAGTTTTGAAAGTATCATTCTCCTTTCAGCCAATTAGCCCCTGAGAGAATCATGAGATTTTCATGGAGATGAGTAAAAAATCTTTCCTCAGTGTATAGTATCACTGATCCTTAGCACACTTGAAACTTTCTTGTTAAACACAATAAGCCTTTATCTCATCTGCAGCTCAGGCTCACACCCCCCATCACCAAAATGGTGAGAGCTGAGAGCCTTGTGCTCAGATTAGTTGGGTGATTTATAGATTGTGGTCCCTCAGAGCTTGCCCAAGGCAGGGGCAATTCCTGCCTGGCAAGCATCTATTGGTCAAAATGCTACATTTTTAATTGATTGGCTATAGGAAGGTTCCCAAGCCATTAATGACCTGGTGTTCCTCCCTAGGGGATGGGCCATTTTCCTAGCAACTGTATCTCTAGTGGCTGGGAAAACAATGCAGTAAGGCAGGTTCTTCTCCTCAGGGCATGGCTGGACTTCACCTACTTAGTTCAGGCTTTACTTAATAATAGCTGCTAATATTTAATCTTTTTGGTCTCTCCTTTACCCCTTCCCATGATCATTTAAAGACCCAATCTTGGGTCTTCCAGGTATGACCTCTTTTATCCTATAGATTTACCTTTTTAAAATGGGATCTTAGTACCATTAGTGTATTTCTCCCAAACATTTCTTTATGAAAGCCATCAAGCAATTTAAAATACAAGCCCAAAGGTAAAAATCAAAATGAGTAGGATTCCCTTCAGGGATAGGGGTAGTAAGCCAAGAAGAATTATTATCCTTTCTCTCTAGGTTCTCTCTAGGCTTTTAGCCCAATTGCTGTGATAATAGTTTCCATTTCAGCTAAGCAGATGCCCAAGATAATAGCTAATGTCAGAGAGAGAGCCCTTTTTGATTCAGCATTTTGGCTTGCTAGGTGGAATTTTGGGCGGAAGATCCATTTCTGTAGGCTCTTCCATTCTGACAATGGATCGTTAGCATCAGGGGCTAGGGAGACTGAAATGCCAGTTTAAGGCTGGGCAATGGGAGCACTTCTAAGCATCTGGTTATTTGATCCATCTGAAGAGGCAAGGATCGATCATGTCAATTTCCAGGAAGTCCAGATTTCAGCTTGTATTCCATAGCTGATCCCGGAACAGAGTCAAATAGGTAAAAATCTGCTGAGATCAATTCAGACTGGAGAAGAAGTTAAAATTTGTCTATTGAATGGGAAATGTAAGGAATCCCAAGACCAGGAGAAAACTGATATGGGATCTGTTTGAGCTATGCCAGATCCAGGTCTCATGAATTTTTGATTTTCTGAAACTCATGAAATTTTGGTACACAAAAGGAAATATATATTTTAAAAAATTAGAAAAGTAACATATCAACAAATCTATTATAACAATATTCTGAGAGTTACAGGTAAAACAACATCCAAACAGAAAGAGCGTAAGTTAGCTGTTTGTGTTGTAACCTTTCATAAACAACTTAAGTGTGTTTAATTTTAGTTCAGAAAGAGCAGATTTAAAGTTATGCTAACAATTGCAGTTAGTTAAAATGTTGAGCTTTACTTAGTAACATTTTTTAGGTTTTTTTGAGGTTTACCTTAGGATGGGTAATCATAAAGTTTGAAAATTTGGTTCTAAAACATGCACCTAAGGAATATGCCAGAATTAGAGATTATAGCTTTCTGTTTTATGGGACACAGTTTAAAGCAAATGATTAAAAGTAGTCTGGAACTCTTAACAATTTTTCTGTGGGTACAGCTGTTGGTAATCAGCCACCAATAGAGCTTGGCCATTTTTTTGTACACTCAGCCTCTACTTTTAGCCCCGATCTCCATGTTTACACTGGAAAGTTAGGCAGAAATACCTTACTGGGTTTAATGCTAAACCCTGGATGCTTGGATTTTTTTTTGATAAAGTAACTAAAAGAAATAGGTTTAAGAGATTTCTGTGTCAAAATCTATCCCAGAAATGGCAGATATTAAGAATATCATACTAAAAGCTATGACATTTGGGTCAGATATACACATTAAATAGATGTTTTTAACATGAGGAGAGGCACCTTCAAGTTCTCTTCAGAAGACAAACAAAGGAAATTAAAATCTCAAGCTGATGAATGAATAATAAGCACTCAGTGCCCCATCAACTTATCAGAACTCTATTGATCAATGCCAAAACTCTGAACTTCTGAAATCTTATAACATAAGCACAACAGTAGCAAAGATGGAGGGGAGAAAGTATTGCCCACTTTTAGTGTGCTTTAAAACATTTTTATATCTTTATAACTCATAATTACATACATTAAATCATCAGCTTAGACGCTCCAATCTTTTTTGCATTTATCAACGCTGAAACATGTTCCAAACCAAATAACACTCTCTAGCTTTTTATAACCTAAACTCCTATATCCTCAGACCCTACAAAAGCTCTCTCTCTCTATTTTTAATCTAGCTATACATCTTAAGACACAAGCAACTGACATGAATCTTGTGAGCAAGGCAAACCTTCTTTCCTTTCAAAATAAGAGATCTAGTACCTAGGTAGTTCTAGCTAATGAACTGATAAATTAGTGAACAGCAGATCTAATTGTCTGCTTTCTAGCAGCAAAGCTACCATGAGCTTACCCTAGCCATCAAAGTGATCAGAGACCTGAGAAGGATAAATTATATGCTAAATATATATACCAATCCATGTGCCAATCAAAATGACAGAGATGACTAATTAGTCCATCACCTGGCTCCTGTGGTCTCATGGTATCCTGAACAGAGGCATTCCTGCCAGACTCAGAAGAAGAGAGACTGCATCTGTGGAAAGAGAAACGTGAGATATTGACGATACTTTGCCTCTTGCAATGTGAAACAGTGGCTCTCCAAGTGTTCACATCTTTGTTCACAGTTTAGGCTGGGCCCTAGCAGTGGGCCAGTTGAGGCAGTATTGCCCAGGGGATAGAATACCACAATCCAGAGTCACCATCATCAGTCATGCCCAAATCTTCTCGGACCCTTGGGAGCTATTGCCAAGATTTGGGGACTCTCAGTCAAAATAAGCTTACACAGTTAAAATGCCATATTCATCAGATCTCTGACAAGCTTGATGGCCAGCATATCTGGTTTATTCTTTGTCTTTATCATTTGCTTTAAACTGTGTCCCATAAAACAGAAAGCTATAATCTCTAATTCTGGCATATTCCTTAGGTGCATGTTTTAGAACCAAATTTTCAAACTTTATGATTACCCATCCTAAGGTAAACCTCAAAAAAACCTAAAAAAAGTTACTAAGTAAAGCTCAACATTTTAACTAACTGCAGTTGTTAGCATAACTTTAAATCTGCTCTTTCTGAACTAAAATTAAAGCAAACCTTTTAATCACATTCAGTTTATAGAGAGACTAGCAAATCTTGCTGATCCTACCACTTTGCATTAAAATTGAACAGTAAAAAGCTTTGAATTTAGCACTAATCAGAGGACTGAACATAACTGAGATACCTAGACAAAATGGTGGCAAACTCATGGTTCCACCCCTTTTATCTCTGGACCAGCATTTCAGCTGGCCACGTGTAACTGAACTCAGCTGGAAGTCCTAAACAAATATGGCAGCAAAACTACAGCTCCACCCTCTATCCCTGAACTATCATGGAGGCTAGCCATGTGTTAGCACAGGCTGTGACTGACAATAGCAAACATAGCCATTAGGTGTTGCTGATGGCATTACCTCCCATAACCAAAAGTTCTGTGAAACTTTTATAATTTTCCCATAACCTAAAGTTGTAACATTGTGATCAAATAAGTTTTAGAACCAACTGCATAAAATAATAGTATAGAACAATTTTAAACTGTATGAAATATTCTGGCCACACCAAACCTACCAGCCAGAATTCTTTCCCCTTAAAAGATCATAAGAGAACATTTTGCAATGAAGAATCACATGCCTTTTAAGTAAAGTACAACATATTTTTAAATATAGTTCTTTCTCAAATCATATTTACTCTCTGGCTTTTTATACATACACAAACCTTCTGCAACATTATATATATACCTGCAGGTTCCTAGCTTCCTTTTCTGGCTTAACCAGACATTCTTACTTTAGACAAGCTATTCTTTTCTTTAATATGTCTTGCTCTCTCTCTTGCTTTTTAGAAAACATAAAAACTCTCATCAAAATCCTTTCCATCCTGACAAGATCCTGCTGGAGCCCAGCATCCAAGATTTGTTTTGTTTTGTTTTGTTTTATAGGCAAAGCAAAAACAAGTTACATTAATACGAAAAGAAGTTCTGAAACTGCCAAATTCTTTTTCTAAAATTACTTCCCTGTAGCAGATATGGTCCAAGGTCACCTAAACAAACTCTAAGGAACTTAGAACAAGCTTAAAGAAACTTGGTAAAACTTCCTCTTTTCACTGTCTCAAGATAAAGACAGGGTGGAAACATGTTTTTCCATAAACAAAGCAGCTTAACAAGCAAACAACTCTCCACAAGATACATTGTAAAAATCTTTAATTATTTTTTTTAATTAGCTCAAACCATATGACTTGGTTTCATTTAGTAAAATTAATAAAATAAATACCAAAGTTTTTGTTCTCCCCCAAAGGATTGAGAAATTGTTTTAAATTTTCTGTTAGACTACCCAAGATCATTGTCTAAAATGCTTGATATACTTTAAATATTTTATGGCCCTAAACATTTAAACATTTTCAAAACCTGGTTTTGCAATACCAAAATAAAGCACCCCTTTTGTAGGAGAGAAGTCACAAACCATAACCAATACTAGAAGTCAAATTTTAAAAGTCAAAACCAGAATTTTAAAACCAGAACTTACCAGTACAAACAAAACAATCTCTAAAGCCTATACCAAGTTAAAATAAACCATCCTTTTAATTGAGAAGGAAACATGTGGCTATCAAGATGGGAGTCACAGGTCCCATTACATTTCACATGGTAATCTCAAGATGGCATTCACATTACATTTCACAGGGTAATTTTAAGATGGTGGAGTCATACCATGTGGCAAACTATATTGTTGCTTTTTTTTTTTTCTGAGAGGTAATTTTTTTAAATTTTATTTTATAAATTACACTTTATTCATTTTGTATCCCCCCATAAACCCCTCCCTTCTCCCCTCCCAATCACACCCTCTTTCCCCTTTCTATATGCATGCCACTCCCCAAGTCCACTGATAAGGGAGGTTCTCCTCTCCTTTCTGATCTTAGTCTATCAGTTTATCAGTTCACATCAAAAGTGGATGCATTATCCTCTAGTGTGGCCTGGTAAGGCTGCTCCCCCCTTACCAGGTGATCAAAGAGCAAGCCAATCAGGTTATGTCAGAGGCAGTCCCTCTTCCCATTACTATGTAACCAACTTGGACACTGAACTGCCATAGGCTACATCTGTGCAGGAGTTCTAGGTTATCTTCATGAATAGTCCTTGGTTGGAGTATGAGTCTCTGGGAAGTTCCCTGTGTTCAGATTTTCTTGTTTTGTTGTTCTCCTTGTGGAGACCCTGTACTCTCCATCTCTTACTATTTCCCACTTCTAACATAAAATTCCATTCACTCTCCCCAACAATTGACGATCAGGCTCAGCATCTCAGAATGTGATAATCTGTAGGGCAGTGGCTTTCAGAGGCCCTCTGTGGTAGGTTCCTAGATTGTTTCCTGTTTTCTTCTTCTTCTGATGTCCATCCTATTTGCCTTTCAGGATGGGGATTGACCGTTTTAGTTAGGGTCCACTCTCTTGCTTAGTTTCTTTAAATGCACAGGATTTAGTGGGTTTGTCCTATTTTGTATGTCGATATGAGTGAGTATATACTGTGTGTGTCTTTTTGCTTCTGGGACAACTCACTCAGTATGATCCTTTCCAGGTCCCACCATTTACCTGCAAATTTCATAATTTCCTTATTTTTCATTGCTGAGTAATACTCTATTGTATAGATGTACCACAATTTCTGCATCCATTCTTTAGTTGAGGAGCATCTGGACTGTTTTCAGCTTCTGGGTATTACAAATAAAGCAGCTACAAACATGGTTGAGCAAATGTCCTTTTTGTGTACCTGAGCCTCTTTTGGATATATGACCAGGAGTGGTATGGCTGGATCTTGGGTAAGCGCTATTCCTAGTAGTCTGAAAAAGTGCCACATTGCTTTCCAGAGTGGTTGTACAAGTTTACATTCCCATCAGCAGTGGAGAAAGGTTCCCCTTTCTCCACAACCTCTCCAGCATGTGTTGTCACTTGAGTTTTTGATCTTGGCCTTTCTTATGGGTGTAAGGTGAAATCTCAGGGTTGTTTTGATTTGCATTTCCCTTTTAGCTAATGAGGTTGAACATTTCTTTATGTGCTTCTCTGCCATTCGATATTCCTCTCCAGAGAATTCTCTTTAGCACTGTTCCCAATTTTTTAAGTGGATTACTTGGTTTGCTGCTTTTCAGCTTCTTTAGTTCTTTATATATACTGGATATGATTCCTCTATCAGATAAAGAGTTGGTGAAGATTCTCCCCTAATCTGTAGGCAGTCGCTTTTTTTTTTTTTTTTTTTGATGATGGTGTCCTTTGCTTTATAGCTTTTCAGTTTCATGAGGTCCTATTTATTGATTGTTGCTTTTAGAGCCTGTGCTGTTGGTGTTCTGTTTAGGAAGTTGTCTCCTGTGCCAATGTGTTCTAGGGTATTCCCTACTTTTTTTTTTTTTTTTGCCAATTTAATATCTCTGGTTTTATGTTGAGGTATTCGATCCACTTAGACTTAAGTTTTGTGCAGGGTGTTAAGTATAGATCTATTTTTATTTTTCTACATGTAGACACCCAGTGGGACCAGCACCATTTGTTTAAGATGCTCTCTTTTTTTCATTGTATGGTTTTGGCATCTTTGTCAAATATCAGGTGTCCATAAGTGTGTGGGTTTATTTTTGGGTGCTCTGTTCAGTTCCATTTATCCACCATTATTTTTCGATGTCAGTACCATGCAGTTTTTAAAACTGTTGCTCTATAGTACAACTTAAGATCAGGGATGGAGATACCTCCAGAAGATCTTTTATTGTAGAGGATTGTTTTAGCAATTCTGGCTTTCTTGTTCTTCCATATGAAGTTGAGAATGTTTCTTTCCAGGTCTGTAAAGACTTGTGTTGGTAATTTGATGAGAATTGCATTGAATCTGTAGATTGCTTTTCGTAAGATGGCCATTTTACTAGGTTAATCCTGTCCAGCCATGAGCCTTGGGAGATATTTTCTGATATCTTCTTCTAATTCTTTCTTCAGAGACTTGAAATTTTTTTCATACAAGTCTTTGACTTCCTTGGTAAGGGTTACTCTGAGGTACTTTATGTCATTTGTGGCTATTGTGAAGGGTGTTGTTTCCCTAATTTCTTTCTCAGCCCTTTTGTCTTTTGTATACAGTAGGGCTACTGATTTTTTTGAGTTAATTTTGTATCTGGCCACTTTGCTGAAGTTGTTCATCAGTTGTCGGAGTTCCCTGGTAGAGTTTTTGGGGTCACTCATGTATACTATCATATCATCTGCAGATATTGACAATTTGAGTTATTCCTTTCCCCTTGATCTACTTCAACTGTCTTACTGCTCTAGCAAGGACTTCCAGCACTATGTTGAAGAGATATGGAGAGATTGGGCAGCCTTGTCTTGTCCCTGATTTCAGTGGGATTGCTTTAAGTTTCTCTCCGTTAAGTTTGATGTTGGCTATAGGCTTGCCATACATTACCTTTACTATATTTAGATATGTGCCTTGTATCCCTGATCTCCCAATACTTTAAACATGAATGGATATTGAATTTTGTCAAATGCTTTTTCAGCATCTAGGGAGATTATCCTATGCTTTTTTTTATTTTAGTTTGTTAACATGGTGGATCACATTGATGGATTTCTGTATATTGAACCACCCCTGCATAACTGGGATGAAACCTACTTGGTCATGTTGAATGATATATTTGATGTGTTCTTGTATTCAGTTTGTGAGTATTTTGTTGAGTATTTTTGCATCAATATTCATAAGGGAGATTGGCCTGAAGTTCTGTTTTTTTTGTTGGGTCTTTGTGAGGTTTAGGTACCAAGGTGACTGTGGCTTCATAGAATGATTTTGGTAATGTTCCTTTTGTTTCAATTTTGTGGAATAGTTTTAGAAGCACTGGAGTTAGCTCTTTTTGAATGTCTGGTAGAATTCTGTGCTGAAACCATTTGGTCCTGGGCTTTTTTTGGATGGGAGGTTTTCGATGACTGCTTCTATTTTCTTTAGGGATATACTACAATTTAATTGATTTACCTGGTCCTGATTTAGCTTTGGTAAGTCAAATCGATCAAGAAAATTGTCCATTTCGTTTACATTTTCAGATTTTGTTGGGTATAGAGTTTTGAAGTAAGTCCTAATGATTGCTTGGATTTCCTCAGTGTCTGTAGTTATGTCCCCATTTTCATTTCTGATTTTGTTGACTTGGATGGTGTCTCTCTGCCTTTTAGTTACCTTGGCTAAGGTTTTGTCTATCTTGTTGATTTTCTCAAAGAACCAGCTCTTGGTTTCATTGATTCTTTGAATTGTTTTATTTGTTTCTAATTGATTGATTTCAACCCTGAGTTTGAATATTTCCAGCCATCTACTCCTTTTTGGGGTGTCTGTTTCTTCTTTTTCTAGGGTTTTTAAGTGAGTCATTAAGTAGCTTGAATGCGCTGTATCAAATTTCTTCTTGAAGGCACTTAGTGCTATGTTCTTTCCTCTTAGCACTGCCTTCATTGTGTCCCACAAGTTTGGGTATGTTGTGTCTTCACTTTCATTGAGTTCATTGAGGAAGATTTTTATTTCTTTCTTTATTTCTTCCCTGACCCAGCTGTCTTTTAGTAGCACGTTATTCAGTTTCCATGTATGTGTAGGCTTTTTGCTATTTTTGTTGTTTTTGAGGTCCAGCTTTATTCCATGGTGATCAGACAAGATATAAGGGATTATTTTAATCTTCTTGTATCTGTTGAGGCTTGCTTTGTGACCAACTATGTGGTCTATTTTGGAGAAGGTTCCATGAGGTGCTGAGAAGAAAGTAAATTGTTTTGTGTTTGGGTGTAAGGTCCTTTAAATGTCTGTTAGGTTTATTTGATTAATGACCTCTGTTAAAGATAGTGTTTATTTAATTTCTGTTTAGTTGACCTGTCCTTTGTTGAAATTTTGGGGAAATTTTCTTCAATGATTTTGTTGAAGTCTCCCACTATTAGTGTGTGGGGATTTATGTGTGGTTTAAGTTTTATCAATGTTTATTACACAAATGTGGGTGCCTTTGTATTTGGGGCATAGATTTTCAGGATTGTGATGTCTTCTTGGTGGAATTTTCCCTTGATGAGAATGTCCTTCCCCATCTCTTTTGATTAACTTTGGTTGAAAGTCTATTTTAACAGATATTCGAATGGCTACTCCTGCTTGCTTCTTGTATCCATTTGCTTGGAAAGCCATCTTCCATCCCGTAATCCTTAGGTAATGTTTATCTTTGTGACTTAGGTGTGTTTCTTCTATACAACAGATTGCTGGGTTTTGTTTACGCATCCATTCTGTTAGTCTGTGTCTTTTTATTGGAGAATTAAGTCCATTGATATTGAGAGAGATTAATGACCAGTGGCTGTTAAATCCTTTGACTTTGATGTTAGCTGTGGTCATATGGTTGTGTGCTTGGTTGCTTTTTGTTTTACTGTAGTGAGGTTATTTATTTCCTGTGTTTTCTTGGATGTAGCTAGTGTTCTTGGGTTGTATTTTCCCTTCTAGTGTCTTCTGTAATGCTGGATTTGTGGGTAGGTATTGTTGAAATTTGTTTTTATCATTGAATATCTTGTTTTCTCTTCTATGAGGACTGAGAGTTTTGCTGGCTACAGTAGCCTGGGCTGACATCTGTGTTCTCTTAGGGTCTGCATGATATCCATCCAGGCCCTTCTGGCTTTCATAGTCTCTGTTGAAAAGTCAGGTGTGATTCTAATGGGTTTGCCATTATATGTTACTTGGCCTTTTTCTCTTGCACCTTTTAGTATTTTTTCTTTGTTCTGTATACTTACAGTTTTGATTATTATGTGGCTGGAGGATTTTCTTTTCTGGTCTAATTCATTGGGTGTTTTATAGGCCTCTTGTATTCTTATTGGCCTCTCCTTTAAGTTGGGGAAATTTTCTTCAATGATTTTGTTGAAAATATTTTCTGGGCCTTGGTTCATGGAATCTTTTTTTTCCCTCTATTCCTATTATTCTTAGGTTTTGTCTTTTTATGTTGTCTTGAATTTCTTGGATGGTCTGTGTCAGGAATTTTTGGTTTTTTTTTTCTGGTTAAATACTCACTTTATTTTTTTATTTTTTTTATATTTTTTTTCAATGCAGTTTATTCAGGAACCTTGAACAATCATCTGACCCTGGTGAAAGCCAGCCCACAGCTTAAATCACCTCTGTGTAGCCAACCCCAGCGTGCCACGTGGGAATTTTTTAGATTTAACATTTTCTTTGACAGATACATCTAACACTTCCATTGTATGTTCCACACCTGAGATTCTTTCTTCCATTTCTTGTAGCCTATTGGTTATGCTAACCTCTGTAGTTCCTGCTTTCTTCCCTAATTTCTTTCTCTCAACAATTTCTTCTATTTGTGTTTTTTTTTTTTAATTTTATTTATTTATTTTTTTTTTATTTTTCCAATTCTGTCTTCAGGCCTTGAGCTATTTTGTTGATTTCCTTCACCTCTCTGACTTTATTTGCATGTTTTTCCATCAATTCCTTCAGCTGTTTGTTTGAACAATCCACAGGTTCTTTTATTTCATTCAGTGATTTAAGCATTTCCTCTCTAAAGGCCATAGACTGTTTGGCTGCAGCTTCCTCTATTTCTTTTCGTGTTTTATTTGTTTCCTCTGTTATCTTCTTCATGAGCATAGATGTTAGGTCATCTCCTGGAATTTCAATTATGCTGGGGTGTCTAGGGCTATTTGCCCCTGGATAAGTGGGTTCTGGAGATGCCATATTGCTCTGGCTTTTGTTGGTGAACTTTATACTCTCCTCTACCCATTGGGCTATCTTAGTTGTTTGAATTTAGTTTCTGGTTGTTCCTGGACTCTTGTAGTGGAGAGAATCCCTTTGGCAGGAAGATGGATTTTCCTGAAGGAAGCCTTCTCAGCTTTTTGGGTATAGTTACTGGATGGCTGGTGTTTTTCAGGAGTTGCTACAGCTCAGCTCAGGCATAGAGACCTGGGTGGTAACTGTGGTCCTGATTAGTCAAGAGGGCTCTCGTCTCACCAGGAGAAGTGTTGGAGACAGCTGTCCTCCTTTTGTTTTTTTTTGTTGTAAATTTAGTGATCAGCTGCTGTAATCTGTGTGTCCTGTGGTTTGGTCAGTTTTGTTTGGGATAACTGGTTGCCCCTTGGAGCAGTATCTGGGGTTTGATCTCAGGATTCCCGATCTTTTCTAGGTCTGGGGTTGGTGCTCTGTGCCCTAGAACCCAAGAGGTAATCTGTGGCAGTGAGTACTGCTCTCCTGGTAACAGCAGGCTATCTTGGGCACAGTAGTTTCCTACTCTGTGGGTTGGGCCACTCTGTGGGACATCTTCGGGGGATATACTGGATAGCCTAAGTCCGTCCCCTTTGCTTAGTTCCTTCTTCCTTGTGAGGGTTTCTCCAGACAGTGACTCTAAGACTCTGGTGTCTTGGGGCACACAGTTCTGTCTGTAAGGAGTAGTTGGTACAAAGCAGGCCTGTGGGCTGGCAGAGCGGGTGCCCCCCTGCTACTCTGCAGGGGCTGTGTTCCCAATATCTTTGTGCTCCCTTCTTGGGCCGGGATCTGTGATGGCTGGGCGTACTCGCCTGTTTGTGATCTGCAGTCTGCTAGACTTTCCCCAGGCACAGCCTGGGTGACCCCCGCAGCACGTTTTTTTTTCCTTCCCTGTGGGGCCCTCTTCAGGTGCAGGTTCCCAGTCCCTGTTGCATTGGGGCATGTAGCTCGTCTGTATGGGTGAGCTGGGCGCACAACTCTCAGCACGATGGGAACTCAGTTGAGATGGTGGCGGGTACCTGCGGTCTGTGAGACCTTCCAGGGAAAGACTGGGTGACCCGTGATCAGACTCGAACTTTGCTTCCCTGTGGGGTTTTCTTGCAACTGGAACTCCCAGTTTCAGGCACCTTTCTGCCCACCGATCAGCCTGGGAAAGTGATCGGGATGCACAGGCTTGGGGCTCCAGCCTGGAGACCCAAAGCCCTAGTTATCCGGGATCTCTTCCGGGTTCTGGCTGGCAGCCGAGAGTGGACCTGACCGATTCCCATGCCGTGGGAGCCTCCCCTCACCTGGTAAACAAGATCGCTGCAGTTTTAGGGCCCAGAGTTCAGTCTCCTGGTTGCTGCACAGAAAGTGCTGTCCTGCTCTCCCAGCGCCGCCATCTTGGCTCCCCATATTGTTGCTTTTTATACAAATGCGTTTATAAACCTTATAAAAATGTAGGCACATGTATACATTAAAAAAAAAAAACATACCCAATTACTTTTGATTGTATTGACCATGACCTACAGAGGATAAGATTGGTCAGAGAAAAATGATATCCATACATATATTTAAACAGAAAGACAAAACTTTACTTACTTCCTCCAGCACTTTCTTTTTAAACTCAGCATGGCTAGATAGCCAGAAACACAAAACAACAGATTCAACCAGTACTTCTTGTCTCCATGGGAGCGACCCACTTTCTAGCCCTATCAAACAGATTTGGAACCCCTTGTCTTTTTGGTCTCTCAATCATCAAGGTCTCAGATGCGATTTTTATGAGCCTCTGTCTGACATTGGAAAAACCACAATTTTACTCTAATCCCTCATTGACTTACTTCCATATCAAATGGGGTTGTTAGAGATATATAATTTAAATTCATGCAAATGAACTTGTATGCATTGATGCTGTTGAAAAAGGAAATGTAACATACAAGGAATGCAGGCACAGGCTAAAAAACCCAAACCCACCAGGCCTCCAAGTGTCAGTCCCCACTTCATCACA
Organism: Meriones unguiculatus; assembly: GCF_030254825.1. Taxonomy (NCBI): domain Eukaryota; kingdom Metazoa; phylum Chordata; class Mammalia; order Rodentia; family Muridae; genus Meriones; species Meriones unguiculatus. Next base: position 10,012,587 of record NW_026843710.1, read on the forward strand.
GAATAAAGGATGGAAGGTGCCTCCTGAAGCTAGTAAACATAACCCAGCCTCTACTGGCAAATTCTAACCTAGGTTTATTGACATATTCTATGTCATGGATCTTATTTCTCATCCTTAACATATCCAATGAAAAGTTTTTCCTAGACCAAATACCAGCAAGGTAATTCTGAAACTGAGTCCAATTAAATTGTTTCATCATACCAAGAACAAGAAACCTGAACAGGAATCATAATAAAAGCAGCTTGTTTAACAACTAATACTGAAAGAGCATTATTATCAGCATTAGCACAATTAGTAATATTGTAATATTCATATTCAATTGAATAGGTATTATTGTTATTGAAATGTCTTACTACATTGTTTGCAATTAGCAGTAAATAAGGAAGATTAACACATGCCAAAACAGAAGTATACTTGATTAATTTAACAAAGCTACTTACATTCCCAGAGAGAATGCCTATATATCTCAACATAGCACCCAATTTTCATGTATAGGCTTGCCAATTTTTATTTGAATTCCTCCAAAGTAAAACACCAAAAGATTTTTTAAAACAAAGGAAATTTGACCCCTTTTACCAGAAGCCAAGTTCTTAATACCTTTAATGAAGACGAGTCCAGTCCATAACTGTAAATGCAGGGTCATTGTCCCAGGAGTAGATGTTTCTCTGATGCATCTTGTCCAAGGAACCATCAGTTGAGGGCAAGTGCCTTGATCCCCTTTCTGACAGGGTGAGTAACTCATTGGATATGTAAGACTGTTATACTTAACTACCATAGGAAGGGACAGTAATATCCCTCCAATGTTCCACTTTGCCTGGTTGCAAAGGGAGGCTTGAGCTGCAACCCCAACTTTAGAGTAGAAGGCATTCCAACCTATGACCTGGACAGGGAAGACTGATAAGCTGTCTTGAAGAATACTCTTTCTGATAAAGCAAACAGGGTGACCTCTTCCCATTCCTGAAATGTTAAGAGTCTGTTTTACTTGTGTTCCTTCAAAAGCAGGAAAACCCAGCAACTAAGTGTTGTTGACATAAACAAGGACTTCTGGATCATCCCAGAAAACTGGATATAGTAGAGGTGGATTAGGAATGTAAACACCATAAACATTCATCTTGGTTGGAGTGGTCTTCTTTGACATCATTATCATTGTCAGGAGAAAACTCCTGATACACTTGTCTTGCCAGACATTCTCTTAGCCATCAAGCTACACCATTTTCCTGTGAAAAAACACAGACAGATCCTCATCCCCATATGAGTACACTGTCCTGTCCTTGCCATTGAATTGTGAAAGGATCACACAATTTTACTTTAGCAAAAAATCTCTTGGTTTCTCTAAGCCAAAATCTATCTGCTGCAGATTTACCATGCTTATCCAAATTAAAAAAAAAAGTCAGAATGAAAAGAACATGATTATTATGATTCTTAGGTATCTAGGGGAGCAGCTCCCCATTCTTTGTTCTTTGCAAATTAATCTTAATTGCTTAGTGAGCATGTTCTACCAGGTCTTGTCTTTGAGGAATGTAAGGTATTTTAGTTATTTGAGAAACTTGAAACTGTTGACAAAATCTTTTAAAAGATTTGTTAATATACCCTGTTCTATTGTCAGTTTTAAATTGCTTAGGAACTCCTAGAACATTAAAAGCCTGTAGACAATGATCAATAACATTCTTTGCAGCTTTTCCTGGTTGAGAAGAAAATAAATCCAGAATAAGTATCTATGCAAACATGTACATATTTCAATAGTTTAAATTCAGGAATATGAGTAATATCTATTTGCCAAATCTGATTTGGAGCCAATCCTTTAGGACTGACTCCCAAATTAGCAATAGGTTGAAAGTGAGGACAAGTACTGCAAGTCTTGACTATACTATGGGCCTGTTTCTTAGTCAAACCACATTTAAGTCTCAAGGTTTGACTATTACTATGATGCATAATATGAGAGAAATATTTTTATATCAAATTTTGAATTTGTAAAAGTAAAATTCCAGCAGAAGATGTCTGAGTTTGACCTGCAGTCTCTTACCTAGGCAAAGCGTGAACTACATATGCACTATCTGTAAAAATGTTCAAAGACTGCTTATTAAAATTTTGAAACACAGCCAATACTACAGATAACTCTCCTATTTGCGCAGATGTTTTAGACACTTGAAAAGATATTGTTTTTCTTTTATGAGCATAGTCAGCAACACCAGATAATGAACCATCATAAATACCATTAAATTATTGTTCTGCCCAGTTCACGAACCCCATAAGACGAGGAATTACTAGACTCTGCTGTAAGTACGTTCTTTGCAGATTTTCCTGGTTGAGAAGTGACAAAAACCAGAATAAGCATCTATGCAAACATGTACATATTTCATGTTTCTTTTTATTGTAAATTACAAGCTGCAGCTTGGGCCCACACACCCCCACCACCGAAGTGGTGGGAGCTAAGTGTGCTGCACCCAGGTTAGTTGAGTGATATATAGATTCTGGTCCCTCCCAGCATGCTGAAGGCAGGGGCAATTCCTGCCTGGCATGCATCTATTGGTCAAAATGCTACATTTTGAATTGATTGGCTATAGGAAGGTCCCCAGACCATAATAACCTGGTGTCCCTCCCTAGGGGGGATGGGCCAGTTTCCTAGCAACTGTTATCTCTAGTGGGTGGGTAAAGAATGCAGTAAGGCGCTCCTTCCCCTCAGGGCATTACTGGACTTCTCCACCCACCTAGTTCAGGCCTTAATTAATATTAGCTGCTAATTTTTAATTTTTTTTTTTTGGTCTCTCAGTATTAAGAAGTGGGCTAACTTTTGTATTTAATGGAAACACTATAGGTTGCACCTATAAAAACTGAATTAACTCATTTTTTTTCCTGTGCCTCAACAGGTTGGACTCTATCATAATAACCTTATATATGTTAAAATGCCATATTTATCAGATCACTGACAATCTGAGTGTCAGCATATTTGAGTTACTCTTTGTCTACCTTTATCATCTGCTCTAAACTTCATCATATAAAATAGGATGTTATAATCTCAATTTTCACATATTTTTCAAATATATGTTTTAGAACCAAATTTTAGGTAGATTTATATAGGCAAATTTTATGGTTACCAGTTTTAGATTTAACCTTAAAAAAAAAAAACAAAAACCTAAACCAAGAGACTAGTTAAAACTCTATCTTGTATTCAACTATAATCTTTAGCATGAGTTCAAATCTGCTCTTTTTAAACTGAAATGATAGCAAAACTTTTAATTAAACATAATTTATAAAGGGCTAGCAAATCTTATCAATCCTATCATATTGTATTAAAACTTAACAGCCAGAAATTAAAGCACAATGTTTTTTTATTTGACATTAAACAGAGAACTAAATTTAGCCTATAACCCTCAGAGAAAATGGACTATTCTGGCTGTATTAAATCTATATGCCAGAAAAAAATAGCATTGAATTATTTATTTAGGTATTGGCAGCCAGGAATATATTTTATACAATAGTTAACAATGATCTGAATATATCCCAGCATCACCCTACCTAGGGTAACATGGAACTGTAGTCCTTTTTTTTTTTTTTCCTGGAAAAGAGCATAAGCAAACATTTTACATTGAAGAAGCTCCAGCCTTTTTAAGTGAAGTACAACATATTTTGCAGTGTTTTATACATGATATATCATAGTAACTACAGTTTTTGTTTAATTGATTTAAAAAGCATGGCTTGGTTTTACTTTGTAAAATTAATAAAATAAACACCAAGGTTTTTTATTTCCCCCAAAGAGTTGAGAAACTGTTTTAATTTTTTTTTGTTACACTACCTGATAAATTTTAAAATGTTTTATAGAATTTAACTCCCATGGTCCAGGAACAAACTCAGAGGTGTTGATTCAAATTTTCTCATCTCTAAAAATATCCACATCTACAGATAAACATACACACAATGAGAGATACATAAAGAACATAGAAATGTGACGTTGTCACCTCGGAATAAGCAAAATACCTAAATACCAGGTGTTGACCAGCCCCTAATGGACACAAGTTCCACAGATTACAAAAGGAGTGGACTCCCTCATGGGTTTGCGCCACACACATAGATTCCAGAATGAAAAGAGCCCCTGTGGCCTTTCCAGAGCTTCCATATTGAGAGCTGGCTCCAACAGCCCTCTTATCAAGCAGAATAGGGTACCAGCAACACTCTCTCCTGATCCTAAATAGAGGAGAACATTTAGGGGCCTCTTCTCTGAGAATTGGAGCATCTTCCAGAATCCCTCGACCAGATTGGAAACTTTCCAATTTTTCCAGACCATGCAAGGAAACCAAAACCAGAAACCAAAACAGATGCCTTTAGACAAAAACAAAAAAACAGCCATGGTACTTGCTTTTGAAATATTTAAATATTTTTTATAACCTGTTTCTGTAATATTAAACAAAGCATCCTCTTTAGGAGTGAAATCATAAAGCACATTTATAAATTTAAAATCAAAGCCAGACTTTAAAATTTATCAGTGCAAACAATCCAATTTATTATTATCATTATTTATTATTATAACTATTATTATTATTTTGTAATTTTAATTCCTTTATTTTCTTTAAAAACTGAACTTGTTCCCTTTCTAATTGGACTTTCTCGGGAGAACAGTAATATCCCCCTCAATGGTCCCATAGTTCTTGCACATGTGGGAGGGAAAGCCCGCTTATCTTCCTTCCTGTGATAAGGTGGTTATCACTAAGCACATTTTTTCTTAGGCTTCCAGAGCTCCACAAACCAGCCTTTCTCATGTTGCCCCTTGTTTTCAAGGTCCCTTGTTCAGGTGCCAACTCACCCATCCTTCAGGCTAGTCGAAAAGGGTCCACCTGAAAGAGATAGTGTAAATGTGGGGAAAGAGATGCAAACAGTGGAGACAAGACAGGTTCCTGATCAAGTCTCAATTTACTGAACGTGCAAACAACACTTATAAAGCAGAAAGGTACAAGCAAAATTTTTTTTCACAGTAGAAACACATCTGTGCCATGTGGAAAGGCATCCAGGAATTCATTCAAGGTTACACAAAGTTTGCAGTATGGTTCCCAAGGTTTCAGGGAGCTTGCTATATTTCTCAGACTCAGAATACCCCCTTGCAGAGACTGCCAAGGAAAGTGTCTGAGACATAGCACTTAGATAAGACCCATATCTGCCAAGACCAGGAAACAGAATTCCAATTACCAGACTCCTTCAGAAACCAGACAGTTCCTTGGACTGGTTTGGCTGAAACAGAGAAAATCTGTAATTGTAAAAGGAGAAATGAGGGGCAATAAACTATTTGACAGCTGGGTTCTGTTCCACACTAGTGTTGCCAAACCTCTATGAGCAGGTTTGCCTTAGCTAACCTGGCTGGATGGGCAGCTATTTCCACTGAGTGGTCAGTGAGGAACCCTCCTGTCCCTGGTGTTTACATTTAAAATTGGGCCTTCAGGACAGTGAAACATGTTCATGTTATACACTTAGGAAACAAGAGCAGCTGTGTTTTGTGATGTGGTCCTCCAGTCACACCCTCTAAACTTAGTGTTAGTGCCTGGACTGCTTGTTCTGTGATGCTACCTGAGATCATAGGGTCTGAGGTAGCTGGGAAAGACTAGTTCATTGCTAGGATTCTCTGCTACATAATGAAATCCTGGAAAGCATGCCTTATAAAATCAAACCCTGCCCTCCTTTAGAGGAATATTTTCTCTGTGTTAAAAGTCATTGTAAAAGTTATCAAGATATTATTTTTATTGGGTTTGTGGGAATTTCATAGAATATAACATTAAACTCCTTTTCTATTGCTCTGACATTCAAATAACTGTCCATGTGTCCCTCTTATTTTTTTTTCTTTAAAATAAATCAATTGAAATATGTGTTGTTCATCTAATCATTGGCATCTGATCAGAGTCTCAGTCCCACCCATACTCCTTCTTCTATCACTATCCCCTTTCACTACTGCCCTGATAGGAGGTCCTCCTCCCCATTCTATCTGACCCTAGATTGTCAGGTCTCATCAAGGCTTGCTGAATCACCTTCCTCTAAGGCTTGATTCTCAGGGCATTATTCTCTTTTTATCCTCAATTCCCTCTACTTAGGGCACTCTTCCTGCCTCCTCTCCTGCAGGCTTCACAGAGCTCTGAGGGAAATGAGTATTCCTTTTGTAAATCCCATTTAGATCTGGGTGTTTTAATGTCTATCTCTGCATATTATAGCACTGTGGGTCTCTGTATGAAATCCCATTTGATGCAGAAGGAAGCATCTCCTTGGATATAAGGACATAGCACTGATCTAGCAGGTGAGGGCAGAGAGCAACATGTTTTAATAACAACATCCTGGGTTGCTAGAAAATTTCCATCAGATGCCCTGGCCCAACAACTTAATTACCTGACACCCAATCCCCCTAGTGGAAGCCTGATTTGTTCACAATAGATGACCTATTGGAACTTTTGCCCCCACTGTTAGGAGACCTAATAAGTGAGTGCAAACATTATTTGTTGTTCTGCATTTTAGTAATTTCACCCAGGATTATTTTTCCTGTTCCAACTATTTGCCTGAAAATATCATGATGTCATTTTCTTAGCTGAATAATACTCCATTATAAAAATATTCCACATTTTCCCCAAAGGAAAATGTCAGTCCTGTTATTTAGACCTTAGAAGTTGCTGGGACTTCAATCATTGTATTGCATGACAAACTATCAGGATAACTATGTTCTTTTACCCTAGAAGTTCCTCCATCTTCTTCTACTTTCTTGTGATTTGAATTGCAATGTCCACTTGAAGTTCATCTATTTATATGTTTAGTCACCAGTGAGGAAATGTCTGGGAAGGCCTAGGAGGTATGGTCTTGTTAGATATGTAATTCCAATAGGAATTATATTACAGTAGGGTGTGCTGTGAGGTTGATTTAAAAATGAAAGTGACCAGATCAAATGTATTCTTTGTCTCTCAGTCTCTGTCACAGTCTCTTTTTTCTGTTTGTCTCAGTCTCTCTCTTTCTGAATCTGTATCTCTAGCTCTTTCTCTCCCTGTCTCTGTCTTCTTCTCTCTGCCTGTCGTTTATGATTCAGTATGAAAAGCATTCAGTTTTGCTGAAGGAATGCAACCACATGACTGCTTGATGACATGACATCATTGAGTTGCCTTGGTTAGGGAGCATTTTAACAGTAAGTAATTCACTGACTGAGGACATCTCTGCATTTGTCACATAAAAATGGATTATGTGATGAAGTAAAAAATCACATGTCAAGGAAACTTGACTTCATTAATGACCACTTGAAAGAAATATGTAACATGTTTCCTAAGCTAAGAGTTTTAGACACAGGAACAGACATCTCTGTGTTGTGTGCTTTCATCTGCCCACATTGAGGCATGTAGGGCTGCTCACCCTTTCCCTCAAGCACACTGTCTACTTTGCCTTTTTAAAAACTGGCTCCTTAATCTCTTATTGGCTTTTATCTGTTTCATGAGCTCATTCTTCCTCTCAGCCAGTCAGCACCTGAGAGAATATTGAGGATTCTATGCAGATGAGTAAATGAACTTTCCTCAGAGTCCAGTATCTCTGATCCTATGCATATTTGACTTTTCCTTGTGAAACCCAATAACCCTTTATCTCATTGCTTTATCTAGATCCCACAAATTTACTCCTGTTTGCCTCTGTGAAATTGTCAGGTAGGAAATGAAATTTTAATGTTTCTTTAATTGAACAGCATCCTAAGTATGGATGCTTTAAAGTGAGGTAGTATTAATGGGGATGTACCTAATGACAACGTAGTCTCCTACTATAGTCTTGGACCTGAAATTCCCTAGGTTGTGACTTTGAAATGAGCAGTTACTTGTATACTCACTTAATGTAACTTCACATTCTTATTGTAACCATAGGGTTGCAGGGTGTAGGATTCTCTTGGGTATTGAGACTTTAAGAGCAGGGAAAAAAAGAAGGAAACCAGACAACTCTTGGGACTGGTTTGTCTGAAACAAAAAAAGACTGGCATATGTAAAAGGAGAATGGAGAGGCAATAAAATTTGACAGCTGATGCTGTTCCACACTAGTGTTGCCAACCCTCTATAAGCAGGAATGCCTCGTCTGTCCTGGCTGGATTGGCACTTGTATCCTATTCAGTTGTGAGTTAGGAACTCTCTTGGTCCTCGGGTTTACAATTAAAACTTAGCCTTAAGGACAGAGAAAAGGGTTGGTGTTATATGCCAAGAACACAAAAGCAGCTGATTATTACAGATTATTATTCAGCTAAGACATTATGATATTTTCAGGCAAATAGATATAACCAGGAAAAATCATCCTGGGTGAAGTAACTAAAATAAAGAAATAAAAATATGGTATGTATTCACTTATTAGGCTTTCTCATAATAAAAAGGGGGGGATACAGTTCAATAGGACATCTATAGTGACCAAACCAGTCTTCCGTTAGGCCTACTGGATGGCAGTTAATTGAGTTGTTGGGCCAGGACATTTTTCTAAAATTTCCAAGGAACCCAGGGTGTTTTTATTTAAATATGTTCTTCTCTGCCCTCAACTGATAGATCACAGGCATGTTCTTGGATCCACAGAGAGGCTTCCTTCTGCATCAAATGAAATGGCATACAGAGACCCACAGTCTGCTATTATGCAGAAAGAGACCTTAAAACACCCAGTTCTAAATGAGATTTCTTTATGAAATTCTCACTCCCCTCAGAGCTCTGGGAAGCATGCAAGACAGGACACAGGAAGAGTGTCATAAGTATAGGGGAATTGTGGACACAAGGAGAACAATGACCTGAGAATCAGACCACAGAGGAAGCTGATGCAGCCTGCCTTGATGAGACCTGATAAGTTAGGTTCAGATAGAAAGACACGAAGGACCTTCCCTATCAGGGAACTAGAGAAAGGGCATAGAGGTAGAAATAGGAGGGTGGTTGGGACTGGAAGGAGAAGGAGAGGGGACAGCAGAGGGGATACAAAGTGAAAAAAAATCATAATAACTATATACATAAGAAAATCTGTGATCAAAGTGATGAATTGTAAAGCTCTTCATGACTGAAGACTTCTTCTTGGGGGTGGTGCCAGGGTGGGGCAAGGATGATTTGAGTTTTCTTTATGGGACTTGGCACTGAGACTCTGGTCATGTTCCAATGAGTAGATGAAAAACAAATTTTTCAATTTATGTATTTTAATGGAAAAAATTTTATTGTGACACACGGGTAGCAATTTGAACCTGTGAGCAATGAAAATTGAGTTTAATGTATATTACATGAAACTCAAGCATAATAAATAAAAGTTAAATGTTGACAATATCGACAATGACTTTTAACATGGAGAAAATATTCCACTAAAGGAGACCAGAGTTTGACATTGTAAGGCATGCTTTCCTGTGGAGAGCTGAGACTCAGACGCCACTAGGTGGCGCTGACATTCTGCCCTCAAAACTGTAAACAATCTCCAGTACGCATGCGCAGACGCATGCGCAGATTATGTAAGCACGCTAAGCATGCAAGGCCCGAGTCATCAGGCAGGGTAAAGAGTGAGCAGCCAATCAGGGTTTTGAAACGTCACTTAGGTGCGACCCGGGCTTATATAAACAGGGCCACATCGGGGCTCTCTTTCTCCTCTCCTCCTCCCCCTCTCCCCGCCTGGGGCTTGCCCACCCCGGCCGCGGCCTACGGGACGCCACGGTGCCCCTCGGCCAATGCCCGTGGCCCTCTCCTCTCCTCCTTTCATCCTTTGACTGTAATAAAGACTTGTTGCGGAAGGACCCTTGTGTCCGCTTGCCTTTCTGCTGGCGAGACAATCACGATCACGCGGCTTCCAACACTTTCCAAGAACTCATTATGTAGCAGAGAATCCTAGCCATGTACTAGTGATTAACCTCAGACCCATGAGCTCAGATGGCACCTCTGAACCAGCAGTCCTGGTCCTTATTTGATTTGGACCAGGACTGAATTTTTTTTCCATTAAAATACATAAATTGAAAAATGTGTTTTTCATCTACTCATTGGAACATGACCAGAGTCTCAGTGCCAAGTCCCATAAAGAAAACTCAAATCATCTAAACTATGTTTAGAGGGTTTCTCTGGAGTACCACAGCAGAAAACACAGCTTCTTTTGTGTTCTAGGCATACAACAGGGACCCATTTCTCTGTCCTTAAGGCTCAATTTTAACTGTAAACACCAGGACCAGGAGAGTTTCCAACTCACCTCACCGCTAAATAGAACAGAACTGCCAATCCAGCCAGGTCAGACAAGGCTATCCTGTCATATAGGTTTAGCAACACTAGTGTGCAACAGAATCAGCTGCTAAATAGTTTATTGCCTCTCAGTTCTCCTTTTACATATGCATATCTTTCTCTGTTTCAGCCAAACCAGTCCCAGGAGTTGTATAGTTTCCTCCTTTTTTCCCTGCTCTTAAAGACTCAATAACCAAGAGAACTCTAGACCCTGCCAGCCTATTATATCAATGAGAATGTGAAGGTATATTTAGTGAGCGCAAGAATAACCACTCAGTTCAAAGTTACTACTTAGGAAATTTTAGATCCAATACTACAGTAGTCACCTTGTCATTCAGTACATTCCCCTTAATCCCACATCATGTTGAAGCTTTCCTCCTTAGGAATGTGTCCAACTAAATGAACATTAAAGTTTCATTTCCTACCTAACATTGTCACAGAGGCAAACAGGAGTAAAGTTGTGGGATCTGGATAAAGCAATGAGATAAAGGCTTATTGGGTTTCACAAGGAAAAGTCAAATATGCATAGGATTAGAGATACTGGACACTGAGGAAAGTTGCTTTACTCATCTGCATAGAATTCTCAAGATTCTCTCAGATGCTGATTCGCTGAGAGGGAGAATCATGTCATGAAACAGTTGAAAGGCAGTAAGATTTTCAGGAGCCAACTCTTAAAAGGGACAAGTTGACAGTGTGCTTGAAAGAAAGGCTGAGCAATTCAATCTGGGCAGCTGAAACCACACACCAAGAGATGACAATTCCTGTGTCCAAGATTCTAAGTTCAGGAAAAGGATCACATATTTCTTTTTTTTTATTTTAATTTTTATTAATTATAATTCATTCACTTTGTTTCCACCCATAAACCTCTTACACCTCCATTCCCAATCGCACCTTCCATCCCCCATCTCCAAGCATGCTGCTCCTCAAGTCCACTGATAGTGGAGATCTTCCTCTCCTTCCTTCTGAACTTAGTCTATTAGATCTCAACAGAAGAGGCTGTATTGTCATCTTGTGAGGACTGGTAATGCTCCTCCCCCACTAGTGGCAGGTGATCAAAGATCTGGCTAATCACTTCAGTTCAGAGGCAGTCCCTGTTTCCAGTACTATGGAACCTACTTGGACACTGAACTGTCATGGGCAACATCTGTGCAGGAGTTCTAGTTTTTCTCCATGTATGGGTACTTGATTGGAGTATGGGCCTCAGGAATGAACCTTGTGCTCAATTTTTTTGGTTTGGTTGCTCTTTTTGTGGATCTCCTATCCTCTCCAAGTCTTACTATTTCCTACTTCTTTCATTAGATTCCATGCACAAGTCTCAGCATCTGCTTTGATAGTCTCCAGGGCAAAGCCTTCCAGAAGCCCTCTGTGAGAGGCACCTAACTTGTTCCCTGTTTCCTCCTTCTTCTGATGTCTTTCAGGTTGGGGATTGAGCATTTATAGCCAAAGTCCTCCCTCTTGAGTAGTTTCTTTTGTTCTAGAGATTTTAGTAGGTTTATTATATTTATTTATTATTATATTATATACATTTATTATTATATATCTATATCAGTGTGTATATAGCTTGTGAGTCTTTCTGCTTCTGTAATAGCTCACTCAGGATATCCTTTCCAGTTTCCACCATTTACCTGCAAATTTCATGATATCCTTGTTTTTTTATTGCTGACTAATATTACATTGTGTAGATTTATCACAATTTATGTATCCATTCTTCAGTTGAGGGTCATCTCAGTTGTTTCTAGGTCCTGGCTTTTACAAATGAAGCTGCTACCATCATGGTTGAGTAAATATCTTTTGTCGTAATCAGAGATTAATACTTACTATTGCTTTATCTCCTGTTAATGGTGCTGTTTGTCCTAAACAACTGTATAACCAAATCACCACACAGAGACTGGGTTATGTAGTTAACCTAGAACACAATGCTGGGCAATACTTACTCCATCCTAAAACTGCAAACCCTCAAAGATTCCTAACATTTAGATTTCCCACATTATGCTTACTTTTTGTAAAACCTTAAAACTAGTTCATGCTCCAAGTCCACCAAGATCTCTCATCCAGCTCTGTCTTTCAGCTCTCCTCTTGCCCTTTTCTCCTCCCACTCATTTCCTGCCCTCTAGCTCCTCCCCTCTGTCCTTTCCTTTGGCTCCTCTCAGTTCAACATTGTGTCTTGTTGCTTTATTTGGAAGTTTACACCAAGTTGAGGCAGGATGCTTAAAATGAGAATCACAATGTAGTATCTGAATTGAAACCAGAAAGTTGGGGCGGGGGAGAAATCAGCATTTGAATGAACAAGTGTAAGGTGTATACATTAAAAAATATATATACTAACATGATCCCCTTAACATCCAATAAAAGGCTCCTTTTCTTTCAATACAATACTAATTATGAATACTATTAGGTAAAATCTACATGTGTCATGTCCTGTTCATGTATATTTTAGTAACTTAGGAGAAAGTATCTTATTATCCTATATATCTTGACAAGTTAAAAGTTCTACACCCATATCAACTTTTATCTTTATTGGTATTATATATATGAAAAGATTTCTTAACTTCTAAACAACTCAAGGTTAATTGTGACACTGTAACTATTTGGTCTTCAACACCATCAGAGACTTGAGAAGGAATAAAATTAGTTATTAGAGTAAATAGGAAGTGCATGTTAGCAGTTTCCAAAGATTAAAAAATTGACAAAGACAGCTGCCTGAACAGTCACCCATAACTTTCTGTAATGTTGTAGAATCAACTTCAGCCTTCTGGCTCCAAATATTGTAGACATATGTGAAGCAGGAACTATTTAGGACTTGCTTACCCTGTCTTGGCAGAGTTCAGCAGTTGACTTGCCCTGCATTTAAGTTTTACCATTTTTGTCAGAAGTTGTCTGTTGTGAAGTGAGGGTATTTTCTTTACCTGAGTGGCTTGATTGCCACATTTGAAGCAGTCTCCATATGGAGGTTCTTTGATGCTCATTATCTTCTTTCAGGTAGGCAGAGTGCTGCCAGGAAATGACTTGTCTCATTGTCAAAGAATCTTTATAGTAATAAAAACATTTATAATAATTTTCTCTAGGTCTCTGAAGCTTTTGAAGACTACCTATATTTATGTAATCTATCTGTAAACAAAATTATATCTATCTCTTAAACCTAGGGTGTATACTTCTGTGATGAATTAGACTAGTGTCTGGCATGACTATGTGTTCAATAACTAGCAAATACATAGCATTACCTAATACCTTAACCTGTTTTTAGTAGCTGTTTAAAAGTATTGGAAATAACCTTGATTTTCTATCAATATACTAAAGCTTATACCAATATATTAAAAAATAGACCTATTTCTACATCAATATGCAAAATCCTATACCAGAATTAAAATTAACCTCATTTGGGAATAACAAATAAAACCCTAAGTTGATTAGATTCAATAATCTACTTTTTTTTTCTTTTCCTATAAGATATCCCTGTATATTCATTGTTTCACTTTGAATAAAATCATTAATAATAAATATCTACCAATGAAAATAAAATTTTGTAGCCATAACAAACAACCAAAAACATACCCAATCACTTTTAAGGAAAAGTGGATGCCATTCTCTTGGATTTCTTCTAGCTGACATTTTGGACATGTAGAAATTCTGTAGGGAGCCCCCCAAAAAATGGGTAATTAAGCAAGCAATAACATTTGTAGTCCAGTCTTTGAATGTTGAGAATATCAGGCTTAATAAAATTCCTCTTTGAAACAGCATTAAATGCTGGACCATTTAAGATTAGTAGCCTTCTTCAAAGTTCTTTAGCAGCAGGCTTTGAAGAGAAAACAGCAATTGCAGCGAAACAAGCAGAATGCTGGAAAATGCAAGATGCTGGAACTGATGTGTCAGTGTCTCAGCATTCTGAAGAATGATTCTGTCAGGTTGGATATAGCATCTCTTTTGTCTAGTTCTTTTGTTCTGCAAGCATATATCTTCTCACAACTACTCACATCATATAGTTCTAAGATTATAAATGTATGAGATGTGCAGGATGAAAGTAAACTTTAAGCCAATTTTATCTATGCAATTAAACAATTAGCATAATACATTTTGAGGATATTATAGCCAAGGATTTATTTGCCAAGTATTGATGGAGTTCAGCCTGGAGACATTTTTTTTTTTTTAATGTTTGAGTCAGTGTCAGAGTTATTTCCTGGTAAAGGGATTATCAACTTATGTTACCTGATCTGTTTGATGTTACCTGATTTCTCTCCTCTTTTGAGTGGTTAAGGTCTTCCAGTGGTCTTCCTCTGCCATGTCTGATTTTTATTAGTTTTGAAAGAACCCATACTTTCTCTTCTCCTGCATGAACATAAACAAAACCTCTCACCCAGTGTGACACATTCCCACTCTCCATTGTAAAGTTAGGGTATCTTGGAAATACATAGGCTGAAATAACTAGGCAGTTTTTTTCCTATGACCTAGTGTCTCTCCACAGCTTTTCTTTGTCATTCATTAACATTTAAGAAATTTAAGGTCAATAAAGCATTATTTAATCTATCTCTGGGGGGTTTTAATACCCCTTTCTGTTTGTTAAGCATGTCCCTTAGAGTATGATTGGATCATTCAATGACTGCTTGACCAATATGATTGTGAGCTATACCTGTTACATGTTTTATCTTATAATATGTAAAAAAAAATCTTCCCATTTTATTAGAGATGTATGCTGTAGCCTTATCAGTCTTAATTTGTTTAGGTATACCCATAATTACCATCACTTCTAATAAATACATAATAACTGAATCAGCCTTTTCAGAGCATAAGGCTGTTGCCCATTGAAACCCTGAATATGTGTCTACAGTATGGTGCTCATATATCAGTATACCAAACTCTGTAAAATAAAGCATGTCCTTTTGCCAAATTTCATTTCTTTGGTTACCTTTAGGGTTACTTCCAGCAGGTAGTGAAGTTTGGCTATATAAAGAAAAACTGGGGCATTTTCACACAATTTCCTTGGCTTGTTGTCAAGAGATAGAAAACTCTCTTTTTAAACCTTTGCTGTTAACATGGTGTTTTTTGTGAAATTCTGAGGCCTCTAACATGCTTCCTATCAATAGTTGATCAATTTCCTCATTGCCTTGTGCTAGAGGACCTGGTAAATCTGTGTGAGATCTGATATATGTTATATGCACTGGATTATTTCTATTTCTGATTACTTGTTGTAATTGAAGAAACAGTGAAATTAAGTCTGAATGACCCTGTATTAGATCATCAGTTTCTAAATGCTGAACAACTCTTTCTACATATTGATAGTTAGTGAGTATATTAAAAGTTTCTTGAAACTTGATAACACCAAGAGAATTCCATATAATTCTAATTTGAACTGAATCATAAG
Source organism: Meriones unguiculatus (assembly GCF_030254825.1). Lineage (NCBI taxonomy): Eukaryota > Metazoa > Chordata > Mammalia > Rodentia > Muridae > Meriones > Meriones unguiculatus. Next base: position 10,028,139 of record NW_026843710.1, read on the forward strand.
GACTCTCCACCATTATACTCAGATTTCTGACTTCTTAACCTACCCTTTTTGATTTATTGGCTTTTTCTATATGAGGGAGAATCCAATTGTTTCTTTTTATAAACTGAAGCTGCTTGCTTTTGGGGTATCTGTTTTTGATTTCTTCCAAAAATTCACAACAAGCTCTTTGTCAGTATTCATTGTATACCCATGATGACACAATCTCAGCATTGGTAAAGGACACCACAATTTCATCTGGATCTATTTCAGCCAGCTGACGAAGTCTCATTTTTCCTTTTAGGATCAATTCAGAAAAAAATTTCTATATAGAATTTTAGTGTTTTATTTTGTTTGTGTGCCAAAAATATCCATTCTAAAATACAGTTCTCCTCTGTATAAGAATTCCTGTGGGAGAATGAGTGGAAGGAAAAATAACCAAAATACAGGCCTTCTTTGGATCAATGTGGTCTATACAAGCATCTCGTAATTTCCTACCAAAGCCAATTTCTTTTCAGCTTCAGTTTATAACTTTCTTGGACTATTTAAGTCCTTATCACCATGTAAGATTTGAAATTAGTTACTTAGTTCTTGAGTAGCTAAACCAAGGGTAGGCCATAGCCAGTTAATATCTGCCAGCAATTTTTGGAAATCATTAAGAGTTCTTATCTGTTTGTTTGTTGTTTTTTTTAATTTTTAATATGTACTTTTTGTGGTTGAATTTTCTGTAGACCTATTTTGTATCCTATATAATTAATAGAATCTCCTCTTTGTATTTTTTCAGGAGCAATCTGTAATCCCCAACAAGGCAAAGTTCTATGTATTTCATCAAAAATATTTTCTAATGTTTTTGTATCTGAAGAAGTTAATGAGGTACCATCCATATAGTACTAAATGATGGATTGAGGAAGCTGCTTACGAATTATCTCCAATGGTTTTTATACAAAATATTGGCACAAAGTAGGACTGTTTAACACCCTCTGTGGTAAGACCCTCCAGTAATATCTCTTTAATGGACAGCTTCTATTCAAAGAGGGTACTGAGAAAGCAAACCTTTCCCTATCATGTTCATGTAAAGGAATTGTGAAAAAGCAATCCTTTAAATCAATCATTATAATAGGCAATTCTTTAGGTAACGAGAAAGGCAATGGGATTCTGGATTGTAATGATCCCATTGCCTGAATAATTCTGTTAATTGCTCTTAAAACAGTTAACATCCTCTATTTGTGAGATTTCTTTTTAATGACAAGAACCGGAGAATTCCAAGGACTGTTGGACTCTTCTATATGTTGAGCCTCCAGCTGTTTCAGGAATAGCTGTTCTAGTATAAGTAATTTTTCTTTACTCATAGACCATTCTTCAATCCAAATAGGTTGGTTTGCCAACCATCTTAGTGGTAAGGCTGTGGTAAATTTACTAGAAGTGGCTTCCTAACATGAAATTGAAAAGATGGCCTCTTCTGTATCTTGTTTATGGACAGTCTGAACTGTTTTTGTTTTTAGCTTGTTTATCGGGAGTATTACCTGTTTTTTGACTTGTATCAGAACTTGGGGGTGATGTTATCTCGGTCTTCCATTGTTGTAACAGATCTCTTCCCCATAAGTTTATGGCTATCTCAGCCATATATGGCCTTAGTTTTCCTATTTGACATTCTGGTCCTATACATTTAAGCCATCTAACAATTTGTTTCACTTTAGATAAAGTTCCAACTCCTTGGAATTGAATATTCACCTCTTGAAGTGGCCAATTTGGTGGCCAGGATTTAGGAGTAATAATAGTGACATCAGCCCCAGTAGTATATCATGCCTTCAATTTCAATAGTATTTAAAATTATCTTTAACTTTGGCCTTTGATCATTTATAGAGGTTTGCCAATATATTTGTTTTTTATTCTCTTCCTGTTTTTTTGATTTTTCCAAGTTTTTAATGTTTATTCCCAGAGCAGTGGTATTTATTTTTGTTGTGGAGGAGTATTCCTGTCCTGTTTTGGGGCTTGGGAGAGGCCCCCTTGGGCATTTTTTGATAAATGATTACCCCATTTATCTATGACTGCTCTACACTCACTAATCCAGTGTCAACTCTTACCACATCTTCCATATATTCTAGGAAGCATAGGCTCCTTTATTGAATTATTTTGGTTTTCCTGGTATTTTCTTTTGTAGTAATCTCGCCCATCACAGTTACATTTTCCATGCTCTTTTGGGGTAGCTTTTCCTATCAAGCTCAAACTAATGTCAATCATATTTCTAATCCATTTATCTTTTGGAGCAGATCTTGCTCTTAATGGCCTTATTGCCTCTTTGCATTCAGTATTAGCATTTTCAAATGCTAAAGATTCTATTAATGCTATTCTAGCTAGTGGATCTGATATACTTCTATCCACAGCTGAAGTCAATGTTTGCAAAAAGTTAGTAAATATTTCACTTGGACCTTGTATGACCTGCGAGAATGGATCAAGCTTTTTTCCTGATTCCTCAACCTTGTCCCAAGCATTTAAGGCTGCTAGGCAACATAATGCAACATCAATGCTATTTTTTTCATTATATACATCTTGTATCTCTTTGTCAGCATACTGGCCATCACCAAGCAGCTGTTCCTTAGAAACACCAACACATCTGGATCTGTTTTTGTGTGCTATCTCTCTAGCTTCTTCTCTCTACCATGAAAGCCATTGTAAATATGGCCCAGGTTTTAATATTGCCTTTGCCATATCCTCCCAGTCCTTGGGGAATTATTCTACTTTTGATTGACTAGGAAGTCAGCATTTGTTTAACAAATGGTGAATGCATTCCAAAATTAGTGACACTTTCCATGAATTTTCTTAGATCTAGCACTTAAACAGGGTGCCATTCAGATTCCTGATAATTCAGTAGATGATCGTCATCTGCTGGTCTCTGCTCTATACTGACTGGATAAGCCAATGTTTGTTTTCTAACCATCTTTGGTTGACTTTCATTATTTTTGTATTTTGCCTCTACCTGAGTATTTTCTTTAGTTAGAATTTTAAATTATTCTCTTAAAGTCTGCACCCATATTTTATACCCATCTCCCTGATGTTTGTTTTGTTTGATAAATTTTGTATCTCTTCTTTTATGTCTCACTTCCAACTTTTAATTTTTTATATTTTTCTAATTGTTCTTTGTGCTGTTTCAGTATCTTTTCTAAAACCTCTGCACTATCTTCCTGTTGTTTATTCCTTTTTGTTAGTTTTTGTATCTCCTGTTTTATGTCCTGTTTCCAACCTTCATTTTTTTCTTTTATATTGTCATTATAAAAGTTGTCAACATAATATTTTTATTGATTATATGGCAAATACATATAATATACACTACACTCCTTTCCACTGCTTCCAGCTTCAAATTCCTACCCATGTGTCACACATAAACTTTTTTCTTTAAAATACATCAATTGAAGTATTGGTTTTTCATATAATCAGAGTCTCAGTGCCAAGTCCCTTAAAAAACTGAGTTCATCCTTGCAGCAAACTGGCACCACCCCCAAGAAGAAGCCATAACTCTTGAAGAGCTCTATACTTCATCACCTTGATCACAGTTTTTCTTATGTAATTATTTATTATGATTTGTTCACTGTGTTTTCCCTCTGCTCTGCCCCCTCCCTCTTCTCCTTCCACTTCCAACTACCCTCCTTCTTCTATCCCTACATGCTTTCTTTATTTCCCAGATATATAGGTCCTACTCCCCCTTCTATCTCACCCTAGCTTAATAGTGCTCATCAAGTCTGCCTGCATTATTTTCTTCTGTGGCTGGATTCTCATGGCATTGTTCTGCTGTGTCCTTAATTCCCTATACTTAGGACATTCTTTCTGCCTCCACTACTTCAGTATTCCCAGAGCAGTGATTTGAGAGAGAATTTCATAGGGAAACCCATTTAGAGCTGGGTGTTTTAAGGTTTTTCTCTGCATAATATCAGATGTGTGTCTCTGCAATCCCATTTGATGCAGAAGGAAGCATCTCTGTGGATACAAGAAAATGGCAATGATCTAACAGGTAAGGGCTGATAATAACATTTTAATAACAACAACCTATATTGCTTGATAATTTCTTTAGGATGTCCTGGCCAAACAACCCATTTAATTGCCATCGAATCTCCATAGTGGAAGATAGTTTTGGTCATAATTAGATGGCCTATAGGAACTTTATCCACGACTATTAGGAGACTTCCTAATAAGTGAATCCATACCATGTTCA